>NC_141619.1:46281601-46587851 GCF_047967505.1 Dipteris shenzhenensis | reverse complement strand
CTTAGAAGCCTGGCTGTTAATTGCTCTGCAATATAGCTGTTTGCGTACTCCAATTCGTAGGCCAGCGCCGATCGAACCTCACGAACAGTCCCGCACTCCTTGTACCCGACCGCTTCAGATCACGCTGCAAGAGATCACGCTCACGATGAACTTCACGTATCCCACGCTCTCTTCTTCTTAATCCCGTTCGTCCAGCCTGAAGCTCTGGTCTTTCGTCCACCACCAACGGGCAACTATACGCTTCACGTTTCGTCACCCAGATCCTCTCTCTCACCTAACCTGGCTCTGATACCAAATGTCAAACACTATTTTCTAACTCCAAGCAGATCACGGGAGTAGCACCAAATTTGTTCCACAAAATTTGTTCCACCAAATTTTCTAACTCCAAGCAGATCACGGGAGTAGCACCAAATTTGTTCCACCCAGCCAATCTTGCTGAAGCATGAGAGCTGACAGAGAAAATTAGATCAGAAACATACGTGAACAGTCCATTCTCCATCTCTCACTAACTCCAACAAGCCCCATCTCCCTAGATGGATCTAGATGCCACATGTCATCATCATAGGGCCTTCCTAATGCAACATTTCACCCCTCACTTGGGAAGCTTTAATTTCCTTTGCCCCTAGGCACATTTCTTGCATTAGGCCCTTAGCCTTAGATCCACCTAGTCTGGTGCTATCAATCCTCACCTAGGACCTTGACATTAATTCCCTTCCGATCATTTACATGAAGCGCAAACAAATATATTACAAACATAGATCCTTTAAGGGAAATGTCGACTGATTCTTCTGAGGTCATGCTACCTCGGCTAGAGCGTAACAGTAATGGCCCAAAACAATCCCAATGAGGTGTTTGGAGTCCTCACACAGGAGGATAAGTTGGATGGCACCAACTACTCCCTATGGAGTTTTATGGTTCGCAATATCCTCGTTGGCAAACACTTATGAGACTATGTCAATGGGGATGAGCCTCGGCCAGAGAATGTTGTTGCACCTGCCACTCCTTCTCAACAAGGTGGAGGAAGGGGTAGAGGACAAGCTCAAGGTGTAGAATAAGTGCTAGGTGCAGCAGCTGTTGCAGCGGTGGCTCCTACACAGGATCGGAAAAGGTGGGATTCACGTGATACACTAGCACTTTCAGCTATCTCCCTTTCTGTCAAAAGGTTTATCATTCCGCACATTCGGTCATGCAAGACCTTGAAGACAGCTTGGGATTTTTTGGAGAGTATGTTTTCAGCCCACAATGATGCTAGGGTCTCATTCCTAAAGAGACAGTTGACTCATACTCATATGGATGAGGGTGAATCTATGTCTAAGCACCTCACTAAACTTCAGGATTTGAGAAAGCAATTGTTAGATATTGATGAGATCATTCCAGATTCAGTGATGGACACTACCACTTTGAATTCTCTTCTTGAGTTTTATCTTGCCTTTCATACCTCATTGTGACTAAGAATGATGCAAAGAAGCCCAAGAGAAAGGGTGTTTGTCATTATTGCAAGAAGCCGGGTCACTACATCGGGGAATGCAAGAAAAGATTTGCCAAGGAAAAGAAAAAGGATTCTGGCATGGCTATCACAAATTCAGGTCCTCATGCACGTGATGGTGGTGATGCTTTAGCCAACTTAGTGGAAGACGAGTATGCCTTTCTGACTTTCAGTCTTGATTTTCAGGTGGTTGCTTCAGATATTACAGCCACCTCTAAGGATGACTCTTATGCTTTTCTAACTTGTAGTTATGAACCTTCCAAGGATTTGTGTGCTTTCAATGTCAATGAGACATTGAATAATTGATACTTTGATAGTGGTGCCACCAAACATATCACTTCCAGAAAGTGGTTGTTTGATTCTCTGCATCCATCACCCGCTGGAAAAAGGGTGTCTTGTGCCAATAATTCTTTTTATTCCATTCGTGGCATTGGTGAGATTGTACTTACAACCACAGATAACACAAATTTCAAAATTCATGATGTGCTTTATGTACTCGGAATCAAGAAGAATTTGCTTTTAGTGTCGTCTCTCAATAGAAGAGGATTTCAGGTTGTCTTTGAAGATGACAAGCGTGTAGTCCGATATAGGGAAGATGACTATGCCTTGAGACTATCTGGCACGCTCTTTTGTGGTCTTTTTCAGCTTGATGTTTTTTAGAAAAGACCAGATGATGCACTTGCAGTTTCTTCTTCCACTGATGCTATGCAGAATGTGGAGTTATGGCATGCTAGATATGGGCATATGAGTTATGGTAGCTTGATGACACTTCAAAAACATTCTATGGTTGATGCTTTGCCTCCTTTGGAGTCACCTCCCCCTCATGCATGTGAAGGGTGCATACTTGGGAAGATGCACAGGTTTCCCTTCAAGAAGGATGGTGCACCGTGCAGTATGAGCTGTTCGAAAATTGCAGTTCATTCATAGTGATGTTTGTGGTCCCATGAGGACTCTTGCATTGGGTGGTTATCTCCATTATGTCACATTTATTGATGACTACTCAAACTACACTTGGGTTTATGGTTTGAAGAAAAAATCAGATGTATTTAAGCATTTTTGACACTTTGTTGCCAAGGTTGAGAATGAAACAAGCCTTACGGTTCAGATTCTACGCACAGATAGAGGGGGGGAGTATACGTCTCATGAATTTGAGGCTTACTTGAAAGAGAAGGGCATCACACATAAGCTTACAATGAGGCTTACCCCTCAGCATAATGGTAAAGCTGAGTGGAAAAATCGAACTCTTATGGAGATGGATAGATGCATGCTTACAAGCAAAAAGTTGCCTTACCAGTTTTGGCTTGAAGGTCTCATGTGTGCCAACTATGTTTTGAATCGGGCTCCCACTAAGGCTTTGAGAACAAAAACTCCTTACGAAGTTTGGCATGGCAAAAAGCCTTCGGTGGATCATCTTCGTGTCTTTGGATGTCTTTCCTGTGCTCATGTGCCTGTTGAGTTTCGACATAAGCTGTCCGACAAGGCAATTAAGTGAATATTTGTTGGGTATAGTGCAGAGAGCAAAGGTTACCGTCTCCACAATCCTACTTCACATAAGATTTTTGTTAGCAAAGATGTAATCTTTTCTGAAAATTCAGGGCATACACATGCTAAATTTAATATTCCAGCTTCGTCCACCTCGGATGATGTTTTTGAAGGATTGCTGCCTATTGCATTGGGTTTTGGAGCTGACATCCCTCACGAAAATCAGATTTTACAGCAAGCTCCTCTTGTTCCACATGCCCTGATTCAGCCTCAAGCTGATTTAGCTCCACCACATGCAATGGAAGATGCCGTCAGACAAGAAAGGACAGAAATACACGCAGCAAAATCAGTTCCTCATTGGCTGCTCCAAACTCTCAAGGAGAGTAGGCTTGATGCTCCTTTGCCTGGCAGAACTCGTAGTGCATCCAGACAAGCAGAGGGGTCACATTTTGTGGATTCAGTTTTTATAGGTGCACTTCTTGATGAAGAAGAGCTAGACTCTTTTGAGGAGGCTTAGGATAATGTGCATTGGATGAATGCCATGAAGGATGAGTTGCAGTCCATTGATAAGAATCAAACTTGGAATCTTGTGGATTTGCCACCAAGAAAGAATACCATAGGTACAAAATGGGTTTTCAAGGTCAAGCAAAAGCCAGATGGGTCTATTGATAGGTACAAGGCAAGGCTGTTTGCAAAAGGTTATGCTCAGAAAAAGGCTATTGATTATGAGGAGACTTTTGCTCCTACTTCCAGGATGACTACTATCAGGTCGGTGATTGCCATGGCTGCACATTTTGATTGGTGTGTACATCAGTTCGATATAAAAACAGCTTTCCTTAATGGAGACTTGTTGGAAGAGGTTTATGTGAAGCAACCTCCCGTTTTTGAGGTGTCAAGTGCAGCCCATAAAGTACGCAAGATGAATAAGGCTTTGTATGAGCTGAAACAAGCTCCACGAGCTTGGCATTCAAAGATTGATGCCTTTCTGACCAGCAAGGGTCTCACTAATAGGCCAACTGAAAGTACCCTCTACATCGAGAAGGATGGGGGGAATATTTTGATCATCATTCTTTATGCAGATGACATGCTGCTCACAGGTTCTGATGAAGGAATAATTGCAGATTTCAAGGCTGAGTTGAGAGCCACATTTGATATGTAAGATTTAGGCATGCTTCATTTCTATTTAGGGATCCAGTTCATACAAGAGAGATGTGGCATCATTATGTCTCAATCCAAGTATGTGTAGAAGCTTTTGGATCAGTTCAGGATGCATGATTGCAAGCCATAGCCACTCCCATGGAGCCAGGGCTGAAACTTACTATGTATGATGGAGATGAACCGGTTGATGCCACACTTTGCAGCCAAGCTGTTGGATGCCTCATTTATCTGTGCAATACTCGGCTTGATATTGAGTTTGCAGTTTCACAAGTGAGCAGATATATGCACAACCCAAAGACTATGCGATGGCAGGCTGTAAAACACATTTTCCGTTACTTACAAGGTACTAAGTCTTATGGCTTGATGTTTCCCAGGGGGGAGTGGCTTTTAGATGCGTGCTTACAGTGACTCAGATTGGGTTGGAGATTGACACAAGGCAGTCCACTAGTGGTAACTATTTCTTTTATGTTGAGCAAGAAACAATCTACAGTGGCTACCTCCTCATGTGAAGCTGAGTACAGGGCAGCTTTCACAACAATAGTTGAGTGTGTTTGGCTTCGTCATTTAGTGGCTGATCTTCATCTAGCATTAGAGGGTCCTTCTCCTATTCTCACTGATTGTCAGAGTGCTATTGCAGTTGCCAAGAATCCTGTGTTTCACGCTCGCACGAAGCACATTTGATGTTAGTCGGGAGGCAGACTTCTCAGATCTTCAGATGACATTCTTTTGGAGGTTGCCTTTCAGCCTGTTAGGATTGTAGGTTACATGGAGTGGGGCACGGACTCACAGTGGTGTCTTGATCCTAACCCCGTTCTTCTGGCACTTGGATCTTGGAGACTATGGTTATGTAGTGGTTCTCCCATCAAGTTCTTGCAGTGGGATCGGGGGGAGTTGATGAAGGGCACCGAGAGAAGAGCATCCCCTTCTTTCGCTACACAATCAGAAATGCCGGAAGATTTCAGCTTAGTAGTAGAGGTTGGAGGCCCTCCTGAACTCCTCATTGGGATATTTTTGCAGAGGTGCACAAAAACTTTTGTAGGAGGCTCTGGAAATACCTTAGAAATATAAAGATCACTCTTTTCTTTTGGCTTTCTATTCATGGAGGGATTGCAATGAACCTGTGGAGATCGAGGTTTGGGGCTGACCCTACTTGTCCTCGATGCCACGTAGCAGTTGAGTCAGTTCAGCATTGCCTTTGGGAGTGCAAATAGGTGAGGACGATATGGAAGGGTGTTGCTAGGATTCTTTGCACATTTCATAGAGCACCCTTCTTCATGACTTCGGGATTAGTGGCATGGTTATCTCTTACTGGACCTTAGGTGTTTTTCAAGGGACTCATCCTTCATTATACGACGACACTATGTGGAGTAATGCTCCCTCCACTATGTTCCTTTCACTCCTTTCAGAGCTGCTCATGCCTCGGTAGACACATCTTTGGAGATTCTGGCTAGCATTGCAGCTTCAGGGATTGTGCCAAGTCGGGTAAGCTTCAAGAATACTTTTTGGTCACCGGTTTGGACACAAGGGGAGGTACTTGTATTTTTGTTTCTTCTACTATGCTACCCTTGGTGATTGGACACTCTAGAGCTCAGGGGGTCATTCTTTGGATTGGTGGGCGTACTCTCAGGAAGAGTGAAAATGTCCGGCTATCCTCCTCCACAAGGTCAAAGCCCAATGAGAAAGGTATCCACTGTACCTACTGCATCCGGGGAATAAAAAACAACCTGAAAGAAACCTCGACCAAGCAGACGAACATTTGTGAGGTTTCTGGGTAAAGCGGCGAGCTTGGCCTGTAATCTGGAGGGGTGGGACCCATGGATGTGAGCAAAGAGCGATGTCAAGCTCTCCTGCTCTGTATCTTTTCTGAGCTGCTACAACTCGTCTTTTTAGAATGTGATGGTTTCCGCAGCAACCGGTGGAGGCGGGTGAGGATTGGCTGAAGGCTGAGCCATTGCCAATGGAGATGGTAAGGCCGACTCGAACACAATGGGGTCCTTCCGCACAAAACGCTGCCTGAACAAGAAGGAGAATGAAGAGAGAGGCAAAAGAAGGAGAGGGGAGCAAAGGAGAGGCAGCAGCTGGGAGGGAGAGGCTGCTACCAGGGAGGAGGGTAGGAGCTGACCGGGAGGGCAGAGAGGCCGCCACGAGTGGGCGGGAGAGGCTGAAGGCTGAAGGTGGAGGAGGAGGAGGGGCAAGGAGAGGCGGGGAGGGGGTGGGGTAGGCTGAAGGGGGAGAGGGGAAGGCTGAGGCAGGGGAGAGGAGGGGCAAGGAGAGGCGGGAGGGGGGGCGGGGTAGGCTGAAGGGGGAGAGGGGAAGGCTGAGGCGGGGGGAAGAGGAACCGGGGGTGGAGGGCTGAGGTGGGGGTAGAGGAGGCAGGGGGGAGGGCTGAGGTGGGGGTAGAGGATGCGGAGGTAGGGAGACGAGGGAGGGAGGGCTAAGGCGGGGGCAAGGAGAGGTGAGGGGGGGGAAAGGGCTGAGGCGGGGGTAGAGGAGGCAGAGGTAGGGAGACGAGGGAGGGAGGGAGAGGGGGGTAGCAGCCGGGAGAGAGGGAGGAGAGGGCGCAAGGCTGAGAGGGAGGAGAGGGAGGGGAGGAGCGGGCTGAGGGATAGGCTAGGCTCAGAGGAGGGAGGGGCAGCTCGTGCGGGGAGGAGCAGCAGATCTTGCCAGAGTAGGATTGTTATCATTTGCAACTTCAGAACTTCTCTCTTTTTTTTTTTCTTTTTCTTTTTTTCAAGAAAAGTACTTCATTCTTCAGAACTTATCTCCCTGTGGATTGAATAGAAAATCAGACACGGCTGCAGAAAATGGGGCTCGGTGAATTTGCTACCCTGCCATGGGACAAGTGGAAGGTAAACATTTATGCTCCAGTGCAGTTTAAGTCACTTCTGCAATCTGAGGGACAGCTAAGTCTAGGTCTGTTTGTTGCAATTGACCTGGTGGAAAAGGTATTTAGATTACCTCTGACTGAAGAGCAAAAGTGGAAGAAATGTTCACATGATGTCATGATTGCAGAATTTTCCGCACCGGAGATAACAAGAGATGAAGAATGTCAAAGATTAATAGAAAGAGTACCAGCTTGCATGGCATATTGATAAAGAGTTATTGCTAGTTGAAACTGACCATTTGTGAAGTAATCTTTTTGGGTTAAAAAAAACTGACCATATGTGAAGGGATGAGACTACACTCTTCTACCTGCGGCAGAGCAGGGTAAGAAAGTTAGCTGGGCTAGTTATGTGCATGCAAAGATCATGGGGGACATTATGCACAGAGAGTTAAAAAAATCTCCGCAGGATTCCAAACTAGCTCCCATTCTTGCAGCACTGTTTCAGAAAAAGCATACAGTACCTGACCCCTGCCCAGTCGGATAAACAAACTATGCTGGACCCTAGGGCAAAGCCACCTACAAATCATGAGGGAGAAAATGATGGAAGAGAATTGAGAAGAAGACTCAGAAAGAGATGATTATTTCCACATGAAGGATCCCCTTAAATATAACACATGGCCACTCCATCAAAGCCCCTTCACAACCTATCATACATGGGATAATTGCTACTATGGCACATGGTACTCTTTCCCGCAATGACCTCTCCTGAATTCCCTAAAGGGCCAAACAACACTATACCCTGCACAACCTTAAAAAGAGTCAAGAGACCTTAGCCAAACTGATTTTCAACTCAATAAGAAAAATCTTCTTGAGCATAGCTGTCAAGAGGATAAAACAGAAATATATCTTAAAAGAAGCGTTTGTGTCTCACATGGGTTTCTGACCGGTATTATGATGTTAAACTTATTTAAGGATAGTGTAAACCAGACTTCCAAGATCTGAAACACACTTTCTTACTCCAGCTGACTCTGCACAACCAGTCTGACTACACAACTGAAAAAATTGTCCAAACAGTTTTGTACTTCCATAAGACTTTGGACTCTTTCTCAAAACTTTACGTCGAGAGAGGTAAGCCCCTACGCCTTTTAATCTCAAGAATTCTTATCTAAATTTGGCTATATAGCCCTTGTTCCCAAGACCCCCAATCCCTTTGATCCCAAGGATTGTCATCTATAGATTTGGTCATTCAAGCCTTTCCCCCATGAGTAACCAGCACAGCTGACTGATGCAACTGATGGTAAAGAATATACTAGGTGAGCTGCTTACCCTCAGAAACGTAGTTTAATGCAGGCCAACACAATCCCTCCTGTTTACGAAGACTTTTTGTTCATGTTGTCGAACATATGAATTGAAGAGATTGATTTTCTTGTCTGAAATTCAGAAACCTCAAAGAAGTTCAAAACCTTGAAGTACTCACCTTTCATGTAAAAACTTTTGTAGCCAACTTGATGATCTAATGGCATCCTTCAGAGATGGGTAACGATCCATTAGGCCAGAAGATGCTGCAAAAAAAGGATGCCAACAATGAATCAGATTGTAGGGCATCTGTGTAAGAATGAGAAGAAAATCATGGGAAATGGGAAATTTTACCAGACTCAAAATTAGGATTTTATTTTAAGCGCCATACCTGAAATAGTGACCTCCCACAGATCTTCTTCTTCTGCAGGTTCTAATGATGTCTCAGACTGCAGGCATAAGCAAAGACGTTATTGGACATAGACTGCACAATGTAGAGCTAGAAAAACAGGTCTGTCTGTACCCAAAAAAGCAGCACTTCAACACAATGATTGCTCATGATATCAAAATAATAGTAGCATCAAAGACGGTTGAGATTTCAATTGATCTATCATTTCTAGAAAATCTTACAAGGCCATCTGGTGGCACTCACTCCCCCTGCTTTGTCATGACTATGCAAAAGCAAAGAAAGAGGAGGAGGGAGGCAGATTGGTCAGATCTCTAATTCTGATGTGATTTTTGATGCGTACCAGAATAGTGGGCTTTGTTGAGCAATGCTATTTTGCTTCTGGATGGTATGTAGACCCTCCTCTAGAGGATATCCCACTTGTTATTTGGAGGCTTTGTACCAGAATAGTGGGCTTTGTTGAGCAATGCTATTTTGCTTTTGGATGGTATGTAGACCCTCGTCTAGAGGATATCCCACTTGTTATTTGGAGGCTTTGGCTTTTTGGGGGTGTTCGCATAAAGTTTTTTCAACAGACCCATGGGAGTGGAAGTGGATTGTAACAGACAACCACTCAAAGGGTCTTCCTTTCTTTGAATTCTGCTAAAAAGTTTCAGATTACTGCGAGAGATTGGAGAGCTTCCAAATTCCACCATTGGGAGAGCTCTCAGATCATCTTGGAGATTCAAACATCAGTTTGAATGAGGCTCTGAAAATCCCTCAGGAATAGAAAAGCCACCCATACCTTTTGGGTTTCTATTCATGGAGGGATTGCAGTCACTCAGTGCAAGAAAGAAAGAAAGAAAGAAATTTTATTAGTGTCTTCGGAAGACCGATGGGTCTATGAGATTGAAAGAAAACCTGATACAAATCACAGTAAGGGTGGAGCTACTCCCTCTTATCCTCCATGCTTATCAACTAATGACTCTATTCAGCACTGCCTTTGGGAGGGAAAAATATTTTGGCGAGCTTCTTAATGTGAGCTTTTTTACCATTTCCTTTGTTTTTGCGAGCTTTTTTTAGAAATCCATACATGTTTTTGTTATAAGAAAGATGGGGAGGTTAGAAAGAGGGGGAGAGGATATAGGATATATTCATTTTCATAGCATGTGGAAGGGGTGGAAGAGTGTATACTATGCACAAGGGGGGGGCGGATATGAGTGGCAGTAGGAGGCAAAAAATTATGGAAGATATGTCCATATTCAAAGTAGAAGGGAGGAACTATGGGAGATATGTTCATTTTCAAAGTGTATAATTTGAAACTTTTGACCTCATATTTGGATTCCTCGTCGAATTCCGGTCATTTTGAGTACCAACATGACCATATTGCGATAAAAATTGGAAAAATGGTATTTTTGTCATTTTGACCTGTTTTGGGCCTATTTTGAGTCTAGCGCAGACTCAAAATAGGCCCAAAACAGGCCAAAATGAATTCATGACAAAAATAGCATTTTTTCAATTTTTATCGAAATATGGTCATGTTGGTACTCAAAATGACCGAAATTCGACGAGGAATCCAAATATGAGGTCAAATCTATCAAATTATACAATTTGAAAATGAACAAATTTCCCATATGCTCTCCCTTCCCCTTTACATTTCAGTAGCTGAACCTAACTTTCACATTCCTCATCCTCTCTCTCCTCCTTGCACTCCTCTTTGCATACCTTATAAGTTCCCCCTCTAACTATGATAACGAATATATGTTCCAACTCCCCTCCCCTCCCTTCTCCATGCCACTTTACCCATGCGCCCATCCCTCCCCTTTTCCTTTATCTCCCCTCTCCCCCCTCTCTCCTCTTAACTGCAACCACAACCCAAAATTTCCACCCACCCCACTCCATGACCCCCCCCCCCCCTCTCTCTCTCTCAGGTGAATGAGAAGCTCACAATATTCATGAAAATTGAAAAAAAGCTCATGACAAAAAGCTCACCAAAAAATCACACCCCCTTTGGGAGTGCAGACAGGCCAAGATCATTTGGACTAGGGATAGCAAAATTGTTAGGTGCAGTGTTCTCCTCCATTTTGTTCATTACTTGTGGTTCAATAGCCTAGCTTTCACATACTTGGCCTTACACATTTTATGAGAGTCAAGAATTCTCTTGGGATATCATGGTTCGGCACCATTGTGTACAATTCTCTCAATTTTGATGTTTGGCACCATTGTGTATAATTCTCTGAATTTCATGTTGTCCTTGTCTCTCAGTACAAACCTGCACATGTATCAATGTCTAGAAGATTGTAGCAAGCATCATTGCATGGTACATTTGGAGATCTAGATGCAGAGGGGCTAGTGATGGCACCCACGTGAGCTGTGGCCAGTATCTTGGACAGATATGTACATACTTTGATCACGCAGGGATCTTCTAGATCTTATTCAACCAGGAGGATGATTTTTCTCGGAGGGTGAAGAGGTTTTCCTTTCTTTTACAAGACCATCACAAGCATAAGATGGCATTTCCCACCACTATCCTGACTCTTATCAAAATTTTTATTTGCTCGCCTTTTTAAGTGGTATATTACCACGGGTTTTTCATGCTCCACATCAATGCCTTGGGTTTCTTCTCTCGGCTATTTCTTTCATACTTATACAAATATATTTCTGAAAAAAAAAACTAAGGGTCACAATGCATTAGCAATTGTTGGAAAATTTAGGCCTTAACACATCTAGACATATTACAAGCAGAATAATACGGGTCTGAAATAGAGACCAAAAGGGCACAGCTTTTATCTACATAGCATCACTTGTAATCCAAACACTGAAAGATGAAACCTTGAATGTGTTGGCAAAATCGGCAATGAACTATAGATTTAGTTCATTTATTCACCCTTGGATTGGTTTGGGTTTAGAGTTATTCAAAGGTCAAAAGAGTGGTAGTTAGAACTTAGGTCCTAGCTTAGGCCACCTATGACTTCATGTCATTGGTAGGTGGTTAGAGATTTTTATGAGGACACATGAGGTGGCATATCCCCACATGCATCCACCATGGATGGAGGGGATGGTTGTCACTTGGCGCCATTCTACTTGTCTAACTAGGGCTGTAGGAAGGACCCTTTGGAGGGCTCAAACTCCAAAATGTGTATGATCACCAACATAGTCAAGTAGGCAATAAGGTTGGATGAAACGGATGTCTTTGCCATGTGTCCTGCCGGCATGCACTCACTACCTCAAGTCACTCTAATGCACCTTATCAAATTTGAAATTAAATTTATGTAGGTGTGTCCGCGCATTCGATTGGGTACACTGTCAGTGCCACATAGGAGGTTTTCTGAAAGGTCCAAGGGTGCCTTCACCCTCACACCTCCTCATGGTTTGCTTTGTATTGGGTTCATTGTTCATTTGTAGGTAATTGTTGCATTTCACTTGTGTGCACCAATTTTTTCCAGTCTTGGAATTCATTCGCAGCAATTCAGATTCTTGCGTGTGCATCTATTACTACATGTGTGTGGAGGGCACAGCAGTCTAACAGGCCTCCTGTTTTCTTTCATGGTATCAAAGCATAGGCAACACCTGTGAAAGCCAGCATTGGGCAGTCTCCTAGCATTTATCACACACATAACTGAGACTTGTCAGACTCAGGAAGGAGAAGCCTCTATAGCAATTGCAAAGAAGAAGACCTGCATGAGAGCAGGCAGCTAAGGCAAAGAGTGGTCCCCTGCAATCTGCAGAGAAAAAGGCTCTTCTCAAATACAGAGAAACCCAAATCACAGATATGTGCTGCAGGTAACGAAAAACCTAGTTGGGTACTAAACAGTAAACTTGAGCAAGAGGTGCCCACGCAGCTGACACAGGACAACAGCACTCAACTGAATCAGGCTGTTTGCAATCCAGAAGATGAGAATTGACTATCTTTGCATCACCGCAAACAGGCAGCTGAACAAAGTGGTTTGAAGAGCCTCAAGTAGAGGTGGTGACAGCAAGTTGGAGGTGCTGAACTGAAGCAAGATCAACAAAGACTTGCAACAGTAATTTCCACCTTAAAAATCCCAATCAGCAAGACACTGTCCGGGAGCTGCTTCTTGTTCACCTATCAAGTCATCATCCAGCCAGGCCAGTCAGCTAGGTTGTCACCATTTCCACACAGAATTCGATGAAGCTAGTGTGGCAATGCATCTGACAAAGTAGGCATATAATCAGTTCAAAGTGATGACCTGCAGATAGAGCAATAAGAAGACGGGCTGCATCACCAGCCTTCACCTTCAACTTGCAGAAGCAAGGCAAAGGCATCGTCTGCAAGCACGCACAGTGAGGCACTGCAGGACAGTCGAAGTCGCAAACAAGAACAAAAACGAATGCCGATCTTCAAAGAAGAGGCTGACATGATGATAAGCACATTAAGGCAACCCAAAGCAACCACTTGCAAGACTAAGAGCCTTGAATTTCACAAGGCAAATCCAACAGAAATATACAATCTACAACAGCTGCAACAAAAGAGTATGAAACAACCCCCATGGTGGAGGTTCTAAGATCTCCTTAAGCTCCATGCATACCTGCAAGCATAGTAGGGAGCCCAAGAGGGGGAGAGAGAGGCTGCTGCGGGGGTGAGAAGAAGCCAGAGGAGGGAGGAGAGCCCGTTGGGGAGGGGGGGGGAGCGGCAGCTTAGGAAGGGGAGGGAGGCTAGGCGGGGGAGGGAGGCAAGGGGGGGGGAGGGGGAGTGGGTGAGAGGGGAGGGAGGGAAGAGGGGAGAAAGAAAGAAAGAAAGAAAGTTTATTAAAGTCTACTAAAGACCGATGGGTCTATGAGACTGATAGAAAACCTAATACAATGGAGCAAAAGGTTGGAGCTACTAATCGAGCATCCTAATCCATGCTAGAGGACTGTGTAGGACATAGACAATGTCATCATCATCAATGTCACCATAGTAAACACAATACAATATAGCACACATGCGGCATGAAGCATCAAGGCAAGCTCGGTGACGGACTAGGCTGTGCAGGCGAAAACCCCATGATAGATCCCGGTCTACTGTCTGAAGTGTGGTTGGTCGTGATCTCCTCATAGCGGCTCTACACCTAACAAGTGCAACGGTAAACCCAGTCGGCTATATCCCAGGTCTAAACATAGATGAGATGTCAGCGAGTGTGATGTGTGTCTCTCTCCTTTGTCAAGTGTGTCGCGTCTCGATCTCGGGGTCTCTATTGGGTGGAGTGGACAACGGAAGCAAAGGAGACAGAGGCAAGAAGCAAAACATGCTACTGTAGTAGAATAACTAAAAGTGTTGAAAAGTACAAAGACTACACCTAATATGATGAAACCCTAAGATAGGTCTCCCAACACAACTAGGTGTCATAAAAGGTACATGTACTAACTGTACCATGTAACCTAAAGTCTAATAACTAGACCTACAATGCACATACCAAGGAATGAGCGGTATCTATGGATAGCCCATAGAGTATCCTACAAACCCCCCTCGACGGTATGGGCTGAAGTATCCTGGAAACATCTCAAGATACCTGGAAGACTAAGTGCCATGGTTGCACAAATTCATCTAGTGTGGATATAGCAACCTATGACTGTACAGAGAATGCAGATCACGTAACAAAAGGGGCCAAGTGTAAAGCTTGTCGAAAAGCTTCAAACTTAGGCTACGGAAGAGCCTTAGTGAATAGATCTGCCAAGTTGTCCTCAGTGGGAACATAAGACAACTTGATGTCACCATCTAACCATCTCTCTCTGACATAATGATAATGGACCTCGATGTGCTTTCTCCAAGCATGAAACACTGGATTTCATGCTATAGCCAAAGCACTCTGACTGTCAGTATGGATGACGGTAGGAGCTGTCTGACCAACCAGAAGATCTGCAAGTAATTTCTGTAGCCAAACACACTCAATTGTAGCTGTGAAAGCTGCCTTGTACTCAGCTTCACAACTAGATGTGGCAACTATAACCTGCTTCTTGCTGAACCATGAGATGCATGAAGAACCAAGCATAAAACAATTGCCATTGTGGGATCTGCGTGTATCCTGGCAACAAGCCCAATCACTATCAGTGAACCCATGCATGATAAGTGAAGTATCCGCCCTGTAAAGAAGGCCCAAGTATTGTGTGCCTTTGATGTACCTGAAGACACGTTTCACTGCATGCCAATGGTGATGAGTGGGGCTGTGCATGTATCTGCTCAACTGAGAAACCACATACTGCAAGTCCGGCCGAGTATGGCACAAATAAAGCAAACAACCAACTGCCTGCTGATAGGAGGTAGCATCACATGGACCACTGCCATCTTCAGCAGAGAAATGAAAACCAGTCTCTAATGGGGTGGAGACAGGCTTACAATCCTCCATTTAAAATGTCTGTAGAAGCTGCCCAATATACTTCGATTGTGACATCACAATTCCCCCCTCAGATCAAGCAAATTGAATGCCCAAACAGTAGTGCAACTGGCCAAGATCAGTCATGGAAAAAGACTGCTGTAATTCCCGCTTGAAATCTGCAATTTTCTCGGGATGTGGCCAAGTGAGAATCATATCATCCACATAGAGGATCAAAATCAGCAAATCTGCCCCCCTCTTGCGGATATATAAAGTCACCTCTGTAGGACTATTCTGAAAGCCAAGGTTGAGCAAATGAGTGTGAATCTTGTCATACCAAGCCCTGGGTGCCTGCTTCAATCCATATAAGGCTTTCTTAAGCCGGCATACCTTGCGTTCAGACCCTTCAACCTCAAAGCTTGGAGGTTGAGCAACATAGACTTCCTCTACCAAAAGACCATTGAGAAATGCTGTCTTTATATCCAACTAATGCACCTCCCAATTATTGTGGGCAGCCAGGGCAATAACACATCTAATGGTGGTGATGCGTGAAGTGGGAGCAAAGGTCTCCTCATAATCAATGCCCTCTTTCTGAGCATAGGCTTTGGCCACAAGACGGGCTTTGTACCTGTCAACTGAACCATCAGCTTTTCTTTTCACCTTGTAGACCCACTTAGTCCCTACTGTCCACAATTCATTTCAGAAGGCATCTCTATGACAAACAGGCTCCTCATCACATGCATGAGCAATCAATGCATGAGCAACCGAGTTTGCCAAATTTCTTTTGGCTGCAGCTCTCGTACGGGCCTGCAAAAAAGCATCAAGTTTGTTGTCCTTCAGAGTGTCAAAGAGCCATTTAGGTGCTCTTTTGGGCTGTCTAATATCAGCCAATTCCTGCTCTACTGCCTCTTCCACAATGTCCTCAATAGCACGTGGCATCTGTGTCAAAACATGTGGCTGTCCGGACTGTGTAGCAGGCTGTAAATGAGCAATAGGTGGAGGAGCATAACCCTGTGGTGCATCATCTAAGGCATCAGATCCAAGCAATGGCACAAGACTATCAAAATATCTAAGACACCAAGTGTAGACTGCATTTTGCAGTCCTGCAAGGGCATGGAAGATGTCTCATCAAAGATGACATCTCTACTGACAATCACCCTCCTGTTGGAAGGCTCATAAAGCCTGTAGCCCTTACTCTCTGCACTGTATCCCAAAAATATACATTTTATAGCCTTATCATCCAGCTTTGTCCGCCTCTGTGAAGGCACATGTGCATAGGCCAAACACCCAAAAGTACGCATATGAGAAATGGTTGGCTCACTGCATCCAACCAAAACATATTAGGCAAATTCTTTCCCTTAAGCACACACCTGGCCATTTCCATAATGGTCCTATTCTTTCTTTCAGCAACTCCATCTTGCTGAGGAGTGTAAGGCATTGTACACTCATGATGAATACCACGGGCTGCCATGTAATCATTAAATTCCTTGATATATATTCACCACCTCTGTCTGATCTCATGTGAGCAATCTTCAAGCCTGAATCATTTTCAGCCAAGGCAATGAAATGCTTGAAGCAGGTAAACACCTCTGACTTGGAATTCAATGCAAAGATCCAAGTGTACCTGGTAAAGTCATCAATGAATGTCACAAAATAATAGAAGCCTCCAACTGAAGCAACCCACATGGGACCACACACATCACTGTGAATCAGGAATAGCTTGCGTGATGCCCCAACTCTACCATCTTTAGGTATGGCATAGCAGTGCATCTTGCCAAGCAAGCAAGCTTCACAGACATACTTATGAGGCATCTGCATCTGTGGCATATCCTCAACCATTGTCGGCAAGCTTACCAAGGCATTAAAGTTGAGATGCCCAAACCTCTCATGCCACAAATAAGTGTCAGGAAAAACATCTGCGTCAACTGCATGAGCATCATGAGCTGAATTGTCACTGCATCTATCATATGCATCCAGGCTGTACAAGCCCCCCAGAAGAGTACCAGTCAATACAATAGCATCAGCATGACTCAAGTCATAGACTGCACACCTATGCCCATCAAAGACAATCCGAAATCCACATGTAGCTATGGCTGAAATAGAAATCAGATTTTTTCGTATGCCTGGCACATACAAGACATTCTCTAGAGTGACAACATTGCCTGCAACTGATGTAACAGCCACCTACCCAATGCCCTTAACCACATATGATGCATTGTTGGCACATGTCACGGAACCCCCCTTTGGGGCATCAGCAAGAGAAGTAAACAAAGTTTTACAGGAGGTAATGTGCTTAGAAGCACCACTGTCAAAGAACCATGTAGAAGCTGAAGCTGCCATACAAGCATCTGAACCTGTATCATGCACTGAAGGATTGTAATGACATTGGACAATGAAGCCCCAAGACTGCTCTCTGGCAAAATTAGCATGCTCATGTGTGTTTGCCAGAGGTAGTTGTGACTGAAAGTCCAGCGTCTTTCTTCTTCTTTTCAGAAGCAATCCTCTTCCTACATTCAGCAATTTCATGGCCCGGCTTCCTGCAATAATTGCACCTTTTTCATTCACACTTACCATGCCTGTTAGGATCTGGACTTATTGCTCCTGAGACTTCTCCGTCCAAAAGAGTATATTACTGTGGCTGATAACCTATAAAGCTGTGTTACTCCGACCACATTAACCCATAAGAGACCATCAAGATTTCTGTTTATTCTATAAGCATGCCCCAATAAAAGAAAACTGTAGGATGATAAAATCTCATCTTGGCCAACAAGGACCATATAAAAATACTATCATGTAAAGAGCTGGTTCTTGAGCATAACAGAGATCCTCTGAAATGAGATAACTGGAAACATACAACTGTGTCATAATGGAATGAAAGCATATTCATGGCTCTCGGTTGGGCTAACTTAGACCATGCTACCCTCAAGTGGTGTATGTCCTTAGATCTCAAGGATACATGTTTCCCTTTTTGTAAGAACTCTTAAAGCTATGCTTGAATCATATAAAATGATTACTTTGGAATGATTTGAGAAACCAAGCTTTGCACTTAATAGAACCACAGATCATATAAGGTCCAACTGTATATCTCTCAATATCCATGAAAGATATACATTCTCCTTTGCATGGGCAAAACTGTAAGTCCATATTCTTGACTGAATAGAAGAAATTGGTCTGATTTCGAAACTTGGCGAACACGTCCTTTCATTGAGGTGGCCTTCCCTTGAACTATACTCCATTTCTGAAACAATCAAGAGACAAAACACTCCTCTTCCTTTAGCACATCCATGCTTACTCTGCAAATACCTCTTGCAATTCATAACAGACATCCGATCTCGCCGATCAAAGGAATTAATCCCATAGCTTTAGTTATCTTTGGCATAAGAACAAGAATATCTTTGCTATGTCCAATGCTTGGGTTTTGTCCCATCAAGGAATTCTTCCCAAAATCCATGGAAGTATAACTTTGATAAATAATCTCGTGTTTCCCTGAAATAAACAAGGAAAACAACACACAAATATTCAGGGGTAAGAGACAAAAAAATAACTGTGAAATCAAACATACTTAGCCTTTACTGGGAATCCCTTTTGATAAGGAATTTCCACATGTATTTGATCCTTTAATGGTTTTCTAGATCTTTGGGATTCTTGGGTTTCTAGTTACTCAAAATCAACGTAGATAATGCTCTCCCAAATACGATTTGTATCTTGAAGTGCTGAAATAATTGTCAACACAAACAATCCCAAATACGGGTTGTTCACCCGCTTGTCTACCCCTTCTCAATCACCACAAGCCCTAGGAACAATAGCAGCTTGCAAATCGACTTTGAATAGGGAATTGATATCCTAATTTGTGCTCTCTTTCCTGACTAATCGTAAGGATTTGATGACACTGCTTGGGCTGCTTCAAATCAAGTGCAAACAGCTCCAAATGTTCAGATTGTGAGTATGCAGCTCAAATCACAATCTAAGTAGCATTGTTTTGAAACTTGAAATAATCCGAAAAGCACAAGTTTCGCCAAAATTCTGGGGCTGCTTGCAAATCAATCAAAATTCTAGGGCTGCCTGCAAATCAATCAAAATTCTAGGGCTGCTTGCCAATTTTGGGGCTGCCTGCAAATCAATATCGCTGGCGAATTGGTTTGGTTGAAGCAAGCTGAAGTAATTCACAATTAATGTACAGCTTTCTTGGTTGGATCATTTGGGTTGAAAATCTCCATTCTCGAAATCACTACTGTCCTTTCAATTTAGAAGTACTTTGGTTTGTTGTCACCACGGAAAGTGGCAAGGTTGACATCTAATACCACTAAAATCGCACCGGAAACCCTAAAACAAATATGCTATCAACCCAAAAACCTAAAAACAAACCACTTTTGGTAGCAACACAGCCTCCTGAATTCGCAACAAATAATCACCAAGATAGTTTTCAAATTTCACAGGTAACAGGGAAAAGCAACATATAAAACAGCATCTGATAGCTTCACCTGACGGGGAGCAACAACATATTTCTGTTGGGGGAAAAAACAAACTGAGAGAGGGGGAGAAAGAACAAAGAACACACACACTAGGGCCCACAAATAAGGGCTCGACCCCCCCCAAGGTCTTTATTGCAATATAATAAACTTCGTACAATTGGCTCATAAAAGAGCATGAGGCCGAGTACAATACACTCTGTATTCTTGAAGCCACAAGGCCTCTCTCTTTATAGACTAGGTAACCATCCCAAAAGCATAGGTTCTAGAAAGTTGGGGCCTGCTTTTCTTTATAAAGCTGGCTTTTGGGCTTTATTTCCCCAAATTTTGGCACTGAATTTCGCTTTTGACACTAGTGGGCTCTTTTTAATGTGTGGCACCACTTGCTTGGTGCTTTTGCTCTTGTGGGACCTACTTTTTGACACTTGTTCCTTAAAATTTGGGCTTTTCTACACCCTTTCTCCTAGATCTTATCCATGATACGCAAACAGGTTTTGTGCATGGCAGGAGCATCTTTGATAACATCTTCTCATTTTGGGAGGCTTCAGATTGGGCCATGAATAATGGCCACAGGCTGGCCATTCTACTCTTGGACTTTGAAAAAGCTGACAGGGTAGACTGGGGCTTTCTGGAGGGCACACTTACTCGCTTTGGTTCCTCAGATGCATGGATCAGAGGAGTGTCAGCCCTCTACAGATCAGCCCCACAGCCAGGTTCTTATTGGTGGGGTCAGGGGGGATAGGTTTGAGATTACCAGATCAGCGTCAGGAACCGAAGCCACTCCCCTCTAGGTAGAGACAGTGGTAGCGTCCCTAGATCTCGTAGTAGGTTGGACAAACACAAAGAAAATGCTCCTCTGTCTCAACCGCCCCCTGCGTACATAGTGTGCAAACCTACTGCTCTCTGGGTATACCCGCTGCTCTCCTTGCCTCGATCCTCAACTGGTGGGACGAAACCCGCATCTGACCAATGGCAATCCTCAGTGCATGGGAGAGTCCTCTATCCTCGAGATACTGTGGTCTGATAATGAATCCCTCCTCTGATACTCTAAGGAAGTGGTCGCGATAAAACTGGGTCTTGGTGGGGAGCTCCTGGTCCTCCCCCCAAGTCCGGGATGTGTGAAGCTGGAGGAGGTCTAACCGTATGATACGGTTGTGATCTCATCTCGCGGGATCGACTCAGGAGGTGCATCCATGCTGTACTGAAAGGGGGGAAGCCTGTCCATCTGGATATCGCGCCTTGTAGATATGCGTGCATACCATGTGTCTGCCCCGCTCTCTGCCTATGCCTAGAGGCGAACAAGGACGAGGGCACCTCCAAGGAGCAGTTGGCAATAGGTGTCATTACTCTACCTATGCCTCCCTCCAGTTTATGAGGCTTAACCCCTCTTGAGCCTAACACAAGACAATCATGAGGATCAAAATGCCACCGAGTCACAATGGCAAATCTTAAGGGAGAACATGGGGCACGGAGCCCAAGCCGTGGATTACCTAGCCAACCATTGGCTCCCTCCCCAAGTCTTAGGCCATAACTTGTTTCTTTAAGCATGGTACAGGGATGAGCTAGCTCGCTTTTTCAAGAAGTAAATAGTTGGGCTAAGGCAGACCTTACGGCCGAGCGTAAAGTATGCACAAACCAATTGATGGCAGGAGGGCGATGCATGATGAGTTGGTCCAAGATTATTCCCTGCTGAATCAGCATCACAATGAGCTACAAACGGACTATGGCAACCTCAAGTACGAGGTAGATAGATTATGAACAATTAATGCCAAGTCCAAAGATGAGTTGGTAAATCTTGCAACAACCAACCTGCAACTTCAAGACTAGTTGGAAAAGGTGCAAAAGATAAGGGTCGACCCAAAGGCATTCCAAGCGGCCCAAGCACAACTGGAAGCACTAGAAACACAAAACACCAGACTGCAGCAGGCAATTGAGGGAGCCAAGAGCCTAAGGGAGGAGAACGCTCCATTACAAGAGAAGTTGGAGTACTACGCCCAACTTTAGTCTCTCATTCAGATCCTCCAAGCAGCTGACGAGCACCCGCGCAAGTTGCCAGCCACCAAACGACGACTCTGCAACAGGCCAAACCGCTGTGCGGCGTCACTTGCCGCAAGCCACCACTTAGACAAGTCCCTCGGAGCAAAAGCCTGTAGGGAACAGTGGTACCTCAAGCAGCAGAGGCCCAAGCACTGATGTTCCTAGATCCAACGGGCCGAGTTGAATCTCCGCACATGGATACCTAGACCTGCAACAATTTTGTAGAGGCAGGTGTGGAGGTTTCATTTTTTACAAATAATAGTTGTGATGTGGGGACTCAGACATCTGAGCAGGTTTTTGATGCTGAGCGAATTTTCCAACGCAAGATCTCCCTGAAGATGTGCCAGTATCTAAAATCATGCATCGAGTACCAAGCAGAGAAGTTTTAACTGTTCGATATCAAGCGTGACGACAAATCGAGGAGATAGAAATTAATCATGATCCTCCCCAGTCACTCCATCAAGGCGTACTAGGGCCAATACAACCCCTAATATTAGTTTACAATCGAGCCCATACAGGCCTTCAACCGTTTTGTTGAGCAAAAAGCAGTGCGCCAACACAATATTTTCAAGGCTGAGTGGCGTCTAATTGTTGCTCGTATCCATCAACTCCCTAAACCCACCATGCCCGAGCAGCCATCCTACTATTCACAGATTTTGAGGAAGTTGGATAAGTTACTAAGTAGCAATGTTACTGAGGCGGCGGTGATGCAAAACAATATCCCAGATTTGTGCAAGGACCCTGTAACTAATTGGCAGGAGCGAGTCACACCTATTCACAGGTACGTGACTCATTTTGAATCAGCATTAGGCATTTCCAACCCGATCGAAGACCTAGTTGGCAAGCTCTGGACGATAAATTGGCTAACCCACCCAAATAGGCCACCACTTGATATTAGCTCGTTATATCCATGGCCTCCCCACAAGCAACGACGAAGTCCCCCCCCGACACAACAGCTTTAGCCTCGTTTCCCCGAGCTCCCACGTCCGATGAAGCCACTGCACCACCTATTCCCTTTTCTATGCCTCCACGACAATGCCGCAATCCTACACGACGACCCCACAGTTTCAACCCTCGAGCCTCAGTATTTGAGCAACAGTTAGTACCTTCCAACCTGTCACCATGAGGACCCGGTTGAAAATAAGCTGAGGCGAAATGTTGGCCCTCAAGTAAGGCCAACAAAGAAACTTACCACCACAGGGGCGAGCACGGTTCCTACAGGCGGTAATGAGCATCTCATTGGCTAACTCTTGGAGTAGGCCGTTTTGAGTCATGAGCGGTGCGTTCGTTAAATTATGAATCGTGAGCACTAGAAGCAGCAGGCGGTGAAGCAGATGATTTAGGGCGGTCGACCAATGGCGAGCAGTAGCATGGCGAGCCGAAGAAGATGGTTTTGCTTAGTCTAGAAAAAGGCTTTTGTAACAAGAAGAAGGGCAGAGGGGGGGTTAGTACGAGCACACTCTCCCTTGCACCTGAGCTTGCTAGGTTAGGAAGGTTGATACGTGCACCACAAGACGAGGCGGCTTGGTTGTACAGTTCATCAATACAAGTTGATTTCTTTATTTGTTTCAATGAAGTGCAATCTACTCGGTATTCTATTGATTCTTAAGCTCCCATCACCATACGGTCTTCCCTTCAACAACTATCCCTAAACTCCGTGTATTAATGTTGGCATGTTTAGTCACCTCAAGCACATTGTTCTTTAGGGATTGCAAGAGTGAGCATCTTCACCCGAGCACCGCACACGTTTGGGTCGATTCTGAGCACCAAGCACCTTAAAGTTAGTCTGTCGAGAGTGAGCAAACCGAAGCTTCAACAATGGAACAATGTTTTTTGGAGTAAGGATGGTACTTAGACCCTAACCCAGGTTACATTCCCTTGGGATCATGGAGAATTTGACTTTATGGAGGTGTGCAAATGACATATCTATAGTGGGACCTCCAGGAGTGGGAATGGATTGATGCAGGGCACTCAAAGAAGAGCCTCCCCTTTTTTCGATACACGATTAGTAATGCCAGGAGGTTCCAGCTCAACCTTAGAGTTGGAAGCCCACCAAAGCTCCTCATTGGGAGAGTTTTCATATTTCTTCTGATTTGTAGAAATCCTTTTGGAAGTGACTTTGGAAATCCCTCAAGAATAAAAACATCACTCTTTTCTTTTGGCTCTGTATTCATGGAGGGATGGCAGTGGCCTAGTGGAGGCTGAGTTTCGGGACAAATTCCACTTGTTCTCGTTGCCTCACTGCTGATAAGTCTATTCAGCATTGCCTACGGGACTGCAAATAGGCGAGGATCATTTGGAAGGAGATGGCTAGACTTTTGAGCACCTTCATGCATTTTCCTTTCTTCATGACCTGGGGCTTAGTAGCATGGCTCTCTTTCGGGGGCTCACGTGTTTTATGAGAGACTTGACTCTTCTTGGGCTCTTTCGAGGCGACGACATTTGGTTTGAGTCATGTTCTCTGGACGATGTTCCTAGCTCTCTGTACAGACCTGCATCCGTGGATAATAGCAGCATGGCATATTTGCAAATCTAGATGTACAAAGGCTTTGGATGGTTCCCAGATCCACCTAGCACACACACTGGCTAGTATCAGGACAGACAAAGTACACACTTCGATAACCATTTGGGGGACCATGCAAGGGCCTTCACGAGCAGTTTCCCCAAAAAAAAATAAAAAATGGGAAATCACAAAATAAATGAGACTAGGCTGAGTGCAAGCCCCCACAAGAAAATATTTTGAAGATCAAGACAGTAGAGATTCGATATGCAAAAGATCTTCTTATCTTTGCTAAATCATGTACCCACACTGCTGCAGCAGTGATTAATAAGCCAATGAAAGGAGGAGATCTTTCCCTGTAACAGATGAATACGTTTTCTCAGAGAGAGGCCCTTAGTCCCCACAGAATCACTACACACCATATACATTTTTAAAATACTATGTGTATATTTCAAGCTCAGATATTATCTCATGTGTACGCTAATATATCTACCTGAAAGTAGGATATCTCTATGTCCTTCTCTCTTCCTCCTCAAGACTTGACTGCATGCATCCATCCTATTGAGTAAAGTAATTAGGCTTCTTCAGGCCTTTGCAAGAATGCTTGGGATATCATAATACCTTTCCTGGCGGTCCTCTTTGAAACTCCAGCATGTGTAGGCTGCTGTTGCCTAATACCAAACAAATTTACAATAGTTTTTTTTTAAAAGAAGTAACCTTTTGGGCTCTGTGTCTTCCCATTCTACAAGGTCCTACACACAATGATGCCAAGGGGGATTGCACACTGAGACATGAACCCTTTATTATCAATATAAGGACTGCACGACCTTGCAGCATAAGGGTACGTATTTTCTAGTGGTGTGCGGGCCCGGAGGGGGGGGGGGAGGTTGCAGTTTAAAAACTGTGACATGGGCTATTCATTATTGATGTAGACAATGACATCCTTTCCATTTTAACAAGTCTTTTAACCGTGCTCATACCCAAATTATATTTGCCACCTAGATACTATATGATTCATAATAATTCTGTGGCAGACAATGTCAGCAAGCCTTCTATCTCAAGAAATATGTACTTAGCCCCAAATTATCTATGTACATAGCCCCAAATTATTTCACAGATTATCCGATGAATTTGTTAACCAGGTCCCAAGATAGTTTTGTCGTATCAACTAAGTTGATCAAAACCTATTTTTCAAGACTTTTTTTTTTCCAAAAAGAATTTTTCAAGACATTCATTGCAGACCTGTGGATTTGCTTGATAGGAATGCAGCTTCTACATCCAAATTACATCCGTATACTAATAATCTCATCTTACCCTTTGGAAGTAGTCCAATATCGTAATGATCAAATCATAAACATTGGAAAGAACCTCCATTGATATCATTTGCAACATATGACCTTCACTTGACAAGTCCAACACCATCACGCAAATGCAAGCTGCCATTGATATTTCCATTATTTCATTTGTATTGACTGCAAAACCAAAGAAGTGCAAGACTTTCAGGATGAACATAGCTTTGGACAGCCTGTTTCAACAAAGCTCTTAATAGGGCCAGAAAATGGCTAGTAACCTAACTAGTTTAACCAACAATGGCAGAACACAGCCTACATCCAAACCCCATAAATCCCAAAAATAACCTAATTAGAAGTGATAAAAAGGTAAAAATCAAGCCGCGTTATGGAAGTTCAAAGTCAGTGCACATTGCATGGAACCTAAAAGGAGAATCAAATGTAAATGCCCTTCCTTAAACCACATGTTGTAAAACATAAAATCCATGTATGTCAGCCCTTTACCGTGGCCATATGATTTCGAGTGACATGAAACAATGTTTCATATTCCAAATACATTGCAAAAAAGGGAAGACTCCTGTTTTGACTCTACATTCGTATATCCATTTCTAAGGAATCAAAGGTTCTCTCAAAGGTCACATCATATTTCAATCAAAAGGATATTTTGTGGCTGGCTGTTTTTCAAGAAATTGTTCCAATTGTTATTTATCCATCATCAGCTGCATCCGACGATTCTTAGATCTTGGAGATTGACCGCGGATATGTAAAGCCTTAGGCTTAAAGGTTCTCATCAAACGGATCACCTCCCTCCTCTCAATTGGTTGGCCCCTTTTCCACCTTCACGCATCAAATGCTCATCCTCAACCACTGAGTCATTGAACCATTGTTTGGCAAACCATCTCCTATCGGTAGACTCTAGAGCTGCAATTGTTTTCACTGTATTTTCCGGAAATACTTTGGTGACCAGCTTTCAGAAGGTATCTAGGGCATTGCGCATCCTGAATACCATCATGGTGTAACCATGCATGTCCCGAGGAGCCACCGGCATTTTGGCAAGAACCAGGATGTCTGACCATCACCAATCATACTATGATCTAGACCAGCCTCGGTGAGGACCACCCAGAAAGGGGTCCACATTCTAGATGCCTTGTTTCAGCACTGGAAATGGGGCTGTATATCAAGATGGAACAACATTAATTAGAGATTTCAAGTCTAAACCTAAAGACTCTAAGTCTTAAACTGATGTTATGAAGGCCACTTCTTTTAGTTTTATAGTCCTAGTATTTATTGGTGTTATATGATAAGCGAGCTGAGATGCCATGTGCACTCCTTGACCCTCTGGCTTATCCAGATGTTGAAAGTCTATTTGAAATTTTGTACTTTGTCCCAAAGACCCGTGAGGTCTCCTGCAGACGTTGATATGACTCTCTCTCTCTCTCTCTCTCTCTCTCTCTCTCTCTCCTCTCATCAGACATCTGCAGGAGTTAGGCTACGACTCGGTGATTATCTGGGCAGTAGTAGCTCTCTATGAGCGCGTGACGGGGCAGGTCAAGATTGGCACCAGCTGGACCCCAGAGATCACGAGCACTATTGGAGTCAAACAAGGATGTCCCTTGTCACCGACTCTATTTGGCCTCTACATCGACGAGCTCGAGACCACCATCAGGACACTCGAAGGTGCAGGCTGCTCTCTTGCGGAGACTGTCATCCAGATTCTCCTATACGCAGACGATGTAGTACTACTATCCTCTTCTGCTACTGGTCTTCAGCGACACTTGGATGGACTTCAGGTCTTCTGTGATACACATGACTTGAAGGTCAACCTTGGGAAAACCAAGGTGATGATCTTCAACACTTCCAGACCCGCTATGCACCGAGAGCAGTTCCTCTTCGCCGGCGACCCTGTTGAGATAGTTGACTCTTACACATACTTGGGCGTTGTCTTCTCAGGCCCAATCTTCACGATGCGCCCGGCCATGCAAGCCAGGATCAGCTGGGGATACGCCGCTCTTGCCAGGCTGGAGCGACAGTGCTACCACTCCCACTTCCAGGACCCGCGGACCAAGTCTCTCCTTTTTTATTCTTTGGTCCGTCCAGCAGGCATGTACGGTAGCCCTTGGTGGGGAGTTGACCTTTCAGACACACAGAGTGGGCTCGAGTTGAGCGCCTACAGATACTGATGTTTGCTCGGATGATCCGTAGAAAATTATCGGTACCACACCAGATCATTCTAGCAGAGTTCGGCGCCTCACCCCTACAGCTTGATGTGGCTTTTCAGGCTATCACCTATCTCCACAGAGTCAGGGATTTTGGCTCCTCCGCTGACGGTCGCCTCCACCTACCTTGGTTAGCCCTATCCTCCTCTATGGCCTTAACCATTGATGGGGACAAGCGATGCTGGTATAGTCGTCTTTCCAGTTGGTTCACCCGACTGGGCCTCAACTTAGACCGGTTGCCTCCTTTTCAGTACAGCCTCGACGCTCCACCATCTCCCCTCTCCCCCACTGACCAGGAGATCAACCAGCTCATTCGAGCGGATCTGCTCCAGCTCCACACCTGGCGGACATGGTTTCTTCACTCCGAGCTTCCTGTGAAGCTCGACTTCTACCGCCGACACTGCCTCCAGATCTCACAGGAGGGCTTCATCACACCTCCGGGTTACACACAGCTTCATCTACCACATGCGCTCCGGATCTCCCTCGGTCAGTTTAGGGTCTCGTCACACCGATTACGGATCGAGAGCGGACGCGAAGAGGGTATCCCACGAAAGGACCGCCTTTGCCCACTTTGCGACTTGCAGGAGATCGAGTCGGAGGAGCACTTTGCTTTCAGATGTCCTATCTATTATGCCATTCGAGGCCGATACCACTGCCTCTTCCGCAACAGATTCGGCTCCCTCCCACACATGCTGCAGTTCCCGGATCAACGATGCCTAGCCGCTTTCTTACATGAGATGACTCGCCACCGAGATACCTCTCTCCGAGCACGGCGACACGAGCAACACACACAGCGTGAGGACACCCAGCGGCCTATCACTGACTTCTTTCAGTCACAGGATACCTCTTCTCAGTCTAGCCGACGACGCGGACGTGAGCGAGAGCCAGAGCCACGACAGCTGCGTCAGCGGACAGACTCACACATCCAGGTCCATGACATCTCGTCTCTGCTCTCGACCCGCCCCACTGGGGTTACTGTTGCCCTCATCCACAGGGCCACCCGCCGCCCCCGACGACCGAGCTCGACTAGGCCGCGTGACGTCAGAGGCCAATCATCTATCGCAGGGTTTTTTCAGACCTCCCATTTGACGGCCCCTCTATGATTGGTCTCTGACGATCAACCTGCACATGTATACTGTATCTCCCCCCTCTGCCTCATTTTTGGTGCCCCCCCCTTCTTCTTCTTTGTATCATCTGGAGGTAGACACATATTTTTTGTATCAGGACTAGACACACAGTCCTTCATAACCTCTTTTTTGTAGAAACGGTTGGTTGGCCCGTTTTGAGACCACCACCGTTATGCTCATTGTATCAGTTATCTTTAGTCTCATAGACCTTCACGGTCTCCCGAAGACTTTAATAAACTTTCTTTCTTTCTTTCTCTCTCTCTCTCTCTCTCACACAGACAGACAAGTCTCCCATGCACTGAGGATTGCCATTGTCCAGATGCGGGTTTCATCCCATCAGCTGAGGGTCAAGTCTAGGAGAGCAGCAGGTATACCCAGAGAGCAACGGATCTACACATTATGTACGATGGCGGCGGTTGAGACAAAGGAGCATTTTCTTTGTGTTTGCCTACCCTACTACGAGATCCAGGGGCGCTACCATTGTCTCTTCCTAAAGGGGAGTGGCTTCAGCCCTTTATCATGACTGATCCATTTCCATGACCAGGTCTATATCTGATGGAGATGCGTCGGCACAGGGAAAGCTACCGCGACAAATCAGAGAGCAGCAAGGGATGGCAAGACCACCACATGACATTGAGGATGACCGGGCATAGCAACGCATCACAGACTTCCATACATTTGAGTCAGCCCCAGGACGCAGTGGAATGGAGGAGGCGCTAGCCGACATGAGAGCAGCCTGGATCAGCAGTCGACGCAGTACCACCGAGAGAGGGACGCAGAGACCACATGTGCGACAGAGGGTCCTCAAAGTACACTCTATTGAGGTCCGACCCATAACAACCTTCCTCAGGGGGGACCGACAGAGACGAGGGGTCACTCTGGACATAGCTCAGAGAGTTCAAAGAGCGAGGAGACCGCATCCCCCACCGCAGCGCGAGACAGCTCGACAGACACAGATACGAGACATCTTTGCAGCCCACCAGAGAGCCATCACTGTACCAGGCTACGGCTTCTGATTTTGTTTCCGAGTCCCAGCACCGAGACTGACTTGTTTTTCAGTTTGTACCTAATACTGGATAGATTGACCTGGTCGTAGTTGCAGTTGACTATTTCTATTCATGATTTTGTTAGCATAGATTAGTACTCAGCAAGGGTCCTAGTGTGCCCTTTGTTTCAGCCACTGAGGCATGTATGAGTTCGCTTTCCTGTGTACTTTGTCCCATAGGCCCGTGAGGCCTCCTGTGGATGTTAATCTCTCTCTCTCTGTCCCAAGGTCCTTGCATACCGTGACCAATGTATTACACAGGTAGCAACATGCTACCTGTCCACTCCACCCTTCTTCAAAGAAGGAGACTTTTTGTAACATTCCATTGGGTCCCATGGGTCGATTTCAGGCCCCCAAAGGACGATAATAATAGTTTCTTTCTTTCTTTCTTCTCTCTCTCTCAAGCATCATCTCAAAGGGCACCCCATATGGATAAACGAAGACCTCACGAGAAATCAATATGCCCAAAAACTCAACGAGCTAGAAGTCATTAGGAATGCAAAAAAGGAAGGAAAGAATGCCTATATGAAGGATGGGAAAGCAGTAATTACAGCAAAGAGCAAAGGGGGAGAGAAACAAAAGGATAAATAGGAATACGAGACCCTGAGGATCAAAATATGGAATGTGGAAGAATGGAATCTAGACAAGGTCATTGCATTAGAAGATGAAGTGTTGGAGACAAACATACTCATAGCATTGGAAACATGGGAGCATGAGGGAAATGAATCCCTAGAAATCAAGGGGTTCTTGAAGACATCAATGTGGAATGAAAAAACACACATGGGGGGGAGAGGTTTTGGTGGGATTGCATGTTACAGTGGTAGCGACCTCGGATCTCGTAGTACACTGGGCACCTGAAAATAAAATGCTCCTCCGACTCGACCTCTCGACAGTCGCACAATATGCATAAGCGATGCTCCCTAGGAATCCCCTTTGCTCTGCCACTCTCTATGCGGAGGCGGTGTGATGATACCCGAAAATGTCCGATGGAGATCCGTAGTGAGTGAGGCATATGAAGCTCAGTGTACCCCGGTGGTGTGATGAATCCCTCCTCCGAAATACGAAGACAGTAATCTCTGTAGAAACTCAGCTTCATTGGAAGCTCCCTCGGCTCCAACCAGGTCCTAAAGGTGTGTAGCTGCAGGAGATCCTCACGAATGACCTGGTTGGTGTGGCCCAATCGGGATGGTGGGTGGGAGTACCCGAGGGGCATCTAAACTGTACTGAAAAGGAGGTATCCTATCGATGTGGAACCTTAGTCTCACAAACCATTTGTGAGTCCGTGCATACCAGCATCGCTCGTCTCCCTTTGCTGCCAACCTCATGGAGGAATCGAGAGCCAACCATGGCAACCTCTGTCTCCCTGATGTGCACTCCCCATATGATCTAGCCCGGTGTAGATATATAATGATCTGAAAGGCTGCATCTAGCTAGAGTGGAGAAGCACCAAACTCGGCCTGAATGATGTGATGTGGTATAGACGGTTTCCCCCGGATCATCCGTGAGAGCATGACGATCTGCAGGCGCTCCACCCGTGTCCACTCTATCTCTGACATGTCAGGCCCCCAACAAGGGCTGCCATACATACCGACTGGTCGGACCAAGGAGTCGAAGAGAAGAGCCTTGCTCGAAGTGGGAGTGGAAGCATTGTCTCTCTAGCCTAGTGAGGCATGTCCCTTACTCAGTCTGGCCTGCATCGCTGGTGTCATCGTGAAGATCCGGCCGGAGAAGATGACCCCCAAGTAAGTGTATGAGGATACGATCTCAACTGGTGACCCACCAAAAGTAAAAGTAAACTGCTTCCGTTGCATGTTTGCTCGAGAGGTGTTAACATGACCTTGGTCTTGCCAAGGTTGACCTCTAAATCATGGGATAAACAAAAAGCCTGCAGTGCGTCCAGGTGTCGCTGGAGCCCCTCGGGTGTGGACGACAAGAGTGCCACGTCATCTGCATAAAGAAGAATCCTGATGATGATCCCGGCAAGTGAGCAACCGGTCCCTCCGAACGTCCCCATGAAAGTCTCAAGCTCATCGATGTAGAGGCCAAACAGGGTCGGTGATAAGGGACAACCCTGTTTGACTCCTATGGTACTCAAGATCTCATCTGTCCACCCTGTGCCTGTCCGAACTCGAACTCTCTCATATAGTGCCATGACTGCCCAGATGATCTCCTGATCAAATCCTAGTGTGTGTAGGTGTGTGATGAGACGAGCTCGAGGTACTGTGTCAAAGGCTTTGCGGAAATCTGCAAAGCAGCAATACACCCTCTCCTTCCGTGATCTGGCCTCCTCAATGACACTCCTGAGTGTGAGTATGTGATCCATAGTCCCATGGTCTCGCCTGAAACCAGCCTAACCCTCTGCTCTGAGCCCTCTCATCTCTGCGAACAGGTTGACCGACGCATCCAATACAGTTGCATAGATCTTGGACATCACATGTCCAATCATGATAGTCCTGTAGTTACTCGGGTCCATGGGATCCCCTGCCTTGTGGATGGGGGTGATGGGGAGTGTCCAGGTGCGGGGGAAGCCAAGGCAAACAGCGTCATTGAATAGCTTTGCTAGGATCGGGGCTAATGTGTCAATCCCATATGCGATAAACTCAATGCATAGCCCCTCGTGATCCTTAGCTCGGCCATTGTGCAGTTTCAATGTCGCGTCCTTGACTCCCCCTCTGGTGAACAACGAGAGAGTCAATAATAACTTTTCCATCAAATCTGTAAATGCTGTCATAACAGAGGAAGATGTGGGTAAGGGTCTGAAAAAGCTCGCAAACGGAAAGGCTCCAGACACACAAGGGCTCGTGGCTGAAATGCTGAAATGGGGGGGTGAGAAGACAAAGAAAATGCTCACTACACTCATGAATCGAGCCTTAGAAGAAGGCTTTCCCAAGGAATGGCAGCTTAGCAAGATCGTACCGCTCCATACGAGCGGGGACAGCAAGGTGGCCAAAAACTACCGCACCATCATGGTGAGTAGCCTGATGGCCAAGTTATATGGCACAATAATTGAGCAAAAACTCAGCAAATGGGCAGAAGAGCAAGGAGCCAGGGCACCCATCCTAGGCAGGGTTTCATCCTAAACATTCGACAATAGACCACTTGGTTGCCATACGGGCTACAACGGAGGGGGTAAAGAATAAGAAGGAAGTAGTCTACTGTTGCTTTGTAGACTTTAAGAAAGCATTTGACACAGTTTCACGCAAAAAACTATGGGAAAGACTGGAAAAGCTCGAAGTACCTCAGGAGATTAGAGAAGCCACATACAGGTTATATGAGAGAGTACTAGCCGAATCAGCGCAACCACTTGTAGATGGCTCATACTCTAAAGGAAAAGTCATCATAAGCAGTGACATAGGAGTCAAGCAAGGCTGCCCCCTCTCACCAACTCTCTTTGGTCTATTCATCGATGAATTGGAAGAGTGGATGAGAACACACAGCGGAGAAGGTGTCTAGATTGCAGACTATGCCCTCTTATTGCTTATTTACGCAGATGATGTAGTCTTCTTCGCAAAAAGCAAGAAAGAGATGCAAACACATTTGGATACACTGGGAAAATTCTGCAAATACTCAGGAATGCAAGTCAACATATCCAAGACAAAAGTGATGGTGATTGGGACTCGGAATAAACAGGTTGATTTCACTTAAGATGGACGCCAATAGGATACCACACAAAGCAATGAAGCTACACGAATCGCTGGATGTCACAAAGAGGGGCTGAATGGATGGAATTACGGGGTATAACCGCTGCTGATATCCCCGAAAATACATGTGAAATCAAGGAGTTAGTGATACAAAGAATGCTACAGAAGCTATGGCAAGAACCGGGGGCAAAAATGCAGTTTTATAAGCAGGAAATCAATCCGATGGACAGCTATGGAATGCAGAAATACCTCGCAGAAGACATATCAATATTTAAAAGACATTTAATCTGCAAAATCAGAACCAGCTCACATGATCTCGAGGTGGAGAGGGGAAGACGGGCAAGACCCATGGTACCAAGAGAGGAAAGAGTATGTAAAATCTGCCCCGCAGGAGAAGTAGAAAATGAGCAGCATGTACTCCTAACATGTCGAGCATATGCGCAAATCAGAGAATGTTATAGGGGCAATAGAAGCAACCTGAAATCCGTACTGGAGTGGCCAGCCAAAGAGCTAGGAAACTACATAAAGGAAATTTTAGAATATTGCAACAAAGTACTTGGTCTAGCACACACGCTAGCACAACAAGTACTCACTGCATAGCACATTCAAGCTTTTATTTATGCTATATTCTTTCAATGGATGTAAACAATCACTACTTGTTGATAGTGATCACTATCCCATAGATCCGGAAGGGTCTCACAAGGACGTTAATACAATCATATCATCTCTCTCTCTCTCTCTCTCTCTCTCTCTCTCTCTCTGTGACCATTTTCTCAGGATTTCAGAGGATGGCTTCATCATATCCCCAGGATATATCGGCGTTCATATGTCGCACTCACTCAGGATTGCCTTGGGCTAGCTCAGGGTATCTTCCCACAGATTAGACGTTGAGGCCGGCAGGATGCGTCGTACAGCTACCGGACATAGACCCAGGCGAGAGACTAGGATATGCCCTTGTTGCACTATGGGGGAGGTGGAGACTGAGGAGCACTTTGTTTGCAGATGCCCTTTATATTATGAGATCCGTGGCAGATTTCACTGTTTATTTGGGCACGGATTTGGACCTCTCTCTCGGATTATGGAGTATGAGGATCAGTATTGCTTAGCGTTGTTCATCAGGGAGATCACCAGATACAGAGAGAGATTCCTCAGAGAGCACCGTCGCATCCCTGCCAGAGACCTGGTTATTCATGAGGAGTAGGACGAGGCGCAGGACCATGAGCACAGAGATAGCCCATCTTGCCAGAGAGCACCGATGGTTCCACCCCGAGGATGTACATATGACATGATCCGGCAGCACCGCAGGATGATCTTACACAGAGGCCTTACACAGAGGCCGTACCCGTCGCTTTATTTCTAGACGACGGAGGATGATGGCAGATTTTCGAAGGAGATTGCTCCATGGAGACTTGGCACCGCCAGTAGCCCATTTGACACTTGCCCAGATCTTCACACTCATGGCAGGAGGCATGGTCGATGGCCATGACTTCCATCATTTCTTTGGATCACAGACCCCTTAGGGAAGACGATGTTCCTCATATTTCATATTTTACATTTTGTATCTAGGCATTTTTGGTACTCTATTTCATTTCATTTTGTATCTAGGATTTTTGTAGCCATTTTTGGCATCTTAGCGGTATTACGATGAGGCCACCTAGTTGGCGCATCGTTGATGATGTATTTTCCTTTCGGATGATTTTGTGTCCCATAGGCCATGTATGGCCTTCCGTGGACCTTTAATAAAATTTCTTTCTTTCTTTCTTTCTCTCTTTCTCATGTAGGTACTCTAAATAATGTGGGTTGCTTTTTCCACTCCTTGGGAGCCGCCATGTGCCCTCCCTAACGCAAATGTACTAGAGGGTTTCTTGCTGTCCCATAGACCTTTTGGTCTCCAATGGACGTTAATAGACTCTCTCTCTCTCTCTCTCTCTCTCTCTCTTTGACAAGGCCTCCTCCTCATCCCCTTTCTTTTTTTCTTCGTAGTTGAAGTGCTGTGTTATTTTTTGTGTTCTCACACTACAGCTCCGTATAAGGAGGAGTTGTTGGATTCAGAGTTTGCAGATTAACACAGCCCTTTATGTGAAGGTTCAAAGCGAGCCTCGAGGCAGTCAGGGGGGCCTTGTATATGTGAGGTCCAGGAGATCTATGACTGGGGGGATGCCCTTGGCTTTCACTAGGTCTGGTTGGGGAAGATAGTGAGGTACCTTGGTTGCCAAGTGGGTATGGACATGTCAACATAGCAGCAGACTACCCCAATTTTAGAGAGCGTGCAGCACAAGCTTCTCTATTGAAGCTCACCCAAACTCTCCCTAGCAAGCAGAGCCTTGGTGGCCAATCAATTCATCCTCACCACGGCCTAGTACATAGCCTCTTGCAAAGGGGCTTTCACAAGGAATGCATGGGTCAGCTGAGGGGCTTGGTGCGCACTGCATATGGGCAAGCTCTGATGGTATGCAGAGTACCAGAGCTTGGGTTGCATGGCAGAGAGTGATCTTGCCCACAAATACAAGGAGAGCTTTTATTGACCCATAGATGTAGAGCAGAGCCTTAGGCAAGCTAGTGGTACGAGGTCTCACCCCAAGCTCACAACCCTGGAAGTTGTTGCTTTGATGGGGGCTTCTTAGAGGCTCCCCTCACACGGAAGGGCTCCCCTTTGATAAGGGGTCTTCACACGGTTTGGTAGCGCCTGTTAGAGGGACTCATTTGGGCCCACCCTACATGCCTTGAGGATTTTGAGCAATAATCGTCCATTTGGCATCCAAAATTTTGGGGATCAGGAGGGTCTCATGTTGGAACAGCAGAAATCAACTAGGCACAGTGGGACAACGGTACAGCCATGTCATTTGGGACTTGAGACGACTTCACTTGGGGGCAAAGGCACGGATGTAGGCACTCTCAAATTTGAGGGCAGGTATACGAATGATTGAGATTGATGTGACAATCCTTGTTTCGTGGCGGAAGGGGTTGCACAGCTCCCCGTCTCCTCATCATTGGTATGGACAGTTCTCGAGGATAGAGATGCCTCTCATGATTCAAAATTTACAGCAGTCACTTAGCTCTTATCGAAGCATATATTACACAATGGTACCTTGGGGCCTCCTTCAGTTTGAGACAGGAGTGACCTCTAGGACGATGAGGCTTTGGGCTTGCTAGAGTGGCAGAGTCAAGGTTGTCGGCCGTTTGGGAGGAGTGTGGACTATAGAACCTGGCACAATCTTTCACGACATGAGGATGCATGGTGAAGGATTTGGTTATGGAAGGACCAACCTGTTTGGGAGATTTATTGGGACCCAAGTGAGTGGTTCTGTTCCATTCAAATATGCACTCGGACAGGGTTGAGGAGGTTCCCTCCTCCTTGTACACGACCTGCATTGGCTGACGTCTTCAGCTGGAGGCTACAACATGACCCCCCTCTACGAAGCGGTGGGCTGAGCAAGACGTTCCCAAGGAGGTCGTCTCTTGCTTTTAGTCACGCCTTTGGACCAGCCTTAGACCACAAAAGATCTTTCATTTCTTTTGGAAGGTCACACATGGAGGCTTGCCCATAGGCCCCTAGCTGGAGTAGATGGAGGGTGGATGGTATTTGCCATTGTTGCACAAATAAAGTGTTGGAGACGACCCCTCGCTGCCTATGGGATGCCCAACAGTGCAGAGGATTTGGTCAAAGGCTCTCCGGACTGTGACCAGCACCCAGTGGATGAAATGGGAATTTACTTGGGGGATGGTTTCGTGGCTTCCAAAGGGGAGCCACGCATTCTCAATTGATCCAGCCTCTCCAACCTTCCGGATTCAGGGCTAGCATAGGACGGGGTATGTGCCGTACACACTTCACATCCTTTGGACCACCCCACAAATACTCTTGTTCCTTATAAACCTCAATCATATGGTTGAGTTCCCAAGGCAACCTCGCGAGGCAACATTGAGTGCCCCCCTTTCAGAGCTGCGCTCAGCTTTGGAAAACCCTACCCTACCGGAGGTCCACGCCGGCCTCAAAACCCTTTCTGTTTCCTAGACGATGGGACGCACAGCACAATGAAACCGCTTGTGGCCTTGAATCGCTATGCCTAAAAGCAAAAACCATGGCTTTCCCCTTGACCCACCTGTGCCGTGGATTGGTTAGAATTGAGGCATATGGCGCGACGCCTCCTTCCCGCACTCGCCCTGCCACCTTGATGTATAGTCTGCCACCTTGGCTGTTAGCCCCTATTCCAGAGATTCCCTATGCAGTGAGCTAGGTTTCGGGAAGCAAGTTGGTCTCTTTTAACAACCAAGTTTGTTTTGTTTTTCCCATGATCGGCACCATTTGGATTGCTGATTTGTATGTTCGGTTTCTTAAGCATTAATAGAAATTCCTTTTCCTGCAAAAAAAAAAGAAATCCGCAATCCAAAATGCAAGGCATAACATAAATATATATAAAGATATATTAGCAAATACTTGAAGAATTACCTGCCCAGGAAGGAAGGAAAGTTATCACAGGTAGGAAGTCCAATGGCATCAAATAAGGTACAAGTCTGTTTTCCTGCATTTTCAAATCTTTAGATAAAGCATGATGACTACAAATTAGACTGCCTTAACTTATACAACAACATATTAAGATATACAAGAACTTGATCCAATTACGCCACATTTGAATGACAAAAATTGTAAGACAAACCTTTCACACACTAAAATTCCAAGCATGTATCACCACTTTTAGAAAATTAGATCAACACAACTTTAGAATTGGAGAAAAAACAAGATAACTGCAACAATAAAACCTGCAGTATGTCTTCAATTCACATTTCCTCTACAAAGTCTCTTTAGTGAATAAACAAAAGAAGGTTCAACAAGTTCGATCTGTGACCCACACATAATAATATTTCATAATGTTATTAGGAACTCCAAAAATCCTGTTCTTTTGGGGGAATCTTTGCCTTTTTAGGCAAGCCTTAACGGGTATATGCATGTCTTCATCAAAAGGGTTATTCTATCTTGTTCACTCCCTATGATCAGGGTTAGGCTTCTCACTTAGTTTTAAAAGCCAAGTACGGCTGCATCCATCCTTTTGATCTTTAACCCTAGCATCTTGACTGTATAGCTCCTGAATTCAGAAATTCATTTCTTTACTCAATGCTTACCAATAGCTTTGCTCGATGCTCTCTTATTAATTCATGTCATGGTTTGTTGTCTACCGCTCATGCTTCTTTTATATTTAGATCAATGCTCATATATCTTTTGTGTGCAATGGGATTTTCTTAGTTCTTGTCGTTTGTTGCATCATGCTGTGCATACTAACTTGCAAATCCTTTTGTGGAATCTTCTGGCGCATCTTGTTTATGTAGGGAGACCGTCACAAATGTCTATTTATGTGACAAAAAAGAAGGGAACTAAAAGATCCCTATGATGCCTTTGAGATACTTCCAAAAATCATAAGAGCCTCGCCATTCTCTCCTTTCTCTCTCCTAGAATTCAAACTTCCACTTGGATGTGCTTCCGCTCACCTGAAAGGGCTTAAAAGGACAAAGAGAAGATAGGGACAGACATTGGAGAACGAGGTCCTGTAAATCTAGCTTCATCCCAACGTACATTTGACATGACACCATCCTCCTTGCATGGATTTGATGCTGACTTCATCGACAAGGACATCTGGCAAGGTGACCCTGCTCACTTCTCTCTCTGAAGGATACGTTACTCCTCGCCGACTGAAGAGCATGAACCTTCAAGAGTTGACGCTGTGGTCCCTCACTCTGCAACCGTTGGTAGTGGAAACTCCAAGCCGGCACCAAGGCCATCATACGCGGACGTTGTCCAAGAGTTCATAGGAGGGCTTTTCACCCCCCCTTTCACGCATCGTTCTTCTAGCTCTGCCAGCAAAGGAGAACATGAAGGAACAAGAGAGAATCGCAGCTCCCTCAAACAACGAAACTCACCCAATGGAGACGACGAGGGATCATTAGGAGAACCACGAGGAGACACTGAACGAAGGACAGGTAGTGTTGATGCAAACGCCTCGAGGGGTGGGTTGCTTTCAAGCCAGAAGAAAGAGGATGCACAGGCGCCTGCCAAGAGCCCCTCTCCTCATTTCACAAATGGGTCCCCATTTGCTGCCCTTTATCAGTCCATCGTTGACTTTTCTAGCCGTGGAGAAGTCCTTCTAGTGGGGCACTTCAACGCGAGGACAAGGGCCCGTCAGGTACCACTTCTTGATTTCAAAGATGATTCCACTCTACTGGCAAATGTTGACCTTGAGGAGGTAGGTATGCTACGGGTTTCGGCTGACAGGCGAGTTCCATTCTCATCCTATGGGCAAGCCCTATTACACCTAGGCAGGATACATGATCTCATTATCTATAATGGTCTTGACAGATGGCCCGCTTCAGGTGGTTTCACATGCTTTCCACATGGGGGGGACTCCAGTGTTGTTGATTACATCATGGGATCCCCTGTCTTCACATCTCGCACTACTAACTTCACTGTAGCAGCTCTCCCCCCAGTGGCTGATCATACATACCTTTTCTTTCGCATCTCCACCTCCCTTCGCACAGCACCTTCCACCCCACTCAGTGCTTACTCCACCTACCACGATATACGCTTTGATCGGGATCACTCACCTTCTTACTCTGGCCGTCTGTACATACTTCTCGCTTAAATTGACTTCATACCCCTTTTAGAGGATCGTGCTGCCCTAGTCACCCGCTCACTACACGAGGCTGCCATTCACGCTTTTCCCCACACCACCCGCTCCACCCGCCCACCACCCCCTGGAACCGTACCCTATAATAGTTGGTACGATGATGAGTGTAAGGCCTTACGCCGTCAACTCAGATTCGAACCAAAAACAGTCTTCCAAGTGCACCAAATACGCTACGTGAATACCATAGACTGGTACGGAGGAAGAAACTAGACTTTGTTCGTCGAAACGAGAGGAGCTACTGAATATTTTGTTTAGTAACAACTCTAAGGACTTCTGGCGGAGATTTCTAGAAGGACGGTCCCCTCCGCCACTCACTAATACCCAGATCTGGTTTGATTAAGCACGCACACTTTATGACATCCCAAGTCAGCCAGTCCCTAGCCTCTCACACATGCCTCGTCCCACATCCTGCACCCTCTTCACTAGAGGAGGGGTAAAGGATGCTATAATGAAACTTCATAATGGCCGAGCGAAGGATCATGAGGGACTATGCACTGAGTTCATTGCATATGGCATTAACCTCCTAGCCCCGATCTTAGCAAAGCTTTTTAATGAAGCGGTTTGTTTGGGATTTCCACACACTTGGACCATTAACACTATCTCACCCATCCACAAGGCAGGGGATCCCATGAGCCCGGAGAACTACAGGACCATTATGATTGGACATGTCAAGTCCAAGATTTATGCATCAATACTTGACTCCGAGGTTAACAGACTTGCAGAGTGTCGAGGACTCAGAGCAGCAAGGGCCGGATTCCAGCGTGATCATGGAACCATGGACCACATTCTGACGCTCAGATGTATCATCGAGGAGGCGAGGTCACGGAAGCAGAGGGCTTATTGTTGCTTTGTGGATTTTCGCAAGGCATTTGACATGCTCCCGAGAGCACGCCTCATACGGTGCCTACAGGACCTGGGTTATGACCAGGAGATCATTTGGGCTGTCATGGAGAGTTTCTGGCAGAGTTCGGGCAGGATCCGGGTAGACAAACGAGATCATGAGTACCATCGGGGACAAACAAGGGTGTCCTTTGCGCCTACCTTGTTTAGCCTCTACATTGACGAGCTTGAGACAGTGATGCAGACACAGGGGGTGTAGGTTCCTCTCTTGCGGGCACGCTGATCTAGATTTTGCTCTATGCAGATGACATGGCTCTCTTGTCTTCCTTAGCAGAGGGGCTTCAAAACATCTAGACGCACTACAGTCCTTTTGTGAGTCTCATGATTTGAAGGTCAACCTGGGTAAAACCAAGGTCATGATCTTCAATACATCTTGAGCCATCATGCGTCAGGAGCAGTTCACATTTGCGGAGTCCTCTGTTGAGATAGTTTCATCATACACTTATCTTGGGGTTATCTTCTCCGGACCGAGCTTCACTATGAGACCCGCGATGGAAGCACGCTTGAGTAGAGGGTATGCCTCATTGGCCAGGCTAGAGAGGCAGTGCTTCCGCTCACGCTTTCAGGATCCATGCACCAAGGCGTTGCTTTTTGACTCCTTGGCTCACCCAGCGGGGATGTACGGCAGCCCTTGTTGGGGGCCAGACTTGTCGGATACAGAGTGGGCCCGTGTGGAGCGGCTACAGGTTCTCAAGCTATCTCGGATGATTCGTGGTAAGTCATCCGTTCCTCACCAGATCATTCAGGCTGAGTTTGGGTCACCCCCTTTACAGCTAGATGCTACATTTCAGGTCATCACATATCTGTACCGAGTTAGGGAATATGAGGATTATACCTCGGGGCGTAGCAGGCTACCATGGATAGCTCTATCCTCTTCTATGGAACTTGCAACAGGAGGAGATCAGAGGTGCTGGTATGCATGTACAGAGAGATGGTTTGAGCGACTGGGGCTCCACATGGATAGACTACCTCCCTTCCAGTATAGCATGGATGCTCCGTTCTCTCCCCTCTTATCACACGAGGTCAACCAGGTTATCCGTGAGGATCTTCTACAACTACACACTTTTCGGACCTGGTTGGAACCAAGTGAACTCCCAGTGAAGCTTAGCTTCTACAGAGATCACTTCTTACATATCACAGCGGAGGGTTTCATTGACCTACCAGGATACACACAGATTCACCTACCCCACTCGATGAGGATCTCTCTTGGGCAGTTCTGGGTCTCTTCACACAGACTTCGCATCGAGAGCGGCAGAGCAGAGCGACTACCCAAGGAGCGGTGCATATGCACACTATGTGACATACAGGAGGTTGAGACAGAGGAGCATTTCATCTTCAGGTATCCTGTGTACTATGAGATCCGAGGATGTTTCCACTGCCTCTTCAGAGATAGTTATGGGATTTTAGCCCATTTCCTCTCCTACCCAGACCAACGGTGTTTGGCAGGTTTCATTCATGAGGCACTTAGACACCGCAAGAGGATACTCCGAGCACGGAGATAGGAGCAGACTTCTTCCTCGATTGATCCCTCTCAGAGCTCTATCACGGAGTTCTTTCAGCTAGATCACATGGACCCCAACGAGACGAGGCCTCGACATGACCGTGACCCGGAGCCCGTGACCCGACAGCTCAGACAGAGGATCGACGCACAGATCACACTAGGAGACATTCCCTCCTTGTTTAAAGTCGGAGCCCCCGACCGACAGGGGTCATAGTAGCCTTGGTTAGACGCAGAGCTACGACCAAGAGACATGCCAGTACCGCACCTCTGAGTGGCCGACAACACTCTATTGCCGACTTCATGCCTCCACTGCCTCATCCATCCTGATATCTTGCTGTTGTTGGGGATGATGATGATGATATTGAGATTGATATATAGTCGACCATTGACATGACTATGTTGTACTTAGGACTTAGTACGCCATTCTGCATTTTTGCATTTTTTGCATTTTGCATTTTGCATTGGTATGGACGCTCGTTTAGTAGCTCCACTACCACAGCTCGTTGTATCAGGATTTTCACAGTCTCATAGACCCATCGGTCTTCCGAAGACTATAATAAACTTTCTTTCTTTCTTTCTTTCAGCCAGAGACGCAAGAGGCAGAATTCCCATTCCCAATTCTCAATCCAATGACTGCGCAAACAAAGGTCCCAAGACAATAGCAAACACAAGCAGAGGGATCAGGACACCAAACTACATAGGAGAAGCTGAAGATCTTGCATCAGAAGACCCACGACAACATCAACCGGAGAATCAACAGTCTAAAGCTGAGAAGAAACAATCTCCTAAAGGTAAAGTGGTTGCTTTTCTTGATGAGGATAGGCTTGAGCAATCCATAGATTGGTTGGAATCTCATGCTCTAATAGGTTATCTTCCTGGTCATGGACCTCCAGCTGTCTTTCTTGAGGGGTGGCTTAGAAACAATTGGATAAGAAAAGGACTGGTGGTCACCAGTGTTAGATTCTTAAGAAAAGGGTTCTTCTTTTTCCTTTTTGAGACATAGGATATGGCCTGGAAGGCTCTTCACCATGCTCTCTGGACCATAAGGCATCAACTTCTCTATTTAGAGTTTTGGTCTCAAGCTTCAATCCTGACAAGCCTAGATCCACCTTTGTCCCTGTTTGGATAGAGCTCCCTGACCTTCCCTTCTCTTTGGTGAATCAAGCTCCTAACCTATGCAGAAGCTTAGGACAAGTTATAGATGTAGAAAAGGAACAATTCATCAATCCTAGAGGTCACCCCCAGGAGCTTCTAGAGACACTGGTGATAGTCAACAGAAGTGGGAGTGTCTATATTGAGCAGCCTCTGGTTTACAAGAACCTTCCTAATTCATGCTTTCTGTATGGGTTATCATCTCACACAGTTAAAAGTTGCCCTCTAAAGAGAAATGGTTCCAAACAAATTCAAGAACCAATCCAACAACAGGCCAATCTCCCTCCCAAGCCCAAGTGGACTGTCAAAGGCAGACCAAAGAACCAGATTTTGTAAAAAAATACAGAAACACGAGCAGATAAGGATACAGTCAAGGAGGCAAATGATCAGAGTGACAAAATATGAAGAGGGGACAGGAGAAGAGTGGAGATGAGGAGAGAGGGCACAGCTAGAGAGCACACCACAAATAACTAACTTTACACTAGATTTAGTTAAAAATGTAGAATATATACAAACCCATTTAGGGTTAGGGTTAGGGTTAGGGTATCTAACCCTTTCCTTTATAGCACTCTATTGGGTTAGTGCTATGCACATATGATCAGATGATAGTGCTATGCACACATGATTACATGATGTTGAGCGTGAACTCTCAACACCTTCCCTGAAGATCAACATCATGAAGTAGGCCTTCCCTCAAGATGATTATTCTGGGGAATCGAAAAAGGACTGCGCATTACATTCCATCACACCCCTTTAATGAGAATGTCCTTCCTCTGCGTCAACCAAGAGCTAGTCCCATGAGCCCGGAGAACTATAGGACCATTATGATTGGACATGTCATGTCCAAGATTTATGCAGCAGTACTTGACTCCGAGGTTAGCAGACTTGCAAAGTGTCGAGGACTCAGAGCAGCAGGACAGGCCGGATTCCGACGTGATTATGGAACCATGGACCACATTCTGACCATAGTTACTGTGGAATGGGAACGTTCCAGGAACGTCGGATGCTAGAACAAGAGCGGGAACGGGAACGGGAACGTCAAGGAATGCCACGTCATATGACATAAAATGACAAAACATTTAAACGGATAGGGCAGCCAAGAGGACTCAGGCAGCAGGGACACCTATACGCACTACAGTCCTTTTGTGAGTCTCATGATTTGAAGGTTAACCTGGGTAAAACCAAGGTCATGATCTTCAATACATCTCGAGCCATCATGCGTCAGGAGCAGTTCACATTTGCGGGGTCATCTGTTGAGATAGTTTCATCATACACTTATCTTGGGGTTATCTTCTCCGGACCGAACTTCACTATGAGACCCGCAATGCAGGCATGCTTGAGTAGAGGGTATGCCTCATTGGCCAGGCTAGAGAGGCAGTGCTTCCACTCACACTTTCAGGATCCACGCACCAAGGGGTTGCTTTTTGACTCCTTGGCTCGCCCAGCGTGGATGTACGGCAGCCCTTGTTGGGGGCCAGACTTGTCGGATACAGAGTGGGCCCGTGTGGAGCGGCTACAGGTTCTCATGCTATCACGGATGATTCGTGGAAAGTCATCCGTTCCTCACCAGATCATTCAGGCTGAGTTTGGGTCACCCCCTTTACAGCTAGATGCTGCATTTCAGGTCATCACATAAATGTATCGAGTTAGGGAATATGGGGATTATACCTCGGGGCGTAGCAGGCTACCATGGATAGCTCTATCCTTTTCTATGGCACTTGCAACAGGAGGAGATCATCGGTGCTGGTATGCACGTACAAAGAGATGGTTTGAGCGACTGGGGCTCCACATGGATCGACTACCTCCCTTCCAGTATAGCATGGATGCTCCGTTCTCTCCCCTCTTATCACACGAGGTCATTTAGGTTATCCGTGAGGATCTACTACAGCTACACACTTTTCGGACCTGGTTGGAACCGAGTGAACTCCCAGTGCAGCTTAGCTTCTATAGAGATCACTTCTTACATATCACAGCGGAGGGTTTCATTGACCCACCAGGATACACACAGATTCACCTACCCCACTCGATGAGGATCTCTCTTGGGCAGTTCCGGGTCTCTTCACACAAACTTCGCATCGAGAGCGGCAGAGCAAAGCGACTACCCAAGGAGCGGCGCATATGTACACTATGTGACATACAGGAGGTTGAGACAGAGGAGCATTTCATCTTCAGGTGCCTGTGTACTATGAGATCTGAGGACGTTTCCACTGCCTCTTCAGAGATAGCTATGGGATTTTAGCCCATTTCCTCTCCTACACAGACCAGCAGTGTTTGACAGGTTTCATTCATGAGGCACTTAGACACCGCGAGAGGATACTCCGAGCATAGAGATAGAAGCAGACTTCTTCCTCGTTGATCCCTCTCAGAGCTCTATCACGGAGTTCTTTCAGCTAGATCACATGGACCCCAACGAGACGAGGCCTTGACATGACCGTGACCCGCAGCCCGTGACCCTACAGCTCAGACAAAGGGCCCACACACAGATCACACTTAGAGACATCCCCTCCTTGTTTAGAGTTGGAGCGACCGACCGGGGTCACAGTAGCCCTGGTTAGACGCAGCCGTGGTTAGACGCAGAGCTACGACAAGGAGACGTGCCAAGACCGCACCTCTGAGTGGCCGACAACACTCTATTGCCGACTTCATGCCTCCATTGCCTCATCCATCGTCATATCTTGTTGTTGCTGGGGATGATGATGATATTGATGATGATGCTGAGATTGATATATAGAGTCGACCATTGACATGACTATGCTGTACTTAAGACTTAGATCTGTCATTCTGCATTTTTGCATTTTTCGCATTTTGCATTGGTATGGACGCTCGTTTAGTACCACAGCTCGTTGTATCAGGATTTTCACAGTCTCATAGACCCATCGGTCTTCTGAAGACTTTAATAAACTTTCTTTCTTTCTTTCTTTCTTTACCGAGTGGTTTGGTAAAGATGTCTGCAATATTCTCTTTGCTATCACAATGCTACAGTGTGATGTCACCAAGTAACACTCTTTCTCTGATGAAGTGCTCTCTGACATCAATGTGCTTTGTCATGGAGTGATATACTGGATTGTTGGCTAATGCTTGAGCGAATTGATTATCACAGTATATTGTTGTTCGCTTTGACTCATCAAAGTAATATGTTTCTAACAATAGTCTTCTGAGCCATATAGCCTCACATGCACCTGTAGTGAGTGCCCTATATTCTGGTTCAGTCAAAGACAAATAAACAATTGGTTGTTTATTTGACAACCATGATATAGCACCTTGACCAAGGAAAAATGCATATCCCTGTGTCGATCTCCTAGTCTCATGATCTCCGGCATAGTCACTATCACAGTATCCATGCAACCGTGGATGACTTCCTTTGTATTCTATTCCAAACTGTCTTGTACCTCTGATGTATCTCAAGACTCTTTTAGCTGCATTCTAGTGAGACTGTTTTGGATTTGCCATAAACTGTGCAAGTGAGCTTACTGCATAACAAATATCTCGCCGAGTAATAGTCAGATATATAAGAGATCCGATGAGCTGCCTGTAGTACCTGTCATTGACTGTAGGCTTTTCTGAATCTTTTCTGCCATATGAAACTTCTTCAAGAAACTGTCAACATACTTGAGCTGACTCATGAATGTGCTATCTGAATCTCTCCAGAACTCAATTCCAAGACAATAGTGCATAAGTCCAAGATCTTTCATATTGAACTTTGCAGATAAGTCTTATTTTAGTTTTCTGATGAAGCTATCCTTGCTTCCGGTCACAATCAGATCATCTATGAATAAAAAGTGCAATAGTTATGTCTTCCCATTGAACTTTGTAGTAGAGAGTATTATCTGCATTGGACTTCATGTATTCCAAATCAACAAAATACTTATCGACTCTGTTGTACCAACTTCTGGGGGCTTGCTTTAATTCATAGAGACTCTTCTTGTGATGGCAAACCTTATTCTCTTTTCCTGGTTCAACATTACTTGTTGGTTGTTGCACGCAGACTTCCTCATCTAGGTAACTATTAAGAAATGCATTCTTGACATCGAGTTGATACACATTCCATCTGCTGAGTGTCGCTAGTGATATTAAGAACCGTATGGAATCCATCTTTGCTACTGGAGCATAAGTCTCATCATAGTCTTAACCACATTGCCGTGCAAATCCTTGTGCAACCAGTCTGACTTTGTATCTTTGAATACTTCCATCTAGATTATACTTCACTTTGTATACCCATTTGTTTGCTATGGCCTTCTTTCCTAGTGGAAGGTCGCATAATTCCCAAGTATTGTTCTTATACAAAGCATCCATTTCTTCATTCATAGCAGTTTGCCATTCTGGTTTGTCTACTGCATCTTCAAAGTACACTGGCTCTTCTGTAGCCATGATGGTAGTCATAAGAGCATAGTTGGTGGTTTCAACCTGAATTGCTTTGCCTTTCTGAGCATATGTCAATCTGGCTGGAGGTCTACTTTCCCTAGTAGACCGTCTGAGCTGTTGTGGCTGTGCTTGGGGTGTTGCTGGCAATTCTTGCTCTTCTTCATCAACCTGTTTTGTAGATGATTGTGAAGTCGATGCTTCTATCTCCTGTGTCTTTGAGGTTTTCCATTCTGATTCCTCATCAAAGATTACATCTCTGGAGATAATGACCTTGCGGTTGATGGGATCATACAACTTGTATGCTTTCCTTTCTTCATTGTAGCCAACCATGATGCATTTGCGTGACTTCGCATCCAATTTTCTGCGATGATCATCATGTATGTGGGCATACGCTATGCAACCAAATATGCGGAGATGCCCAATGTGTGGCTTGTGTGTGTGGCTTGTGTCTAGTGAATGCTTCATAAGGAGTCATACCCTGAATCGGTTCGGTAGGAAGCCGATTAAGCAAGTAGTTTGCAGTGGCTATTGCTTCTGTCCAATACTAATTCGGAAGATGCTTTTCACTAAACATTGCTCTAGTACTGTCTGCTAAAGTCCCATTCTTCCTTGCAGCTCTTGCATTCTGCTAAGTAGTATCTGCACATGTGAATTCTCTTCAAATGCCTGCAAAAGTTCATGAATGTTGAAGACATGTATTCACCTCCTCTATCTGATCTCATGACTTTAATCTTTCTACCTGTATGGTTTTCTACCATGGCTTTGAATTCTTGAAATTTAAAAAACACTTCAGATTTCTCTTTCAGAAAGTAGACCCAACAATATTTATTGTAGTCCTTAATGAAAGTCAAGTAGTAAAGTGAACCATTGAGGCTGTGGGTCTGGGCGTAACCCCATACATCTGTATGTATCAAATCAAGAATACCTCGTGCACGAGAGATACTTCTGCCAAAGTTGGTTCGCTTTTGTTTGCCGAAGCAGCATGCTTCGCAAACTTTTTCAAGAAACTGTAGCTTTGGAATCCCAATTGCCATATTATGATTCCTAAGATCTAACAGGTACTTGAAATTGACATGACCATATCTCTTGTGCCATTTTGTAGATAGTGGCATCTGTTGCGGTTGAGTTGACATGGCATGCTTATGTGGTACTGTAGCTAGCATTCTGTACAAGCGTCCTGCCTTGGCACCTTTTGCTACTAACTGACATATTCTAGATTTGTCTCTAATAGTACATTCATCTCCGTCGAAGATGACTCGATAGTTGTATTCCGTCATTTGAGTACATCTTTCACCAATCCTTTCGTACCAGTGAAATTGTTCATAGGAATAACACATGTCCCTTGAACTAGATTCAATGTATTGTCTGCCGTGTAGATGACATTCTTTTGTCCTTCTAATGGTTTCATCTCTGTGAACCAATCTTGATGATTTGTCATGTGAGATGATGCACCGCTGTCAATATACCAAGGATCCTGTTCTGCTTGGTCGACTTGATAGCTGAAATCCTCTTTTGAATTGAAATCAATGTCTAGGTACATTGTATCAGTTTGCTGCATTTCCTCGTTTGCAAGAAACATATACCCATGTTCATTTGCAAAATGACTGTGACTAGAATGTCCACCACGATGATTTCCTTTGCCTCGGAAATTCCCTCGATTGCTACTGGATTGACCGCCTTGGTCGTACTGCTTCTTGCCGAAATCTCTTTCATAGTGTCCAAACTTATGACAGTAGTTGCACTGGATGTTTGACATGTTGGTGGATGCATTCCCTTGTCCTTGGAATCTTCCTCGATTGGAATGATTTCCTCTTTGCTGATTCTGATGTTGCTGAGGATAATGCTGATGCTGATTCTGACTTTGCTGATTACTTTGTTGATGATGACCACTTTTCTGGAATGATCTACCTCTGCCTCTGTTTCTACCTCTGCTTCTGTCTGAAGCTATGAATGCTTGATCATTAGAATGACCTTTTCGAGCATGAATGGCCTGCATCCTGAGTTCTTTACCAAGTAAGAATGACTAGAACTCTTCCAGTGTCAGAATTTGCCGTTGAATGGCAATACTCTGGACTAGATTCTCGTATCCCTCTCCTAGTCCATTCAGAATGACTTGAACCATTTCTGCTGGATTCATAGTCTCTCATGCTGCTGCGAGTTGATTGTTGTAGTCTTTCATCCGGAGTACGTAAGCATGACCGGTTTCGTTGTTGTTGCGAAAATTGTAGATTTGGTTTCTTTGTGTGAGAATATTGGATGTGTGAGAATCCTAGATGTATTCTTGGACTCGTAGAGAGCTGCGAACATATCCCATGCTTCTTTCGATGTCTTGACGGTGTTGAGCTATCCTAGCATGACACCTTGCACATTCTGCTTGATTAGATGATATGCGTACTTATCTTTCTTATCCCATTCTACCTGAGCTCGGGCAACGGCAGGATCTGCTACAGATGCACAAACTATTTGTGTAGCCATAGATCTCGCAGCTAGTGCTGTGACAACAAGTGAAGTAGAGCTACTATTGGCTAGATCGTCCAATGGTCTAGGTGTACATCCATCGACATACTCCCATTTGTCCTGAAGTACAAGAATGGTCTCCATTCGGTATTTCCATGTGCCGTAATTGGAGTTGTCTAGCTTAGCACATGCCTCCAGATTGAGGTTGCTAGTCGTAGACATGGTGCAAGAAATGTACTCAAAGTGCTATGATAATCACTGTCTGATCTGCAAAACACAGACTGTGGCAAGTGAAATCTGAATTGTCGGTGAAGATAGAACTGCAATATATAAAATCTGATCTGAATTACAAGGCTTGTGGCAAATGATGCCGGAATAGCCAAGAGGCTTTACAAGGCTGAAATGATGTGCACAATGCCATGAAATAGCCAAATAGGCTTTACAATGATGGCATGTGTGTGTGAAATCAAATCACGTGCTATCTGCCCACTGAACAATTGGCAATGCCTCTAAACACTCTGAAGTCTACTCACTAGACTGATGAATGTCAGGTTTCAAGTAATGTGATGATGCGAAACCGTATGTGAGCGTATGGACTGACTTCGAGTAGGTACTATTCGGGAATTTCAAGCATGGCTTAGATGGGCAACTTGGGGAGATTCAAAGCGTCCCCTCTATGGCAATCTAGTCTACTCTGATCTAGATCTATACCAAACATCAATCGATGAAAGAACAACAAATTATTCCTTTTCTTTTGTTCTTTTTATGTGTTCGGTTAGATGCGTCGATGTAGAGATTGATGTGCGTGTAGGAAATGGATTTGTCAACGAAGCTCAAAAGTGAGTGGTACTTGAGCCGAAATGTGTGCGTGATGTGACGAGCGCGTAGAGCACGAAAAATCGAGCGACTTTCCTTTTTGGAGCGCCCTCAAATTCTTCTTGGATCAAGAGATATGACTTGATCTCGGTGGAGGGGCAAAAGGAGTGCAAATGTGCTCAATGATGATGTGGCACTGTGAGTCACATGTAGTGATGATGTGGCACTGTGCCTAGCAAGAGGCGTGCCTATGAAGCAGTGATGAGGTGGCAGGAGTGGTCACATGAAGTGCCTGTGGAGCACTGTGTGTGCTTGCAGAGGGTCAGTATGCCACGCGACACTGATAAGGTGGCAACTGACTAGGATGCTGATGTGGCAGTCTGGTTGAGTCAAGGTAACTTGACCATCGTTGACTGACCCGTGGTAAACGTGACTATCCCTTCAACCCAAGGTCTGATGGTGACGTGGCAAATGATGTCAGCAATGAAGTGGCAACTGAGCTGGCAGTGATGACGTGGATGATGATGTGGCATGTTACCATGGATGCTGATGTGGTAGATCAGATGATGTGGCAGTCAGTGCCACGTGTTAGTCGATGGTGATGTGGACCTTGCTGACATGGAGCTGTGGATAAGAATGACGTGGCAGCCTCACGAGACTACTGATGTGTCACCTGGGGTGACGTGGCAGATAAGGTCTGCCACGTGGCAGACTGTGAACCAAACCTTTGTGTAGTGACATTGAGGGTAAGGTATGCCACGTGTTCACCCAACGGAATCTATGGGACTCTGACAGAATCTATTAGATTCTGTCATCGTGGAGAAGCTATCAAGAGCTTGGTTGTCGTGCTGATGGAATCCGCCGTGGGTTGAGTGTTGTTTTCCTTGCTGTGGAGGTCGCCTGTCCGTTATAGGCTTGTGGAGGAGGTCGTGGACTGCTTGGGCACTTGATTGATGGCACTGCTCGTCGGTGGAGCTCGTGAAGCTTGAGTTGACTGTAGAGGCTGTAGATAAACTGGCGGCTGCTTTAGGCGTAGAAGCTTGTATCGGCTGCGTTAGGCGTAGAAGCTAGAGCGGGTCGTTGTTGGAGTTGGCTACAGCTTTTGGCTATAGATGGCCTATTGTAGAGGCTTAGGTTGTTGACAATCTCTCGTAGGAAGTCATTTTTTATAGAAGCCAAGGATGCTATTGATTGTGGAGGGCTACCGAGGTGCAGGAAAGGAGAATAGTCTCTCTCTCTCTCTCTCCCTATAGAGCACTCACACAAGCTCTTGTAAGAGCTGAGATCTTTTCTCTCTAAGAAGAAGAAGAAGAAGAAGAAGAAGAAGAAGAAGAAGAAGAACTCCTCACAGATCTATCTCACAATATAGATCTCTAAAAGGAATGAACTCTCTCTTTCACACAATCTCTCAACGGAAGAGATGTCTCTCAGATGTAGACGGAAATCTCTCAAATAATTCTCAAAGAAATGAATGGATTCTCTCACAGAAAGAAGAAATATCTCTCTCAATGACAACACTCAAAAGAACTCTCTCTCTCAAGGACGGAATTCTCTCAAGCAAGAATGAACGGAAATTTCCTTCACTTAATGAACGAAATTTTCTCTCATCAACGGAATGAAAGAATGAAAAACACTCGATCGTTCAAACTCTCAATCACTCAATCTCTCTCACAAGGATGGTGCCTCAGCGAAAGGTAGAACCATGCTCTGATACCTTGAAAAAATATGAAAAGGGGCGAGGAGAAGAGTGGAGATGAGGAGAGAGGGCAGAGCACAGCACAAATGACTAATTGTACACTAGATTTAGTTGAAAATGTAGAATATATACAAACCCATTTAGGGTTAGGGTTAGGGCTAGGGTTAGGGCATCTAACCCTTTCCTTTATAGCACTCTATTGGGTTAGTGCTATGCACATATGATCACAGATGGTGCTATGCACACATGATCACATGATGTTGAGCGTGAACTCTCAACACAAAGGAAGCTTGATATCCAACAAGAGAAGGAGAGAGTGACATTTCCACTGGCCACCAACAATGCTTTTGTGGCTCTCATTGACCACAAAATAGAGAAGTGGATATAGGATGCACAAATGGAAGAAGCTGAAATCAAACCTCGCTGGTCTAGAGAGTTTGAGGAGGATGTTAATCAAGTAGATGCCAGCATGAGTGAATCAGATGTGGGAGAATCAGAGGAAGAACTCCCTCTAGCACAAAAACATGATAACACTGCTGAAGCCCCTGTCAAACCTTAAGTCACTACTCTGAACAAGAGAAGAATCTCTCAAGTCAAGGGCCAGAGTGCCCCACCCAAATGCCCAGAGGGGAAGAGTAAGAATGGTAAATAAACCATTCACTTTTCTCACACTCAATGTATGTGGGTTAACTGACCCTTGGAGGGTCAGGAACTAGCCAAGTGGCTGAGGGATAGCTCTTTGTCCCCTACTTTTCTTGTTTTACAAGAGGTTAAAGTAATTAATGACACTCTAGAAAACAGACTAAAAAATGTTGACAATAGAAGAATATGGTACTTTACAAATCATGAGGAAGGTAGAGGAGGCACTGCAATTGGGATACTTTCACACTACAAGGATTGTGTCATCAAGTGCATGCAGGACTTAAATCATAGATGGCTTGCTCTAGAATGCAAAAGGAAAAGGTTTTCTTTCACAGCTATGTCAGTATACGCCCCAACAGGATCCATGGAAAGAAGAGCCACATGGGATTCAATGTTGAATTTGGGAAGTGACTATGTCATTATGGAGGATTTCAATATGGTGGAGAATAGTAAGTGGAGCTGCTGCTCCTCCCCGTGAAGCCCTTCTACCCCCTCCGTCAGCCTCTCCCTCCCCCCCCTCCTCTCCCTCCCTCCCCTCGCTGCCCTCCCCCCCCGCCTACTGCCCCTGCCTTCCCCGCCCCCTCCTCCCTCCCTCTCCCCTGCCCCCTCCTTTACCCCCGCCTGCTCCCCTCTCCCCCCCCCCGCCTGCTGCCCCTGCCCTCCCCGCCCCTCTCCTCCCCCCCCGCCCCCTCCCTCCTCCTCCCCCGCCCCCTCCTTTCCCCTCGCCCCCTCCCCTCTCCCCCCCCTGCCAGCTGCCCCTGCCCTCCCCGCCCCCCTCCTCCCCCCCCCGCCCCCTCCTTCACCCCACCCTTCCTAACCAGCCCCCTCCCTTCCTCTCCCCCGCCCACCCTCCCCCTCCCCGCCAGCCCCCTCCCTCCCTTCCTAACCCGCCCCCTCCTCTCCTTTCCTCTCCCCCGCCCTCCCTCTCCCTCCCCGCCCCCTCCCTTCCTAACCCGCCAACTCCCCTCCGCCTCCCCCGGCAGCCTACCTCCTCCCCCCCCGCAGCCCCCCCCCCCGACTCTTCCTCTCTCTCCTTCCCTCTCCTGTTCTCCTTCTTCCTGCGCCCATGTTCCAAGGCGTCCTGGGCAGCAGTTTCACAGACGGAGCTTTTTCAGTGTTTGAATCGGCCCTTTCACTTTGATTGGCGAATGGATCCCCACTCAGCCAATCTTCGTCCACCTCTACCGGCCGCTAGAACCGTCATTTTCTCAGCAGAAGAGTTGCAGCAGCTCAAGAAAGATGTGGAACTAGAAGGCTCCACATCACTTTTCGCCCGCATCTTTGGGTCACACCCTTCCAGATCACACGCTAGAGACTGGATGCTAACGGCATTACCAGGAGATCTCGCTCCACACCTTAGGGATATTCGACTTTTGGGACGTGGATTCTTCCAAGTGGTTTTCGACTCGCACGAGTCCACAGCCCTTGTTCTCAAAGCTAATCCTCTGGCTTTGGGTTCAAGGAGGATTTTTATTTTGCCCTACACCTTGGGCTTCGATCCGATCGAGGAGGACAGTCAAGTCACATCACTATTCATTAGATTTCCTGGTCTTCCTCAGGTCTACCATCGACTTCTTGCTACTATCGGAGCCACATTCAGAGTGGTCACTGAGATCCCCCCCTTTCTTGGCATGCCTTCTTCCTCGGTAGAGGCACTCAGAGCGAACGGGGTGCCTTGAGTTAGGGTCATTGTCTCTGACCCTAACATCTCAGATGACCACATCATGCTTCAGCGCCCAGATGGCTCTCTCTTTCGACAGAGAGTCGAGATTGCAAGTAGACAGAACCAGTGCAGGATTTGCAGGACCCTTGGGCACTTTGCTAGAGATTGCCCAAGGAAGAGAAAAAGACCCAAGAGGTCTTATGATGCGGCTCCTTCACGTACTACCCCAACTGCACCTCCCCAGCGCCCTGTACCACGCATTCCAGAACCACCAAGAGCAGCAGGGCGCCCTGCTTCGCGCACCCCAGGACCACCAGGGGCAGCAGGGCACCCAAAGCCTGCAGCACACCCAGTATCACGATGGAAAGCGATCAAAGTGGCTCCCTTACCTCAGGAGGAGACCTTTGATCCGATTCAGACAGACACCATCCAGACTCCAGAGGTAGATGTTGCTGCAGCCCCAGACACTACAGTTCCACATCAGGAGGGGACTTTAGATGCACCAGTACCAGCCCCAGTCACTTTGGTTTCTGATCATGAGAGGGCTACCAATACTTCTTCCCTACAGACTATTCCTGCCACAGTAGGACGACCGAGGGAATGCATGCACAGATGAGGACTCTAGATTCCTCTTCAGCCCTGCCACAAGCCTCCTCAACCCTTAGCTCCAATTCTGCTAATAGAGGCTTGGCAGGTCCTTCTCCTCCATCTTCCACGAGTGCAGGTCTTCTTCACACTCCTCGGCCAGACCTGCTTCTCATAAACTCTTTTTCAGCACTGGCAGACTCGGTGACTTTCATGGATGATGAGGAGTTTGTGCCCTCCACCTTAGGGGTCCCGGTCATTGGGATTCCTTTTGATAGGGCCTCCCCCTCAGCAGGTGTGGGGATCCTTTCACCTGTTGAGTTTCCTACCCTCAGCAGGAGTGTTTTGGCCCACGGGAAGCTGGTCTCCTCTACTAGGTCGGGTAAGCCTTTCCACCCAGCATCCTCCTGTCGATGAGGATAGTCAACTGGAACATACAGGGCCTAGGCGGAGTTCCACACCATTGCCGTAGGCAGCTGATCTGGAATCAGCGTCATCCAGGTGTCATTGGAGGTGCTATTGATATCCTCCTTATCCAGGAACACAAGTTGGATGCCAGTGATTGCTCTAAATCTGGCAAATTTCTTTCAGGACATACCTTCTGGTCGCCTGCTACAGGCACAAGGGGAGGTACTTGCATTTCGGTCTCTCCTATTTTACCCTTGGTTGCTGGTCATGGTATTATCCCCCCCTCTAGAGCTCAATGGATCATTATTTTAATTGGAGGGCGTAAGAGTGGTCTTCTCAATCTGTATGCCCCCAACAACAGAAGGGAGCGAGTCTCCTTTTAGAAGGAGTTACTAACTTGGGCCCCCATTGCAGATTCTTGGATCATAGGTGGCGATTTCGACATGGTTGAGTTGCCATCAGACAGAAAGGGAGGCAGACAGGGTGGAATTCATTCTTTGGAGAGGGCAGCCTGGGATGCCTTTCTCTTTCAGTACAGTGGCAGGGACACTTGGCTTGATGATGCCTTTTATGTTATGCAACAGTCACTCCTGTACTCTTGGTCGAACAGGAGAGTACACATGCCCATCCATGCACCTATTGACAGATTTTATGTAGACGATTAGGCACTTGACAAAGGCGGATCTGTATGCATTTCTACTAGGGTTACCACTTCAGATCATTTTCCAGTGGTGTTGCAAAAATTCTTGAGCCTCATCGGAGAGGACGCTCTGCCAGTGTCAAGATTCCGGATGCCTTTTATGCAGAGGAGAGCCTCACGGACGATATTTTACAGATTTGGGTTTCTCACATGCAAGGTGGAGTTGTCCGCCCATCTCAGGTAGCTGCAGCCTTCTCCAGAATTAGTGACTATTATCATACAGTCTCTGATTCCAAGAGACGTGAGATTGGTATACGCCAGCAGTTAGCATCCCTTCAGAGGGAAGAGCAGAAGAGGCCCACAGATGCTTGGATTCAGGAGCGCCTTGCTGCAGCAAGGGCTCATATACAGATATTGTTGGATCAGACAGCAGAGTATGTCTTTCATGCACGAGAATCCTTTTGGATTCAGATGGGTGGCAGGGTCAACAAACACTTTTTCTCTACTCATGGACCCAAACATAGTAGAGATAGTGTCTCGCAGCTTGTTGACTCAGATGGGGTGTTACAGTCAGATCCTTATGCCGTCATGCGTGTAGCTTTAGATTTTTTTGCATCCCTTTTTACTGTAGATCCGGGCACACAGGCTATAGATGATGCCAGAGAGGTTATTTGGCAGTGTATCCCTGTATTGGTGAAAAATGAGATGTATGTTTCTCTTGATGCACCTTTCACCAATGCAGAATTCAAGACTGCATTACTTGCCCTTCACAAGGGCAAGTGCCCAGGTTCGGATGGACTTACCCCTTCTTTTTTTATTACTTTTTGGTAGCAGATTGGTGATCACATTACATTAGCCCTGCAGGGCATGTGGGACTCTGGTGAGATGCCTGACTCACTTACAGATGGTCTCATTCATCTCATCCCAAAGGCGGGTAATAGGAATCTAGTGTCACAATGGAGACCCATCACTCTATTGGGCACTTTTTACAAGATTCTGGTGAAAGCCATCAGTATGCGGCTATAGGTTTTTCTTCCAGATTTGATTCATGACACATAGACAGGGTTTGTGCATGGCAGAAGTATTTTTTATAATATTTTCTCATTTCGAGAGGCCTCAGAATGAGCCATGCAGAGCTGCCAGAGGATGGCCATTCTACTCTTGGACTTTGAGAAAGCTTACGATAGAGTAGACTGGGATTTTTTAGAGGCTACTCTTTCTCGCTTTGGTTTTTCAGATGCATGGATTAGAGGAGTATCCTCTCTCTACAATAGCCAGGTGCTTATTGGGGGGGTAAGAGGGGACAGATTTCAGATCGGTAGATCAGTCTGCCAGGGATGTCCTCTTGCCCCTTTTCTTTTTCTGTTTGTGGCGGAAGCTATGAGTATCTACCTTAGATCTCAAGCTGATATTTATGGACTGAGGCTTCCTCTTTGCCAGGAAGAAGAGCTCCTGGATAGTGAGTTGGCAGATGACACGGCTGTTTTTTTGGATGCCTCCCCTAGGACACTCACTTCCTTCCGGACAGCCTTGGATTTATTTTGCACGGCTGCAGGGGCACACATTGATTGGCATAAATCCAATGGTTTTTGGATTTGCGATGATGACACCCCGGATTGGGGTAATGATATTGGTTTCACTTGGATACAAAGGGGTGCCTCCATCAGATATTTGGGCTGCCAGGTTGCGGTGGGCATCTCTCCTTCACAACAGTTTGCTCCAGTGTTGGAGAGCATCAGAAGAAAGCTCCTTTTCTGGAGCTCAGCCAAACTTGACTTGGCATCCAGAGTGGTGGTGGTTAACCAGGTTCTTCTAGCCACAGCATGGTTTGTATGCTCTTGTTGGTGCCACTCTAGGGATTGTATCACTCAGCTCAAGAGGACCGTACGGAATTTTTTATGGAGTGGTCTAGATTTCTGCAAGTCTGCAGAAATCTGATAATTCTCCCAATGAGGAGCTCTGGTGGGCCTCCAACCCCTATAGCTGCTGGAATTTTTTGGCATTACTGACCATGTAACGAAAGAAGGGGATGCCTTTCTCTCGGTGCGCTTCGTCTATCCACTCCCATTCCCAAGGGTCCCACTGTAAAAACTTCATTGGGACACCTCCATAGAGCCATAGCCTCCATGAGCCCAGGGCAAGCCAGTCAGGGTAGTGGGCTTCATGGAGCATCGCTCTCTTTCACAGTGGTACTTGGATCCTGACCTGCTACTCAGGCTCTAGAAGTCAAGCAATCAACCTTTTCCTCTCTCACCTTATCAGATCACAAGACTGTGTTAGCTTGTATTGATTTGGGGAGTGGGAAGACAGGAAATTCATGGTTTAAAGCTGGCCCTTCCTTGTTCAAGCTGCAGATAGTCAAAACACAGATTATAGAAAAATTGAATTTTTCTTTTTCAGCAGCAGATTTATTTTCATAGGTTGGCAGGATGCTGTAGAAAGTATCCAGACAATTCTAAAGAAAGCCAGAAAAAACAGAGCTGCTATCAGAGCAAGGCGAATGGACAAACTTAAGAAGGAGATTGAAATACTGGAACAAAGAGCAAGGATTAATAATATTAATGCTCAGCATCAATTACTGGATAAAAGAAAAGAAATCAGGATACAGGAGCAAATCAAGATACAAAATGCCAAGATTTACTTTAGGGATTGGTGGCCAGGCAAGATAGACAGACCAACCAAGGAGAATTTCAAGAGGATTAGAAAAAAGAAACACCAAGAGGAAATTCCTTTGTTGCAGAAGGAAGATGGTAAAGTGGCTAAAACAAAAGCAGAAAACGTGGACATCATTGTCAGTCACTTCAAAAATCTTTTAAGTACAGTGGACATAGGAGATAACAAGGTCCTCGAGGCTAGAGATAGGTGTCAATCAGTCAGAAAAATCAAAGTGTCTAACTTAGACAGAAACAATCTGAAAAATGATCTCTCCCTACAGGAACTTAAAGAGGCTCCCTTTTCAATGGCTGATGGCAAAACACCTGGAGAAGATGGACTAGTTGTAGAATTCTACAAGTTTTTTTGGGACACTGTTGGACCCTCCTTATTGGCTGTTTGGAGAGAGAGTGCTAATCAGGACTTTCTTCCAGATCACTTAAATGGAGGGGTAATTAAGCTTATACCAAAAAAAGGGGACAGGTTAGTCCTAAAAAATTGGAGACCCCTCACTATGCTAAATTGTTCATACAAGATTTATGCCAAAGCCATTGCTCTGAGATTGAGATGCAAAATGGACAAGTGGAATCTGGAGGAACAGAAAGGTTTCATAAAGAACAGATATCTTCTAGAAGCAATCATCAACTTATGGGAAGGCTGCACACATGCTGAAGAAAGCAAGCAAGAGATATGTTTAATAAAAATCGACTTTGATAAGGCATATGACAGACTTAATTGGGATTTTCTGCTATAGTCCCTTAGTGGTTTGGGATTGGGAACTAAATTCACCTCTTATGTAGCTATTCTACTCTCCAATGCCTCTGCAACGGTGTGTGTTAATGTCCCAGAGCTTCATGCTGAAAAGATCCATAAGACAAGGATGCCTATTGGCTCCTCTTTTATTTGCTATAGCTGCAGATGCTTTGGGATAAAAGATCAGGTGGCAATAGGTGAAATCAATGGTATAGAGCTCCCTTCAAGAAAGCAGCTAGTAAACCAGTAATTTGCAGATGATACTACTCTAACCATCAGAAACACAAATGTAGATATACAAAGAGCTATGGACTGTATGGATATCTTTTGTACTGCATCTGGATCCAAAATAAATCACTCAAAAACGGGTTATGCATTGTTATCTGGATACCCCCAAAATCTTCTGGAACAGATGGGTTGTAAGAGAATTCCTCATGGTCAGATTTTCAGATCGTTGGGTATCCCTATGGGTTTCAATATTAAGATGAAAGACAGATGGAATTTGTTTCTAGAAAGGTTCAAAAAAAAAAAGACAGACTCAGGGGTTTGTAGGCAAATTTGGTAGGAAGAAGGGTAGTGCTAAACCACTGTATATACCCAATTGCTATCTTCTATCTCTCATGTTGGTGTCCTTCCAGAACAGGCTTAGAAAAGTTTATAAGAATCTGCAGATCCTTCTTGTGGGGGGGGAGTGACACTAGAAGAAGAATAGCCAAGGTCAAGTGGGCTTTTTGCACCAGCAGACCAAGAAAGGAAGGAGGCTTGGGTGTAATAAATATACAGCTAGCAGCTTATAAATTAGTTGCCACTTGGATAATAAAAGCCATCACTGCTCCTAAAAGTGATTGGGCTAACCTCCTCCTCAGAAACTTCAAGTATGTTAGGCCTCACAGAGCTCCTAGATGGAAGGACTATCCCCTTCTCTCAGCCATAGGGAATCCTGAACCTTGCACTACTAAAGGGAGCCAGCTTTGGAAAACTCTATGGGGGGCCTGATAAAAAGCCACATTATCCTCTTTGGAAAAGGGAGCTTTATGCCTTTTGATTCAATCTAGGCTTCTACCTTTTTCACCAAACAACAGCTAAGCAATGATGACTTCCTGAGGACATGGCACTTGGTAAAGAAAGGGTTATCATGTTGGGGAGATGTATGGGAGAAGACCAACTTCAGGTGGAAGACATGGCTGGAGATAAGAAGAGAATTCAGACTCAGCAATGCAGATCAAGAGTTGATTATGAGCAGAATACAGCTATGAGAGGGAGACATCATTTGGAAAGGAGGCAGAATCCTCAACTTCCCTAGAGAGTTTGGCTGGGTAGGCAACTCAACCCTCTTACCTATTCCCACTCCATCTGAAGATATAGAAGAGATTGTGACTAAACTTAATACTAGATGGAACAGTTCTAATAATGAAAGAAAATGGGGTATCACATTTGAGCTGATTTGGGACAGAAGAATCCTAGAGAAAATGTCCATGTTGTTATGGTTAATCATATACAAGGCTATCTGGACTAACTGCAGAAGCCTCAGAATTGGTAAGGGAGATGGTACATGCAAACACTGTGTGGGTATCAAGGAGGACATCTATTTGTTTATAGCTTGCCCCAGAGCAAGAAAAGTCTGGAAATTTGTGCGGTTAAGAATAGGGGAACCGGAGGTCTATTCTTTTGGGAGATGCACTCAAACTTCCTTATGCTACATGGGTACACATCAAGGCACATGCATTATGGTTTATTTGGATTTCTAGAAATGCTTTTCAATTCGTCGTGCATGCTGATCAGATCTTTTTTAATTGGTATGAAAGCTATTCTCCTACTAATTGATCACTATTTGCTGTGGTCCAGGCCAAGTTCTTGTTGGACCAAGAATTTCATAATTATAATGATCAAGTATCACAACTGCAGGCAGAGCTTGAAGAACACATCCAGGATGCAGGGAGATGTTCCAATTCAGGGGTTGACATGCAAGCACAGCTCCTTCCATCTCTGTTCCCTGTCAAAGAAGAACCCACTGTCTAGAGAGCCTTCTCTGACACTTAACATTTTCTACTACACTGTTCCTCTGCTCCCAGGTCCACTGCAGCAAGTTTTGCTACCAGGACTGCTGCAGCCTTGGTGGTTTCCAGGACTACACACACAAATTTTGTTTTCGGATCAACTGTATGTTTTTTGGGCATAAGGTCAATTGCAGCAGATCTTGCTTTTTTTGGATGGATAAGAAGGCATCCTGGTTTCAGGATATAAGATACAATCATCCTTCAACAAACAGAGCAACACTTGATACAGCTTTACTGATCAGAACACTGAATCTGAGCTTAAGCTCCTCTCTGGACGCCTGAACAGACTCCTAACCTACATTGATCACATGCCACTCATAGAGGACCGTGCTGTCCTGATTAGTCGCACACTCCACGAGGCTGCTCTCCAAATCTTTCCCCACACCACGCGGTCCACTAGACCACCACCTCTTGGTTCTGTACCCTGCAACAATTGGTATGATGCGGAGTGCAAGGCTTGTCGCCGACAGCTCTGACTCGAAACCAGATGTCACCTCCCTAACACACCAGACACGGTACGCAAGTACCGACGTCTTGTACGTCGGAAGAAGCAGGCTTTTCTTTGTCAAAATGAGGAGGAGCTGCTGCACATCTTGTACAGCAACAACTCTAAGGATTTTTTGCGGAGATTCCTTGAGCGTAGGTCCCCTTCACCCCTCACCGACACGAGAGTCTGGCACACGTATGTACACCATCTATATGATGTCCCACACCAGCCCACCACTCCAGACCTCATACACACACCTCGTCCCACCACTTGCACATTGTTCACCAGAGGGGGATCAAGGACGCGACATTGAAACTGCACAATGGCCGAGCTAAGGATCACAAGGGGCTATGCACTAAGTTTATCGCATATGGGATCGACACGTTAGCCCCGATCCTAGCAAAGCTATTCAATGACGCTGTTTGCCTTGGCTTCCCCGGCACTTGGACACTCAACACCATCACCCCCATCCACAAGGTAGGGGATCCCATGGACCCGAGTAACTACAGGACTATCATGATTGGACATGTGATGTCCAAGATCTATGCAGCTGTATTGGATGCATCGGTCGACCTGTTCACAGAGATGAGAGGGCTCAGAGCAGAGGGTCAAGCCGGCAGGCGAGACCATGGGACTATGGATCACATACTCACATTCACGAGTTTCATTGAGGAGGCTAGATCACGGAAGGAGAGGGTATACTGTTGCTTTGTGGATTTCCGCAAAGCCTTTGACACAGTACCTCCAGCTCGTCTTTATCACACGCCTACAGACACTGGGATTTGATCAGGAGATCATCTGGGCAGTCATGGCGCTGTATGAGAGAGTCTCAGGCCGAGTTCGTACAAGCGCAGGTTGGACAGATGAGATCATGAGTACCGTAGCGGTCAAACAGGGTTGTCCCTTATCACCAACCCTGTTTGACCTCTACATCGATGACCTTGAGACTTTCATGGGAACGTTTGGAGGGACCACTTGCTCACTTGCTGGGATCATCATCAGGATTTTTCTTTATGCAGATGATGTGGCACTCTTGTCGTCCACACCCGATGGGCTCCAGCGACACCTGGATGCACTGCAGGCTTTTTGTTTATCCCATGATTTGGAGGTCAACCTTGGCAAGACCAAGGTCATGATCTTTAATACCTCTCGAGCAAACATGCAACAGAAGCAATTTACTTTTACTTTGGGTGGGTCACCAATTGAGATCGTATCCTCATACACTTACTTGGGGGTCATCTTCTCCGGCCCGATCTTCACGATGAGACCAACGATGCAGGCCAGAATGAGCAAGGGATACGCCTCACTGGCTCGGCTAGAGAGACGGTACTTTCACTCCCACTTCCAGGATGCTCGGACCAAGGCTCTTCTCTTCAACTCCTCGGTCCGACCAGCCGGTATGTATGGTAGCCCTTGTTGGTGAACTGCTTCTACTACAATGCCACTTGCATCGGTTTCAAGGAAAAACGGTTTCTGGGGATCAACTATTTTTAACACCGGGGTCCTGAGACCACATCTCGTTTTATGGTGTTAAAACTTTCCTGTTGATTCTGTTCCCGTATAAAAGGTACTTTATCTGAGGTCAAATCAATCAATGGCGATACTATTTCGGAATATCCTTTGATATGCCTTCAATAAAATTGGGCAAATCCCAAGAATTATCACAAAGCGGTCAAACTTTGAGAAATAGGCCAAGTCAGTATCGCAGCCACTTTCTTTGGATCCATTTCTACCCCATCAGGAGTAATAATGAATACTAAATATTCAAGTCTTACCATACACAGTACAGTTTTCTTTTTATTTACATAAAGACTGGCTTTCCTCAAAGTATTGAACACTATTAAGTGTTCATCATGTTCATCAATACTTTTGCTGAAAACAAGAATGTCGTCAATAAAACGTACTACAAACTTCCCGATATACGGGCGTAGTAAATCGTTCATAAGCATGACGAATGTAGCAGGAGCATTGGTAAGTCCAAATGGCATTACCAAAAACTCAGAATGTCCAAACCTGCTTCTAAAAGCGGTTTTATGCACATTCTCGGCTCTAATACGGATCTGATGGTAGCCATATTTACCAAATCATCGATCCAAGCCATCGAATACCGGTGCTTAACACTGATATTATTCAATGCTCTGTAATCCATACAGAGGCGGAAAGTATCATCTTTCTTTTTTTTCAATATCACTGGCGAAGCAAAAGGTGAGAAACTGGGTCAGCTGTAGGTATTCTTCCAGTTGTCTTCGCACCTCCGCTTCTTCGGTAAAACTTAACCTATAGGGAGATCTATTTACAAGTTCTGCTCCCGGGATTAGTTCAATCTTATGCTGAACATTCCGCTCTGGAGGTAACCCATAAGGTAACTCATCCCTAAAACAATCAGAGAACAACTCTGTTATTTGATCAGCCAACTTGGCCATCTCTCCATTTAGTTCTAGCCGAAGGACCATCAATCGGCTCTACTAATGCTGTATAAAGAAAAAAAAACTCTTCTTGAGCTTTTCGAACTTCCATTACGGAAACCAATGGTCCTTGAGGTATATCTTTTTCACCTCGTAAGACATACAGCACATCATTCATCTCGAATTGATAAATGCTTTTTCCAATCTATGGTTGGATTCTTCCTAGAATGCCAAGCCTTGCCTAGGGCTATATCTGCGTGAGCAAGCTTTGTCATTTCAAAATCAAGCTTCTCTATATAATCTTGAATTCGAAGTTCCAACGGGGTGACCCTTTGGTCCCATACTTCAGTTGAACTTCCGTCTGCCATTCTGACTGTGTATGCATAGTCAGACGGACTAGTCTTTAATTTCAGCCTCTTTACAAGCTTGGAGTTAATTACATTGTGCGTTGTCGCTGAGTCAAACAACACAATGACATCATGATTGGCTACTTGCCCCTTCATCTTAATTAACTCCGTATCGTTAAAGGCTGTATATCTCATTGCTGCGGGCTTGGATAGGATATTATCAGGTGCACTGTTTACAAGCTTAGCAACAGACACACATAACAAAACCGGTACTGACCTTTGAGCAGATCCCGCTAGCTGAATCTGCATTTGTTCTGCTCTGGGACTTTCCTCCATTTCCACGTCGCATTCTGAGATCACCATCTCAGCCATCTGACGATCTTTCCACTAATGAGACTAAAGGCATCCAAAACACAAGCCTTCTCTTCTCGCTTTTTCTCTTTGCTCTGGGTTTAAAGAAGACTTCGACCAAGCCCGAGCTGCCATTGGTGTTACTTTTCCTTTTTCACCAATGGTGGTACTTGGTTTAGAAGGGGTCTCAACTGGCTTCACCTACTTGGCTTGACCACTAGGCTGTGAGGCACTCCCTTTGCTAATTCACTTCTTCTTAAACCCAGTTTTCTTCGAGTACTCATACCGAGTTTCAACCTGCACAAACCCACTTGGTTTGTTCCCTTTAGCATCCTAATAGCTCAGGGCTATGGCAATTGATTCATCTAGCGTGTTCGCATACTTAGTCCGAACTTTCATCTTGATCGATCATTCAGTCCAAAGATAAAATATTTCACCTGCACCGACTGAAGTAGAGGTTCATAAATTTTCATTACACTTTCTCTAAACTTATCAGTGTATTCAGCCACTGATAAATTCCTCTGACAAAGGTTTCGATACTGATCCTAAGCTCCGGACGCTTCGTCAGGAGGTAAGAAGTGTTTTCTAAATTCTTTTTTGAACCCCTCCCAAGTAGTGGATGCCACTCCATCTTTCTGTTGTTTTATCCACCACCTATCCGCCGTTGCCTCATTAAACATATGGGTGGCCTCGCAGATTTTCTTCATATCATTCTTGATTTCACAAATGGCAAAGGCCTCATCCCATTTGTGTAACCAGGTCTCTATGATATTGGAACTACGGTCAGACATCCGACTAGAATACTTTTATGGCCTATAATTGGCAATATAAGGCACCTTAGCCCTCCTAGGCTTGACCATATGAACACTGGATTCAGGCTCCATTGGAGCTTTACCCTTCTCTTCACGAGATGGTCTAGCAAACATACTATGAACCATTTTTTTGAGCTCGGATTTCCCTACATTTGCTTGCAATTGTTGAGCTAAAATCTGTTGCAAGGCATCCTCCAATAATGCAATTCTACCAGATAATGTATGGCCTGCTGGGTGCGACACCTGCGAGGTCGGCAGGGCTCCAGACTTTACGGGTTCCACTCTAGAAGCTTCTTCTTCAACTTACATTTAAGTCGATTTGGTTTTTCTTTTTTTTTTTTTTAACACCGCCTAAAACTGTATTTACAAACTGCTTTTCAATCTCACAACCACAAAAGGTGTCTAAACAGGCATAACCATCAGCTGAAAATAACTGAGAACCAAGATAAATATATTTTCCCTATACTAAGGAAATATCTGCAATCTCATAAACCTCACATCTAAGGCAAAATGAATGAACATATACCACAACTGATTTTAAAAGCATAGAAAGCTCCCTGGTCATTCGTGCTGCATGAAGAGATCAACTTGTCCCTGCAAGCCACTCCAATATTCAGTCGAACTCCTTGAGCAAATTCATGCATATGAGCAGACCCACGAGACCAGCCTTTTCTCTATTTTAATTATGTGACGTCGATTTGGCTTCTACTGACCAGCAGGTCTTCATGAGCGTAATCTAGATTTGTATTAGCGACTAAATGTAAGAAGCGAACACCAGAAGCATGGTGCAGGTGATTTAATGACGTAGAGAGTAAATGCCTTTCAGTTATGTCTCTTCGAGATTACAATGTGCTAGATAATGAACACAAAATTGAAGACAGTGCAATCACTGTAGGTGCAATTTGACGTAGATAATTCGTGAATCGTAATGTCACCACACTCCCTCCATTGTCACGATCCGATGCAAATAATGCATGCTTAACCAATGTGAGATTCAATGAGCGGCATGGACAATTCTGAACGCCGCTTTAGACAAAGACTCCGGTTTTTTTTTTTGTCAAACCCAAAAGCAATCACCATCAACCAATAAGTGTGGATCCAATATAATGATTTCTCCAGCATGGACCACCTGATACGCTTTACCAAATCGCACCCTCTTTTCTCATCGCTCAGTCAAGAAACGTGCATGAGGATTTTCCCAATCACCCTCACAAATATATGCCGTTAAGTATCACGATACGCCCCTTCGTGTAAATTTTTTTTTAAAGACTCTTACACAAAGAAGCGAAAACTAACCGCCTGTCTCAGCATAATCCTTTCGTGATCTGGATTCGCCCCTTTCACAAGCTTAATTGTGGACTCCCCAAATCGTTACCTGATTTTTACGCTCTGATACAAAATGATACGTTCCCTTTTCAATAACCTATTCCATTATGCCTAAGTCTACGATGAATCACGGTACAGGCACACAAATTATCCTCCCAGCCTTATCTCGGTGTTCGCAAGCTCTCACGAAATCTCTACACACGTGAATAGCTCCTGCTTGCAAAATCCACCAAGCCCCAATTCCCTAGATGGATCTAGTATGCCACATGTCCTCATTTTACGGTACCTCCTGAATGCATCGTATACCCCTCTCTTGGGATATGTATTATTTCACTTGCCCCTAGGCACATTACACATTCAATGCATTTAAGACCCATCGCCTTAGACCCATCTAGTCCGTGTCCTGTCACCCTCATCAAGGACCTTGACATTAACCCCTTTGACCATTTACATGAAGCCCAATAAATATAATACAAACATTGATCCTTTAAAGGAAAATGTTGACTAAGCCTTCCGAGGTCATGTTACCTCAACTTGAGCGTCCACAGACTTGGGCACCATTACATCCGGACAACGTAGGCTACCGAGGCTAGGCTTTACATCACCTATAGCACTAGAGGCAAGAGGGGACCAGAGGAGTTAGTTCGCATGGACATGCAAATGGTTTGCAAGCCCGGGACTCCATATGGGCAGACTACCACTGTTTTAGTATGGCCTTGAGGCCCCATCCACCCTACACCTATCACGAGGTGTAACACATCATCAGGGAGGACCTGCTACATCTCCACCCGTACAGGACCTACCTAGCACTCCATGAGCTTTTGGTAAAACTCAGCTTCGAGAGAGATCATTGCCTACAGGTCTCGAATGACGGTTTTACTGATCCCCCACATGAATTGGCAATATCAATTGGGTAGTTCTAAGTTTCCTTTCATCAACTACGTTGATGAAAGAAAAGTGGTAGGGAACCTAGTGAAGAGCCTATGCAACTGAAGACAGGACAGGTGTGAAGCAACTCTTTTTCATTCCATGGAAATGTTTACCAGTTCAGCATGCATGGTCATGCCTCAGACAACCAAGAGTAACGTTCATGAAAGCAAAAGGAGAGAAAAAACAACCAGCAAATCACTATAATTCAACTAGCTCTATAGACGAGGTTGGGACTCCCCATGGGATCAGACTAGCAATATGGGCTCCAATAGAATAGAGCAAATGCACAACGCCCAGAGCATGTACCCGAACCACAATGACTTGAGATGATACCCTCAACAGCCCACAAACAAGCACAAAGACACCAGGAAGACTCTCAACCGAGATGGCACAAGTGACACGATGAACAAGACTCAGTCAGACAGGAATAATGCACATATGTGGTACCACAAGCGATAGGAATGAGCCACAACTCCTGCAGATCATCCAAGATCCTGTAGACTTCAATCGAACAGGTCCTCACCCTTCCTTGTCCACACGTATGGGCAACTTCCCAATCAGCGTTGTCTTCACGTACGCAGCAATCTCTCCTTAGTTTATGAGTAGTCTCCTGTGCAATCCTTTGGCATTTGCTCCTCAAATTCTCGTTCACCTCAAGAACAAGCGATCAGCAGCTCTTCAAATTTCAACGACATAATTTCAGCGAAGGGGGGGGAAAGCTTTGTACGAGCGCCTCAAACAAGCAAAGATCTCTCTCACAATCGGCGCAGAAGGCAGCGTAGACCACCAGCGACGTGCAATCAGCGCACACCTCCTTCTCTTCTCAAAAAACCCAAAGTCGTCACCCTCTCTCCTGCTTTCTGGAAAGCCTCTCTCCCCCCCTCTACAATCTACGCTCCCCCTCTATAATGCAGCGTCAACTCCTTTTGGAAAATCCTTCATGCCACCCACGTAATGAGCCAAGTCCCCACGTATTGCAGCATTGGCTCCACGTAAAATCGTAGCTTCCTCATGCAAGCCACCTCTCTACGTAAATTTTCCACGTCATTGCCTCCTTTTACCACTTTTCTACCTTGCCTCAAAAAACATTGCACCAAGACCATTGCTCACACAATTGGGGTCACATTTCACTAGCACACAACCATCCTTCAAAACAAGGTATTTTGATGCATGCCCACACATTTACCACATTGGATGTAACACAGATATTGACATGACAACATTCCATGCACAGAAGACCATTTACCACACATTAAAAAAACACAAAAGCCTTTACATTTGACATTCAACCAGCGACCCCGTCACACATGGGTACATTACTCTAGAGTGCATCCATATTACGTTTTCATCACTTCCCATAGGAAGTTCCTACAAACATTTTATTTCATAGTCAAATATTTACATCATATCATCTTTTTTTGGGAAAAGATGTCTTTGGAGCCATTAAAAAACCCATCACTAGCTAACTATGTGCACCTATGTGTCTCCCTACATTATTCATAGTGCTAGTATTTTATTGCTTTTTTTGTCATATCAACATATCGAGATAGGATGAGTAGAGGGTGCCCATGCAAAAGACAGATCTGCAATTTATACGGGGTTGCATTGAGATGCTTTATCCACTATGAAATCCGTGGATGGCATCATTGTTCCCTCTCCTCATCAGTAGCCATCAAAAGGTAGCTCGTCGTTTGATGAGTGCTACCGTCACTCCAGCCCTAAGTCAAATAGAAAAGATGAGATATGTGCAGTCCTCATGGGAGGCTTGTCTTGCAATTGATGTTGATGAGGAGACTTGCACAACCCTTGCAGAGATACATGAATGACCAGCTTTCAAAGTTTAGTTCTACTCCAACCTTTGAATGTGCCATGGGCTGATGAGATGGTGGAAGACTTCTGATGATTAGTAAGTTTGAAGCTTGGGAATCTCATTTAAGTCTGAGATCATAAAGAATTCAATTTTCAAGATTTGACATGTAGATGCAATCACCCACGAGATGGTTTCGTCATTGGTGTCAGTGTCTACTTTCACACTGGTACAATCTCTCTTAGTTGATTGCATAGTCTATCATGGTAATATAGCTTATAATTCCAACCTAATAAATAAGCTCAAAATCTTCATAAGATTGACACAAACCATTGGAAGAGATGAAAAGACAATGCATGAAAGAAACTTAATCCAGATTTTATGCACGGTGAGACAGACAACTGCAAATTGGTCTAAAAATATTTACTTGCCTTTTGTAGTAAATTTAATATGACATCACATGCCTTCAGTATCACTCTGGTTAAAGGAGTTTGTCCCGCTTGAATTGCTGCTAGCATGCAGTCTATTACCTGTGTTTGAAATTTTATTAGAAAAGAAAAGCACACTTTGAAAACAAAACGATTTCACACTGCTAGTGGTCTCTCCTCTCCACATATTTGCTATGATGACTCTTCTTAACAGATCCAGTCATGCGTAATGCCCAAGCATGTCAATGATAAAGGCAAAGCAGAATGAACCAACCAAAAAAAACACACGTTTTTCTGCAGGAGTGGGGGGCATTACAAAACAAAAGCTTGAGCAAAAGTATTATATGGAACATAGGAAAAGACTGGACATGGAAGTCAATTGGATGCAAATCCCAAACTGCATTTGTTGAAAGACCAAAAGGACTTGTGTGTTGTCTTGTATGGAGACGACCTGATCATTATAGATAGTAACAAGTAGCTGGTGTATGAATCAAAGCTGATCTGATAGAGATGTTTACCATATTTGATCCTGGACTGATGCATTCCTGCTTAGGCATAGAGGTGTGGCAAAAGACTGAAAGCATTCTCTGGTTGTGCAGCGCAAATATGCTATGGGACTTTTGAAAAGCTTCATGGAAACTCCTATGGATAACCAAACTCAAAGCTGAGCAAGCATGACGCTTCACCAAAAGTGGATGCATATCTCTACAAAGACATTGTGGGAAGCCTGGTATACTTGCACATACAGTTCAAATAGCAGATCAGTTCATGCATATCTTTTTTTTATTACACAACAAGAGCAACCAATCAAACTCCAAAAAAATACATGTAAATGACCAGAAAAAGCCAATTAAAGCAATGTATCCTAATAGTATCCATAAAATGCCGATAATATACACATCTTATGACATACTTTGTGGGGGTGAAGAAGATACGCTTGCATCCCTACAAGATTTCTATGGTTAGCCAGATTTAAGATCAACTAGGTAAAACCAAGGTTATCATGTTTGACGAGAATTCAAAGTATAGCAACAAGAACTTGATGTCTTCTGTAGACTGCAATGGATTAGATTATTTCTATTCTTGAAAACAATATTGCATAGGATACTAGCATTTGGATGGCTGTCTTAATATTTTAAGTGAACCATCATGGATAAGACAGACTCTATAAAGTGTCCTGTGAAATGGGACATCTAGTCAGTGACATATTAACACCCTTTGGCTGGGCAAGCCAGAGATGTCAAGTATCGTAAAGCCTCGCGGCAAAAATAATGAATTGCAAGCATCATAAAGCCTTGTCACAAAAATAATGAAGGCATATAAGGCAAGGACAGTATGCATAGGGGTGAGGCTATGAGACTTTTTGGAGTTGAAGTGAGGCATAGGAGGAGTATCCATGCATTGCATTGAAGGCACCATTGAGGTTGGATGATGATAGATTGTGCTTACCCTCTGTCTGCTAGTTGTCTGGATGAGTCATGACTCTAGTGTCAATCTCAATAATCTCTATGCACGTATATCCAAATGGTTTGCCTGTCATGCTATTCAGATGGACCAATTCCCGCCCACTCAGTAAAGTTTGGATGTCCTGTCCTCCCTGATTCCATGAGATGAGATCAACTATATCATACGGTTAGAATTACTCCAGCTCTTCACGTCACATACCTGGGAGGGACCAGGAGTTCCCCACCAAGATCCAACCTTATCATGGCCATTTGCTTGGAGTATCAGAGGACAGACTCATCATCGAAACCCCATACTTGGAGGACAGACACGTCTCACATGCATTGAGGATTGCCATTGGGCAGATGCAAGTCTCGTCCCATCATTGAGGATCGAAGCAGGTAGAGCCACAGGCACATAGAGAGCAAGGGATATGCATGCTTTGCACATTGGGAGAGGTGGACACAAAGGAGCACTTTCTATGCAATTGTCTTGTTTAAAATGAGATTTGGGGGCAATACCGGAGGGGCTTGGGTTTGGGCCACTCTTTGGCTGATCCACTTTCAGGACCAGGTCTGTGTTGGTCTCTATCTAATGGAGATGCAGCGACACAGAGAGAGACTACTGAGGTAGATCAGACAAACAGAGGCGACAGTGCCATTGAGATAGAGACGGATGGAGCACAGCGACATGTCACAGATTTCTACACACATTTGAGTCAGCAGAGTAGAAGTAGAAGTATAAGTAGAAGTAGAATTTTATTATCATCCTCAGGGGGCCAAAACCGACCCATGGGACCTAATCCTCAGTACAAAAATCTCCTCCGCTGTGGAGGGGTCAACAAGTTCTTGACGGTACAAAAAAAGACGAGTGACAAAAGATCCCAACGCTGCCGGAGAGGCAGTGGAGAGAACTGATGAGATCTGAGTGTAGTGGAGGAGGAGGATATAGCTAGTATGATGACAGAGTGGATCCGTGGGAAGAGACAACGCAGATCGTTGGAGCCAGAGGCACAGAGACCATTCATGATACAAAGATTGACCGACCATGCAGTATGGAGGTCCATCCTATCTCAACCTTTCTCAAAGGGGAGTGCCAGAGCCGAGAGGTTACTCTCGACATGGTATGCCAAACATGGATATCACGGAGACCACGCCCCCCACCGCAACGTGAGATGACACAACATATATAGCTACAAGATGTCATCGCATCCCACACCATGGCACTTATGCTTTTTTTAGTCTTTTGAGCACTAGTTCTGAGTTTTTGAGCTTTTGAGCTTCTTAGTATAGCACTTTGCAAAGGCCTTAGCGAACCCTTTGCGTCAGCCCATAGTGGCTTCAATGAATAACTCTCTTGATTGTACTTTGTCTCATAGGCCCGCGAGGCCTTCTAAAGACATCATTATATCTTTCTTTCCTTCTTTCTGCTATCATTTGTTTCCTCCACAAATGTCAGCTGCAAAGGTATGCCAAAGCTCTCTCTCTTGCATCCACTCTTAATAAAGCCCTTAGCCTGCTCAGCCCATCGACCAGCCCGTTGATCAACCCGACGCTCAGCTTGTTGCCCATTAGCAAGAGCACAAGGTTGCCCTTCGGCAAATCACCCGTTAGCAGGACACCCTTCATCACAACACACCTGTTAGCGCAGCACAAGTTTGCTCATCCCTCTCCCCATCTAGCCCTCTCCGCCTAGCAACAACTCATTGTCAACAAACCATCGAAGACTAGGTTGCAAACCCTAAATCTATTGCCAAAAAACTAGGTCATGAACCCTAACTGCACCGCCAGTACTTCAAAGCAGTTTGCAATATCTAGCTCAAACCACCAGTTTGGTGTTCGACTTCATTTCGAGTTCGTCCTTACTTGTTCGCAGGTAGCTCAGCTCGCAGGGCATTTCACTTAGGGTTCGTCTAATCACAGCAACAAATTTACGTTTTAACCCCCACTCCGGGTTGGGCTGAACCCCTAGCCTAGCCAGGGGGTTAGTCTCACAGCTCGGGGTTCTTCAGAAGTGGCAAACATAGAGTGGCCTAGCCTCTCTTTGACATCCCCCTTGAAATCTCCCTATACCCGAGCGACCCTAGCCATCAGGATTCAATATGCTATAGTTGCAGCTAGGACACCATCTCCACATGCACATATATTCTACTACGGAGGTCTAAAGACACCCATTCTTGGTCAACACGAACGTATTTTTTTCCTACAGCAAGAGGTGAGAGAATTGAAGATGCATATACAAAGTACTTGTACTTCATTTGCATTGAGCATTCTATTGGAGTTTGTGTGTGACCACTTCTTGTTCACTTGTGTTCAGAACCTTTCTCCTCCACTTGTTCCTTCATGTGGTATCAGAGCCACACTCACTAGCTTCCGGATCCAGCCTTACTTCTTGTCACCAAGCAAGTTTTCCATGTGTGCTCCGTCCATCCTGTTGGACTTCAGCTCATTCGGAGCCCCTGCTCAGTAGAACTTTCCACTCAGCTCTAGCTTGTCCAGCTCCACCTCCACCTCCATTGGTCCATACATTCTATACCTACAGCAGCGCCTTGTGTCCGTACAATCCATACAGACTGTATGGAATTCCCGTACCTGCTACACGCCGTACAGCTCACCGTACCTACAGCTGTCCGTACCTTCATACGTGCAGTTGTCTGGACAGACGCTGTACCATCGTGTCGTATCTGCCGTACACGTACCTTTAGCTGTGTCCATTCACATACAAGCCGTACAGCCCTGTCCGTACAGCAGTTGCATCAGTAGCTCTCAGCTTTGTCAGTCACCTGCCCGTACACAATACACTCCGTGCTGCTTGTTGTTAGCCCTTCCGTACAACAGTTGCTCCTGCACATTTCTTTGGTGCACAGGTTCTTTTTGCAGCAGTTGCATTTGGGCATTTGCGTACATGTTATTTTTGCAGGTGCACTTGGCAATTTGGTGTACCCACAGGCACACATTTGCACTCAAGGTGCATTTTCAGATTGCATTTGGAGATTTTGGCGTGCCCACAGGCACACATATGCACTTGAAGTGCATTCTTTGATTTGATTGTAAATCAATTAGTTCCACCTCGCAACGGTTGATGCAATTCGTGCAATGATTGCACAGATCAGTCAAAGGCAATTTTATTTCGGTTGCATTTTTATTTGCAGGTGCATTTGCAGTCAGTGTTATTTTTGCAGTCAGGATGTCTCAGAATGAGAGCCTTAGTATTATGATGGTCTTGATTGCCTCATCAGTGAAGAGGCACATTATGACGACCATTAAGTCATGCAAAGATGCAAAGGATGCATGAGACAAGTTGGCAAACATGTATCATGTTAAGAATGAGGCAAGGGTCATTGTATTGACAAATAAACTTAAGGAGCAAAAGATGCAAGAAGGTCAGGTCATCATAGAGCACATTACCAAGATCACTGATCCCAGAGATCAGCTTGTAAGTATTGATGAGGAAATAGAGGACAAGAAATCCGTCTCTATCACTCTCAATAGCTTGGCTCCCTCCTATGGCACATTTGTTACGTCTTGACTATAATGCTCAAGGCAGTCCTCTCTCATTTGATCAGTTGGTTGGGTTGTTGTGCGACACATATTGGCAATCCATACACGCATAAAATGAAGCACAAGGTATTAGCACTCACAATGAAGAGGAGAGGACCTCCAATTTTGCCTATTACTCCCGTCAAGGTGAGAGTAAGCTCTTGCCACCGATGGAAAGGGCAAATTTGAGAAAAGGGGAGGTCATTTTCAGAAAAAGACCAGCCATGCATATCAGCCCAAGCATGAGGGGAATGCAAGTACAAACGCAAGTTCAGGTCCGAAGGTGAAAAAAATGTGACTATGGTCAGTTTATGCATTGTCCTATTGTAACACATTGGAATGCAACCAAAAGAGTTCTCAGATATGTGCATGGCACTCTCTCTTATGGTTTGCATTATGCTTCAGCTTGTAACATTTCTCTAAGTGGTTTCACAGACTCTGATTGGTTAGGGGACATTGATGATAGAAGATCCACTTCCGGCTATTACTTCTCATTGGGCTCAGCTTGTATCTCTTGGCTCAGTAAGAAGCAAGACCAAGCCTCTCTTTCCTCTAGTGAAACAGAGTATAAAGCAGCAAATGCAGCCACTATGGAATGTATGTGGTTAAGGAATCTTTTGCATGACTTGCATCATGCACAGGATGGTTAGGCAACCTCTATCCTTTGTGACAGCCAGAGTTGCATTGCCATTGGCAAAAATCCTGTCTTTCATGCTCGCATGAAATACATTGAAAATCATCATCACTACATACGGGTTTGTATTTCAGATGGCTTCATGGACCTTATCTATTGTTCCATTGAGGACAATGTGGCAAATATCTTCACCAAAAGCCTGTCAGCACCTCTTTTCACATGTCATCGACATGGCTTGGGGATCAGAGACATTAAAACAATGTCAAGGGGGGTTGTAAAATGACATTGTTTCTTTTGTACTCCCATAGGTTGCTATATCCACACATGGATGAATTTGTGCAACCATGGCACTTTAGGTGCAGCAAGTACTTCTGAGATCATTCCAAAGTACTTCAGCCATATCATTGAGGGGGGATTTGTAGACACATACAATGATATGGTGGTGTAGGATAGACTAGGACTTAGTCTATTTTGGTGTGAAGTACTTGGGTACTATATATACCAAGTACTTGTACTTCATTTGCATTGAGCATTCTATTGGAGTTTTTGTGTGACCACTTCTTGTTCACTTGTGTTCACAACCTTTCTCCACTTGCTCCTTCAGATGACAGACATATCGAATACCTACTGTGGAAAGGCGCGCTTGCAGGAAATTGATTACTGATATAGGTGTGATAAACCATTATGTTTCATCTTCAAGTAAACATTACTTGAGGTTGCCGACAGTGAGCGTTCTTGCTCAGCTAATAAGCCAGCACAACTCTTGCAAGACATTGATATCAAAAGTATATTGTACCTTTCCTACTCCTTATCATAAATATTCTGCATGCCTCATATAGCTCAACTGTAGGAGGCCATCGGCAACAAAAGGCAACCCAAGTGCTAACATCTTTAAGAGCAAGAGAGATTTGGTGAGAGCTAAGGGTTGTCATGGCACAAGAGCTTCGTCAGAATGGTGTGCTGCAGCATCTTGTTGTTATTTCTCATTTCACAACAATGTTGTATAGTTGCAATTGTAGTATGGGGAAGTTTTTAATTAATAAACAGGTTCCTTTCTAATGGCTGTTGCATCTACGTCAAATCTTAAGGGTTGAAGATCTTTGACAAAAGTGGTTAAATGTTTACTCAGATTGTAGCACATCTACAGTTGCAACAGATTTCTGCATGTTCTTGTGGTGGCAGTCTAGAAATCTGCCATGTTTGTCATAGGCTATAGCAGTGTGAAGATATAACATTGGTAGCATTGGCTTCAAAGTGGAGTAACTGTATACAACAAGATTCCTAGTGTGATTCTTTGGACTATGTACTTATGGGTTATTTTGTTATTGTTGGGATGCAGACCATGTTGTTACAAATGAAATAGTAGGTAAAAATGTGTATGAGGAGAGTGCTTTGTATGAGGTGATGGCAAGAGCAGGGAGATCCTCTAAAGAAACTCCTTACTGTGTGTGTATGTCTGAGTCGTATGGGTAATGGTTAGAGAGGGAGGTTCGCCAGACCAGCCCACTATCTTGTATTGAGTATGAAAGAAACTGATACATGAGAATAAAGACTCATGGCATCAATACACCATGCAAAGCATGAAAGAGCCCAGAAGGTGGCTGAAAATGCAAACCAAACCACCGGGAGACTCGTTGAAGAAAGGGTTGTGTGTCCATTCTCTGAGAAGGGGCCTCCTCATTGAAGTTGCTGATCTGCAAGAGCCTTGGAACCCACCCAAGTAACCACCAGTGTATGCACATATGCATCTAGCTCTCCAAATATGCCAAGCAGTAATACTGGCAAGTCGTATCCAAAGGTCCTTGAAGAGCTCTGACCTGTGAATCTAGAATTGCCTCCAGAGGACAGAAAAAAATTAAATATGACAACAGAGCTTGATAGCCCAGAAAGAGTCTTCCCTCTCATAAAAACCTGACACCCAGTCAATGAAAACCAGGCTATAGAGCCACAAGTAAGGTTTAGGGTGAAAGGGAAAAATCTGCCTATAAGTCCTGCGATCCCAACCCAAATAACTTGGCCTGCTTGCACTCCCTCCCAAAGGCAATGCTGAATAGAACCCCAGGCATGAAGGACCTGCTCCAGAAGGCTCCCTGCAATTACTAACACCAGCCCACTATTACATATGCACTCACATGAGAGACTACCTTAGTTCATTGGGTGTGCAGAAGACATGATTTATTCATGATTGATTGTATGTTTGGTCATGAAAGAGTTCTCATTGATCTTTTTCCTTGATGCTAGCTCAGAAACACATCAGTGCTTTTCATGTATTTTATGCCATAGGGGGAAACATGTTCCCTTTTCCTTGTCTACCATTAATCGAGACAACAAATGCTTAGTGGTGGGGAAAATTAGATAGAGGTATGAGGCTTTTGGAGTATTGCTAGGCTTAGGATTTGTCCCACAAGAGTTCTGATGGGCCTAGAGTTTCAATACGTTAAGTCTAAAGGCAACATGTAGGATAATGATATCTTTACAATCTCTCTCTGTCCAAGAAAATAACGCCAAGGATTGCTGTTGTTAGAAATTGTGCCACCAAGGTTGCACCTATGTTGCTGCTCCATTCAAAGCCAAGCCAATTTTCTGCTCCACAAATCGCACCATTGCTGGGCTCCAACCAGGTTTGATTGTTCAAATAGGCGGTTCAAGTAGACTCAAATATTTGCTCAGAAATCGTATCAATGGACGCTCAGGAACTGTCCCAGAATTGTGCCATTTTTTATCACTTTCAGAAGCACCAGCATCAAAACAGAACATCAGGTTAGAAAACAGCTTGGTGCATTCTCTGTTGCAAATCAGGTCAATTGCTCCCCTGCCGAGGGCTGGCTTTTGGACCGCAACAAGACCAGGTTCAGCTCCAGGATTTCTAAATTTTCAAATTACCTTGATGGGATTTCTTGCTGGGCCACAGACTCCATCAGCCTATTTTGAAAATGCCTCTTGGATTACAGCAGTCTTTTTCACAGCACCATCTCAGAAATGGAAGATACAAAGCACTATGTGCCCTATTGCCCTCCATAGGGAGACAAGAGGAGTGAAAATTCAGACTCTGTGTGTGTGTCGAGGCTCCTGCAAATCCAAAGGAAGGGCAAACACTCTAGACCAATGTATACTTTCAGCTCTAAAAGAGTTGCCCTGCAATGAATCACTGCCATGCCATTCCAAGAGAGAGAGGATATGTTTCCAATTCATCAACAAATGAGAAACCAAAGGACAGCCCGTGAAATGGTGGTGGAAAAGTTTGAGATAGATTTGCCATTCTAAGATTCCTCTCCGTTAGTAGGTTTTCTTGTGGAGAGCTTTATTAGGTGTTCTTCCTCATGGACAGCTTTTGGCACGCCGACATATTGCTTCATCTTTTTGTCACAGATGTCTGGCTCTGAGAGAGACAGTGCCTCATCTCCTCTGGCATTGTCCTTCCTCTCGTGCATTTTTGGACTTCCTTGGGCAGTTTTTGAGAGCTCGGTTTCCTCAAACTGCTTTTGGCAAGTTCTTCTGGCTTTTTGGTGTACATCCACCTAGACAGGAGTTTGATTTCCTTTTTGTTTGGGTTCGTCTTGGATACCCTTTTTGGACCCCGCTCTAAAAACTCTAAGATTGCACTTATGATTTCATTCTTTGATCTACATATGCAGGAGGGAGCTACTATAGCCTCTCATATCAATTATCTTCACAGTCTTATGGTTCATCTTGCATCAGTGAAGTCCCCCATCTCCGAAGATATTGCTATTGCTGTGCTTCTCAAAAGCTTACCTGACACCTATGCTACTCTTGTCACTACCTTCAAGTATCACAATAATCCTTCTCTTGAAGGTATCATCAATGCTCTCCAAGAGGAAGAAAGAACTCAACAACGAAAGGTAACTAACATTGCATTTTTAGCAAAGAAAGGAAGTTCTAAGGTAAGAAAGCCTTGCACCCATTGTGGCAAAACTAATCATATGGAGAAGGACTGTTTCAAGGCTCATCCATGCACCATTTGTGGCCGTGACAATCACCGGGAGAAGGACTGCTACTCCAAACCCTCTACATTAGCCCCTGCATCTACCGCAGCCCATGTTGCTACAACATCTCCATCAGCAGATCCTGTTGTTCCTTCCTCATATGATGAGAAGTGGGCTTTCTGATTACTTCATATTTCTTGTCTACCACTTTGACCACCGATGATGTAGGTCAAGGGGTTCTAGCGTCTTGGTCTTTCTGTTTGTCTACAGTCAGTCTTCTGTCTATCTAGTCTTGTCTGTCTGTCTATTTGTCTATCAATCTGACTGTGTTTTGTTTTAGATCCATCCTGTCCCTACCCTTGTGGACCCATATGAGGATATCACTTGAGGAGGGGTGTCTCAAGATCTTTGTCTGTCATGTCTTCTATCTTGTCTCTCAGTCTATCAGTCTTTATGTCTGTCTTCTAGTCTTGTCTTTCTGTCTTACTCCTAGTGTCCACTTAAGGAGGGTGTTGGAGATAAGTGCACACTAAGTGTACTATTTCCCTAGTCTACATTTGTCTAAGTCTAGTCTAGTCTTTGTGTCTTGAGTGTGTGCCATGTGGCACCTCTACAATTATCCCATAAGCACTCTTGCTTTATGTCTTGTACTTTGGCCCATATATTCATGGGTCACATCATTGCAATCAATCTATCTAGCTTGTGTCTTGTCTACACTCATCTACAAGGTAACTCTTTGTCTGTCTTTCAATCTTGTTCTTATTTTACTTCTAGTTTTCTAGTTTCTAGTTCTTCCTTTTATATTCCATCATAAATTTCCATACAAGCTCTCAAAATCCATGGAGGGTGAATTGGAGCAGCAATTATATCAATTAATATGTGCATGTTTTATCTGCCCTTCATCCCCACCGTTTGAATCTCCTAACCTCTTTGTCCAAAAGAAGGATAAGTCATCACGTCTTTGTGTTGACTATTGGACACTGAACAAGTTGATTGTGAGTAATGTCCCACATGAAGAGCATGTCAGGAGCGTTTGCACACTCACATTTTCCCAAGTATCTGCCCGGTGCACCATTTACTCCCCATGCCTTGCATTGAATACATCTTAAAAAGGATTAATGGTGCAAAGTATTCCTCTAAGATTGATACGAAGATTGGCTACCACCAAGTCCGCATTAAATAAGATGAATATATGTATGCTCTGGATTAATAGAGAATTAAGAAATGTATTGTTGAGTTTGCACTTACAAATGGTAGCAACAAAACTAATTAAAAAAGGAAGAAATCAAAACTAATAACGAACATCTTGGAAAGAAAATTGAGCAAGAAAAAGTATATGTATTCTCATTCTCTTTTTACAATATGGGGGATACAAGACAAGGGGAAAAGTACAAGGTTTCTATATCCAATCCTAGAAGCGTCTGATACCTCTTCATAACAAACACTGTCTCTAAATCTAGTTGTATGTTGGCGATAGTGTCACAAGTGAACTCAGGGCAATCTGAAGCATACAACCACCTCCATAACCAATCAATTATTGTTGTTTTTATGAAGCTACTCAGGTTTTTGGCTCGTCATCTTTGGAAAGATGAGGTAAGAGCCTGGCTTGTTCCACATGAGCTTGTATGGAGTGTCATCAAATATGGTTGTGTTGGTGTCATTCAAATCATCTTGAGCTAGGCTGATCATTCTCAAAAAACAGAGAATCAAGTTACATAGGAGATGCTCAGAGCATACGTCTCCAGCAAACCATCAGATTGGGAGACGTTCCTTCCAATGATGGAAATTGCCTATAGCAAAGCAAAGCATTCTACTATAAGATAATGCTTATGCATGGATAACATCCTAAATCACTGATGGCCATGGGTTCTTAAGAATGTGGGGGTATAGATAGCTAAAGATTTCTTGGCATATGTGTGAGAAATGTTATTATAATCTACAACAAAGTTTTATGCAGATCAAAAGTGCACCCCTAGGATTCTTAAGGAAGACATGTGGGTATACCTGAGAATTCCAAAGGATTCGAACACTTAGGACTAGAAAATATCCAAAGATTTCGCATAGATAATGCGGCCCTTTCCACAACATTCGGAAAATAAATGATAGTAGAATATATATATACCTTTGTAAGACTAGAATAAGTCCAATCATACAAATTTCGATTTTTTGTTGTTCTAAAGACCAAAAATCTACACAGCAAATAAAAGAGAAAATGAAAGAGAAGAAAAAAGAGGTAAACAAAAACTTTTATGAAAAACAAAAGTAAACATACTTAGCAAGCAAATCAACACTTATGTTGTCATCAGTGCCCAAGCATAAGCAGCTATACTAGGTTTCTAAAGACCCGCGGAGTCTCTTGGGCAAACCCAGTGCTTACTAAATACATCAAATAAACAAAAGAGAAAGAAAACAAGAAATAAAGAAGAAAGGAAGAAGGTGACTAAGCAAAAATAAACAAGTCAAGAAACAAAATCTTCCAAAAAACTGAAAATCACTCTCTCTGTGCCAATATAAATTAAAACTTCCTTCTAATGTCCAAGGGGTTGATAGTAGAATATAGATTAAAACTCCCTTCCAATGTCAAGGGGTTGATGTCAAGTGACGAAGATATTGAGGAGGTATTGATTAACTCTGAGAATAGGGTTTGCAACGGATCTCTCATTCAACAAAAGTACTTCTATTAAGTTCTCTTGCAGAGGGCCTCAGGTCTTCTTTGAGGAACATGATTTAGATGGGGCTTTTTTTGTTCATCGACACGTAGTAGAGTCATATCCTCTGCAAGATGTCTCATTCCACATGCTTTTGTAGACACTTCATGGGAGATTCCGGCTAGTATTGCAGCATGGCATATTTGGAGAGCCAGATATACAGAGGCATTGGATGGATCACCCCTCTCAAACATTGGCCAGTATTTGGACCGATAGTATACATACCTTGATGGTCATCTGGGCGAGCATGTAGGAGTCATCGAGAGCAGCCTCTGCTAGGAGGAATATTTTTTTCACAGTATGGAGGGGATCTCCTTTCTTCTCTGATTCTATTTCAGGGTTGACATGGCATTTTCAGCCTCAACCCTAGTTATTTGCTAGCTCTTTTTGAGCTTTGATTTCTCTCATGTATTTATTGGCATGATGTACACAACTGAGCCCCAGGTCATGAAGAAGGGTTATGAATGGAGAGTACATAAGATCCTAGCAACACCCTTCCAGATCGTCCTCGCCAATCTGCAACCCCCAAAGGCAATGCTGAATTGTCTCAACTGCACAAGGGCAACGAGGACATGTAGGGTCATCCCTGAACCTGGACTTCCACATGTTCACTGCAATCCCTTCGTAAATAGAAAGCAAAAGAAGAGAGTGATTTTTCTATTTCTAAGGAATTTCCAGAGTCTCCTCCAAAGGTTATTCTACACATCTGCAAAAATGTGAAAGCTATCCCAAAGAGGGGATCTAGAGGGCCTCCAACCTCTACAACTAAGCTGAAATCTCCTTGCATTTCTAAACATGTAACAAAAAAAGGGGATGCTCTTCTCTCGGTGCCCTTCATCAATCCACTCCCACTCCCCAGGGTCCCACTGCAAAGATCTGATGGGGACACCTCCATAGAGCCAAAGTCTCCATGAACCCAAGGCCAGAAGAATAGGATCGGGATCCAAGTACCACTATGAATCTATACCCTGCTCCATATAGCGTCCAATCATGACCACAGCTGGAAGGGAACCCCCTGAAGGATATCATCAAAAGACATGTGTAGCCTCAGTGCCCGAACATAAAAAAATAGGGGATCCTCATGTGCATCCTGCAAAGCAATAACCTAAATAGGAATACCCGTCCTAGTGAAAGCAGCCAACCAAGTGGAATCCATAATAGGCATATCATCCGTATCCATCCAGTCCACAGGAATGGCTGCATCAATCTGCTGATGAATCCTCCCTACACTCCCTCTGATTAATCTCCCTGCACTCCCTCTTATGAATCCTCTCTGCATTCCCTCTGAGATGACCAACTGATAAAACTCTCTGAGCTTTCCAAGATCTCACAGTGAATGTAGGGCCCCTCTCCCATCTGGACCACTGCATATAATGTGAAGTGCCTAGTGGTCTGCCATGCTCATCAAGTATGCTTTGATTCCACGAGAGGAGGGGAAAACTCCCTAAGTATACATCAGAAGCTGTCCCAAGCTTTCAGAATGGCAGCCATAAGAGGTGAGGAGCGATATCTAAGCGGGGCTGAAGTAAAAATCCATCTAGTGTTGTCCATCCAGTCTCCTTCCAAGATGGGAGTACAAAACTATATGCTGCGTATGAAAAATCCTTCCAAAATATGCTTCTGTCATGTACAAAGCCCGTCTGTGAATCATGAATGAGATCTAGAAGTATGGACTGAGTGATAAAAATCGTTAATATCAGTAAGGGCTGCAGCCACCTATGACGGGTGAGGCTGTCCATCATGTATGTGAGAATACCAAATCTTCAAAACAGCCTTTGTGAGGCCCTCCTCTGCATAAAAGGCATCTGGAATCCTAATACTGATACAGTGGCCTCCCGACCGAGGCTCTGAAACCATCATGAAGTGGACACTTGTTAACCACTAACTTCTAACTACAGACAAATCACGGGAGAAGCACCAATATTCTTACACCCAGCCAACCTTGCTGAAATGTGAGAGCCAAGTGAGAAAATTCTAATTCCAAAACATACGTGAAAACTCCTTCTCATCTCTCACTAGCTTCAACAAACCCCATCTCCCTAGATGGATCTAGATGCCACATGTCATCATTATAGGGCCTTACTAATGCAACATTTCACCCCTCTCTTGGGATGCTTTAATTTCCTTTGCCCCTAGGCACATTTCATGCATTAGGCCCTTAGCCTTAGATCCACCTACTCTGGTGCTATCAACCCTCACCTAGGACCTTGACATTAATTCCCTCTCGATCATTTACATGAAGCGCAAACAAATATATTACAAATATAGATTCTTTAAGGGAAATGTCGACCAATTCTTCCGAGGTCATGCTACCTCAGCTAGAGCGTAACAATCCTTCCCTCTTCCGATATCTGCGTCCTCCGATGATAAAGTCTGGGAACACTCTCCACAACTAGTATACGGATTTCCAGGTAGCTTCGGATAGAGGCTGACCATGCCATGCAACCAATACCGTGGGTATCTTCCGATTTCGTATTTGCATTGTTCCTCGGTCCAGGATTCTTGTTGGTTTGAGCCTCGCATTATCCTCTATCTCCTGAAACAAAACCACACCTTCGATTAGTAAGTCACCTGTATGTAAAAATTTCTTTAAGCACGAAACATTAAAAACCGGGTGCACCTTACACCCCTGTGGCAATTCTAATTTATAGGCTACCTTGCCTATTCTCTTTAGAATTAACCACGGCCCACATTATCGAGGTGATAACTTAGCACACTCTCCTGAAGTCAACGACTTCGAGTGCAAAGGAACTCTGAGAAAAACTTTTTCTCCTTCCTTAAATACTCTTATAGACCGGTTTTCATCCGCATACACCTTGGCTCTATCCATAGCCTGGCGGATATTAGCTCCCGCAAGTGCTAGCATCTCCCGCATCTGAACCATAAAGTTCACGGCACTAGGCACTTTCTGAAGTACTCCAACTATAGTTGGATTTGCTGGTCTATAACCATAGTTCAGCTCAAACGGACTGAACCTGGTAGAGGAATGTTTTCTATCATTGTAGGCAAACTCCAACAATGGCAACCACTTGTCCCACGTATGTTGCCTCAATGACACATATGCCCTCAACATATCCTCTAAAGTCTGGTTGACTCTCTCCGTCTGACCATCCGTCTCAGGATGATCCCCACTACTCATTCCCAACTCAGTCCTTAGTGTCTCAAATACCGCTGTCCAAAAATGACCGGTAAATCTGACATCTCTGTCTAACACTATGGATCTAGGCAATCCATGCAGACGAAATATATGTCTAATAAACAAATCCTTGCGGGGCACTAGCAGACTCTCTAGTCGGAATGAAGTGAGCCATCTTGGTTAGACGATCAATCACCACAAGGATAGAATCATACCCTCCTTGTCTTGTAGGCAGCCCTACAATAAAGTCCATGGAAATGCTCTCCCACTTACTCAGTGGTATTTCCAAGGGCTGTAAATGTCCGGGTGGCTTCACCCGCTCGGCCTTGCTTACCTGACACGAGAAACACCGTGTCACATATTCATGAATATGCTTTTTCATCTTTGGCCAAAAGAAATCTCGCTTCACGAGATCATACCTCTTCTAGACCCCTGGATGTCCCGCACATGGGCTATCATGGCACTGTCGAATGACTCTCTGCCTGAGATCATTCTGACTAGGTACTATAACCTTGCAATTTCTTTTCAGCATACCATCCCTTATGGTATATCTTGCATATGTTTGGCCTTTTCTGGATGCCAGGTCATCCTTTTCGTTTTCCCAGGGTTTTAACACATGAGCTTTAGGCCATAAGCTCTAGAGAAACTCGTCCACCTTTTAAGTTTCTCAGATCTCAGTCATTAGAGCACTCTCTAATACCGTGAAACTCATATTGTGCATAATGCGAGACAACGCATCAGCAACCTTATTATCCTTCCCTCTTCGGTACCGAATCGTTAAATTAAACTCCTGCATGAGCTCTGCCCACCTAGCTTGGCGGCCCCTCAAGTCAGGTTGTTTATAAAAATGTTTCAAAGTATCATGATCCACATCCACATAAAACTCTGAACCATACAAATAATGCCTCCATGTTTTCAAAGCATAGATAACAGCATACAACTCCAATTCATGAGTTGGCCAATTCCTTTGACAGGGAGAAAGCTTCTTGCTTTCAAAGGCTACTGGCCTTCCCTCTTGAAGGAGAACTGCTCCTACCACAATGCCACTTGCATCGGTTTCCATGAACAACGGTTTCTAGGGATCAACTATTTTTAACACCAATCTTGTGACCACAGCTTGTTTTATGGTGTTAAAACTTTCTTGTTGATTCTGTCCCCATATAAAAGGTACTTTATCTAAGGTCAGATCAGTCAATGGCGATACTATTTCGGAATATCCTTTGATATGCCTTCTATAAAATTGGACAAATCCCAAGAATGATCGCAACGCGGTCAGACTCTGAGGGATTGGCCAAGTTAGTATCGCAGCCACTTTCTTCGGATCCATTTCTACCCCCTCCGGAGTAATTATGAATCCTAAATATTCAAGCCTAACCATACACAGTATAGTTTTCTTTTTATTTACATAAAGACTGGCTTTCCTCAAAGTACTGAACACTACTCTTAAGTGTTCACGATGCTCAGTAATACTTTTACTGAACACTAAAATATCGTCAATAAAATATACTACAAACTTTTCGATATACGAACGTAGTAAATCGTTCATAAGCATGACGAATGTAGCAGGAGCATTGGTATGTCCGAAGGGCATTACCAAAAACTCATAATGACCAAACCTGCTTCTGAAAGCGGTTTTATGCACATCCTCGGCTCGGGCATTACCAAAAACTCATAATGACCAAACCTGCTTCTGAAAGCGGTTTTATGCACATCCTCGGCTCTAATCCGGATCTGATGGTAGCCACACTTAAGATCTATCTTGCTGAAAATCACGGCTCCATGTAATGCATATCATCAATCCGAGCCATCGGATACTTGTGCTTAACAGTGATATTATTCAATGCTCTGTAATCTATACAGAGGCAAAACGTATCATCCTTTTTCTTCTTTAATATCACTGGCGAAGCAAAAGGTGAGAAACTTGGTTGAATCTGCCCCAACTTGGTTGAATCTTTCTCACCTCGCAAGACATAAAGCACATCATTCATCTTGAATTGATATACGTGCTCTTTTCAATCAATGGTTGGATTCTTCCTAGAATGCCACGCCATACCCAGGGCTATATCTGCATGAGCAAGCTTGGTCTTTTTAAAATCAAGCTTCTCAGCATAGTCCTGAATACGAAGTTCCAACTGGGTAACCCTTTGGTCCCATACTTCAGTTAAACTTCCATCTGCCATCCTGACTGTATACGCATAGTCAAATGGACTTGTCTTTACCTTCAGCCTCTTCACGAGCTTGGAGTTAATCACATTGTGAGTTGACGCCGAGTCAAACAACACAATGACATCATGATTGGCCACTTGCACTTTCATTTTAATTAACTCCGTATCATTAAAGGCTGTATATCCCATTGCTGCGGGCTTAGATAGGATGTTATCAGGTGCACTCGTTACTAGCTTAGCAACAGACACACATAACAAACAAGGTACTGACCTCTGAGAAGATCCCGCTAGCTGAATCTGCATCTCTTCCACTTTGGGACTTCCCTCCATTTCCACGTCGCATTCTGAGACTACCATCTCAGCCATCCGACGATCCTTATTACGTGGACAATCCTTCCACTGATGAGGCTGAAGGCAACCAAAATACAAGCCTTCTCTCCTCGCTTTTTCTCTTTGCTCTAGGTTTAAGGGAGACTTAGACCAAGCCCGGGCTGCCATTGGAGTTACTTTCCTCTTCACTCCAATGGTGGTACTTGATTTAGGAGTTTCAGCTGGCTTCGCCTGCTTGACTTGACCACTCGGCTGAGAACCACTCCCTCTACTAATCTATTTCTTCTTAAACCCAGATCTCTTTTGGTACCCATGCTGGGTTCCAACCTGTGCAAACCCACTTGGCCTGCTGCCCTTGGCATCTTCATAGTTCAGGGCTATAGCTATTGCATCATCTAACTTGTTCGCGTACTTAGCCCGAACTTCCATTTTGATTCGATCATTCAATCTAAATATGAAATCTTTCACTTGGATTGATTGAGGCAGGGGTTCATCAACCTTCATTACACTCTCTCGAAACTTATCAGTGTATTCTGCCACTGACAAATTTCTCTGACGAAGGTTCCTATACTGATTCCAAGCTCGGGATGCTTCGTCAGGAGGTAAGAAGTGTTTTCTGAATTCTCTTTCAAACCCCTCCCAGGTAGTGGATGCTATACCATCTTTCTGTTGTTTAATCCACCCCACCGATCCGCTGCCTCACTAAACATGTGGGTGGCCTCGCGGATCTTCTTGATATCATTCCTGATTTCACAAATGGCGAACGCCTCGTCCCATTTGTGTAACCAGGTCTCAATGACATCAGAACTACGGTCATTCATCCGACCAGAATACTTTTCCGGCCTGTAATTGACAATATTAGGTAGTTTAGCCTTCCTAGGCTCGACCGTATGGACACTAGACTCTGGTTCCATTGGAGCCTTTCCCTTCTCATCTCGAGAAGGTCTGGCAGATATACTGTGTATTACTCTTCTAAGCTTAGACTACCCTGCATTGGCCTGTAACTGTTGCGCTAATAACTGTTGCAAGGCATCCTCAAGTAATGCAATCCTGCCAAATAAGGTGTGAGCTCCTGGGCGCGACACCTGCTTGGTTGGCCAGACTCCTGACTCACCAGGGTCCCTCCTGGAAGCCCCTTCTTCTGCTTTCATTCAGTTCAATAGGTGTTTTGTTTTGTTTTTTAATAAACACCTCTAGAACACTGTATTTACAAGCTGACACAATTCAGTGTACTAGCACTTTGACACAATTCCCTATACTAGGGAATGCCTGCAATCCCACATGTACACTGACTAGGCATTTGACACATGCATAACCCAAATAGCGCTTTTCCCTATACTAGGGAAACTCCTACAAACTAACTCTGACTGAAGCACACTGGCATATGCACAGGCATAGTAAATTGTAAACTTTGCTGTACAAAATTAATAGGCTGCACACAAAAAAACCAAAATCTTATAATTAAGGAAAATTTTAATGCTCCCTGGAAGCTCCACGCGATTCGAGTCCCCGAAGCCTGCAGCTTCCACGTACGCCCTGTTCTCTGATCGAACTCTGCTCACTGGTTTCGTCCCAATTCACGAATTAGTTCCTTATCTCTAGAAATAAAGAGCAGCGCCAACACTTTGCTCACTGGTTTATTCATGACCACGTCCAAACCCACGAACAGTCCACATAGGCCTTGTACCCGACCGCTTCAGATCAGCCTGTCACGTGGAGGTCAAGAGCCCAATTCTGTTCTCCGTTTTGCGTCACGCGAAGCTCTCTGATTACACGCCCACGCTGTTCGTCGTCCAATCCACATATCTCAATGAAAGCCTCCCGTATGTTTGGAATCTCTACGTGAGCGCCGATCAATCTCTCTGTTAAACCACAAACTATCACGCACCCTGTGCCTGCGCTCTGGTCCTTCAACGACCATTTGTGGCTTTCGACTTCACAGCTCCACACTTGCTATCCGCCACCAACGATCAGTGATGCGTTCTTCACTGATAGCAACTGTTTGGTGGTCCTTCTCGTTCGTCGTTAGATCACGCTTCGTCCATCCCTTCGCCCTTCCTGAAGCTCTGGTCTTCCATCACAAAACTTGTGTGGCTTATCAACCATCGCACATCCCGCAAGACTGCCATAGACCCCGCTAAGTGACGTTCATTGTTGCACTGCAGATTAAGGCCTCGACGACTTTCTCTAGTGCAAGCAGGTTCCTTGAGCACTAGCTATTGCATCGTCCTTGTGACTGGCACACAGAGAAGAGCGACGTTCAAGCCCCTACGCTCCTACGACAAGCTGTCAGCCTAGAGCGCAAAACCTGCCCGTCAAATTCCTCCGCAGGTCTTTCAATTCACGCTCACGTTGGACTTCTCGTCCAAACCCACAGATCCCCTCTAGATTTTTTTTTTCGTCAACCTTACAGCTCTGATACCAAATATTGACCACTAACTTCTAACTACAGACAAATCACGGGAGAAGCACCAATATTGTTCCAACCAGCCAACCTTGCTGAAACGTGAGAGCCAACTGAGAAAATTCTAATTCCAAAACATACGTGAAAACTCCTTCTCATCTCTCACTAGCTTCAACAAGCCCCATCTCCCTAGATGGATCTAGATGCCACATGTCATCATTATAGGGCCTTACTAATGCAACATTTCACCCCTCTCTTGGGATGCTTTAATTTCCTTTGCCCCTAGGCACATTTCATGCATTAGGCCCTTAGCCTTAGATCCACCTAGTTTGGTGCTATGAACCCTCACCTAGGACCTTGACATTAATTCCCTCTCGATCATTTACATGAAGCGCAAACAAATATATTACAAATATAGATCCTTTAATGGAAATGTCGACTGATTCTTCCGAGGTCATGCTACCTCGGCTAGAGCGTAACAACACCCCAGTGCTAATGCAAACTAACCCCACCTCTATCAAGAGCCCAACCATCCACATAAAATCTATCAATCCATGCATGGATAGGCATCTACACCCTCCTGTTCGACCATGAAAACATGAGTGATTGTGACTGAGTGTGAAAAGCATTATCATACCAAATATCTCTGCCACTGAACTAAAACAAGAAGGCATCCCAAGCTGCTCTCTCCAAAGAGTGAATGTCACCTTCTCTGCCTCCTTTTTTATCTGAAGGCATCTCAACCATGTTGAAATCACCTCGAATAATCCAAGACTCTGCAATGAAGGTCCAAGACAGCAGTTCCTTCCATAGAAGGACACGATCTCATCTAGGCTCTAATGTTGGGGGCATAGAAGTTTAGCAATCCAACCTTACATCCACCAATCAATAAAATAATCCACTAAGCTCTAGAGGAACAATAACCCCGTGTCCAATATGTGGTAGAGGCAGACCATTCAAACCAAGATAACTCATGTAACCAATAGCATGCAACAAACTCGATTCAATTGTTGAGATGTAGAGATGTCTTGTAACACAATGAGTAGGAAAGAGCAACAATATTAGTGAGAGACCAAAGTCACAATGAATGAGCATTCCAAAACAGTTCCTGAACCTCTTGAGATGAGAACGTAGGAACCATATGTAGCTAGGATCTTAATTGTGCTGCCATAAATATTCCTCTACCCCAAAAATAGCAACAGGTTTCCCACTACAGTACCACACAGGTTTGGTCTCTCTCAACAATTGTAAGGCATTCCTCTCCTATAGAAGTTTGCTCAATCATCTCATGTAGGAACGTTGCACTTCCCCACCATCAAAATCACAATTTCAAGCCAACGAAACATGCCCATGATAAAGCACAAGCAAGCAATAAGGCACACCATTACGTCTTCCACACAGTTGCAATATCTCTACACACTGCAGAGTATTGTACCAACTGCCCATTACAAGAAGATGAGTGGCAAATTAGTTGCAGACCCAAACTCAAGACATGAATCCAAAAAAATGGAGCAAAGCTAGAAGCTGCAAATGGAGGAACAAGAAAACATTCATTTTCATGGCGGTTAGCTGCTGGTAATAGATAAAGAAATCTTTAGAGGCCATTGCAACCTCTGAAATGGAAAACTCACATGGCTCTATATATCCACATGAATAAAAACCAACTAGTATAGCTGCAATCTAATGTGCAGCCCGAGCAACACCTTTCGAAGCCACACGGGGCATCCAAATGACAATGAGCACGTACCACTACCTTGTCAAGTTTTAGGGAAGAGGGAAAAAAAACTGCAATGTTGATTTGAGAGAGGCTTTTTTTCAATAGAAGCTTCCCTTCAACTGTATACCAACAGTTGTAGCCAACCCAAGCAAAACAAGTATCAATGTACATCATTCTTTGCCAAAGAAACCATATAGTGACGACGTACATCTTGACAAACATCACCTTATCCCTCCAATGGTTGAATACATGCGAAGTAACAACTCCACCTGACATTATCTTCGATAAAACTATCAAGTAGCCTCATAAATTGAAAAAGAGACTTAAAAGAAAGCTTGTGTTTCCCTCTTAGCAAGATTTATTATCCGTGCTCTGCGAGAAGAGATTTATTATCTTCTTGGAGGCCTCTCCTCAGACTCTCACTTCCTTCAAGACAGCTTTGGATTTGTTTTGTACAGCAACAGGTGCTCACATCAATTGGAACAAGTCCAATGGCTTTTCGATTTGTGACAATGGCACTCCAGATTGGGGGGCTGATTTGGATTTCACATGGATTCAAAGGGGTGTGTCAGTTAGATACCTAGGATGCCAGGTCGGTTTGGGCATCTCTGCTTTGCAGTAGTTTGCTCCTGTGTTGGAGAGCATTAGGAGGAAACTCCTTTTCTAGAGTTCAACTAGACTGGACCTTGCATCCAGAGTGGTGGTTGTGAACCAGGTTTTGCTGGCAACAACCTGGTATGTGTGCTCCTATTGGTGCAGTTCCAGAGGTTGTATCACTCAGGTCATAAGGCCTATCAGGAATTTTTTATGGAGTGGGCTAGATGGCACTGCAAACACTATTGCCAGAGTAGCTTGGGACACCTTGATCCTTCCCACACAGTAGGAGGGTCTAAACATCATAGATCCATACTTGCAATGTAAGGCCTTGATTTGCAAGTTTGTGCTTAGAGGACTTATGATTGGGGATGAGCCTTGGAAAAACTTCTTCATTCACAGTATCCAGGCTTGCAGCCCCTCCTCAGGGGGAGATTGGATGGACAATGCCAAATGGATCTTCACCTCAGCCCGCCTCAGATCTCCATCCTCCCCACTTATGGTTGCGATTCTGAAGGCTTGGGCCAGCTTCAGAAGTACCCTTCGGAGAGTTCCTCCCTCTTCTATCGAAGATATTGATAGGCAGCCAATTATGTGGACTGACAGTATACTTGATGAACATGGTAGGCAGCTTGGTATGTCTCACTATATGCAGTGGTCCAGGTGGGAGAGAGGCCTCGCTACCTCCATAGGTTCTTGGAAAGCTTTCAAGAGGTTCCAGAAGTTCGCCAATAGCAAACATTTAGTCACCTCAGAGGATGCGCAGAGGGGGAGGATACTTCAGATTGATGCAACCCTCCCCCATGACTGGGTGGATATAGAAGACAGGCCCACCGTTGTTTGCTCCGTGTGGATGGGGGCTTTCTCGAGGACAGGCATTCCTCTCTAGGTTATAGCTTTTTTGGGAGCACATGAGCATGCCTTGGTTTTTTATGTACAGGCAAGTGGCAGGCTGCTTATTTCTTTAGAGGATTTTCTTTTGGGCATGCCTTTTCACCCTGTCAGGATCATAGACTTTTTGGATCAGGGCAAGGACTTTGCATGGCATATTGATCCGAGCCCTCGTTTTTCTCTTTTGGGTTCTTGGAGGTTGTGGCTCTTGGGAGGAGTCCCGATAAAGTTTCTTCAGTGGACCCAGGAGAGTGGGAATGGGTTGTTGTAGGGAACCAAGAGAAGAGCCTTCCTTTTTTTAGTTACATGGCCAATAATGCTAGAAAGTTCTAGATCAGTTGTAGAGGCTGGAGACCTTCCAGGGCCCCTCATTGGGGGAGTTATCAGGTTTCTCCTAATTTGCAGACGGTGTTCTGGCGGAGGCTCTGGAGATCTCGAAGAAATAGAAAGGTCACTCTATTTTTTGGCTTTCTATTTATGGAGGGATTGCAGTGAACAGGTGGAGGTCTAGATTTGGGACAGACCCCACTTGTCCCAGGTACTCGTCTACTATTGAGTCAATTTATAATTGTCTATGGGACTACAAGCATGCGAGAGCCATTTGAATGGGAATTGCCAAGATCCTCCGTACTTTTGTTCCTTCTCGTTTCTTCATGACATGGGGATCACTAGCTTGGCTCTCCCTATCAGGGCCTCAAATCTTCTATGAGTGACAGGATGCTTCTTGGACCATATGGATTACACGTCACCTAGGCGAGGCTTGCTCTCTTGAGGATGTGTCTATCTCCCACTATAGACCAGTACATGCTGATGGGGATACTACTTGGGAGATACTGGGTAGCATCACTGCTTGGCATATTTGAAGGGCTAGATGCACGGAGGCCTTGGACGGATCTCAAGTTCATCCCTCGCACACCCTAGCCAGTATTTCGGCTGACACTGTTCACACACTGATCGCCATTTGGGCGACATCCAGGGTTCTTCCCGGTGATAGTATAAAATGTGTATATATTTTTCTCCACATAGATTGTGCATGAGGGTAGACACTGAACACATGATAGTGTTAATTTGCGGGTTGTGTGTGAATAAGCCAATGTAACCGGCTGCACATGTAAAAGACCTTTTTATTTTGAACTTGAAAGACTAAAAGTTTTTTGCAGGGACTTATCAGGGAGATGATGAAATGCAATGTGACTAAAGGTCCAAAATGTGCATTTAATGTGATTTGGGGGAAATGTCTTGAGAGTGGTAAAATGTCACTAGTGAGGTGGTAGATAAGGCTGAGGTGGCTGGACAGATTGAGAAGGCATCATGCTCATACATGTGGCTACGTAATAGAAGAGGGGAGCTTCTGGTTGATGAGCGAGCATGGTACGTGGAGTCTTGGGCTTGCAGATAAAGGAGAAGAGGGAGGAGTCGGTGAAGGGCGGATGAGCTGTACGAAGAGCTGGGTGCGATAGTGGGAGGCTCCCAGAGTGAAGAGGAGAGAGCAGCGCAAGGATCGCAACTGCTAGCTGGTTGAAGGGCTACACTGTAGGAGGGGGATTCCGTAGATGAAAGAGGCTGTGTGTGTGCATAAACAAAGGGCTGAGCACCTATGAAGAATACGGGCTAGTACGTGATGAGAAGGGAGCTTTGGGAACAAGCGTAGCCTTGCATCGGATGGCGTGCGTTGAATGAAGGCTAGAAAGAGCCGTACGGGTGGTACGAAATCTGAAGTGTGGGTTTTGTATGGGCTGCAATACGAGATTGTACGGGGTGTAATCGTTGATCAGTACGGGCTGGTAGTACGGTGCCTTGATTACAGGCTGAACAGGCACGTACGGGTCATTAAAGATGGCTTCTACGAGCTGTACGAAAGATGGTCGTCATTAAATGCAGACTGTACGGATTTCTATGTGATTGTACGGGCCTACTGTCGTACGTATAATTGTACGGCTGCTTGTACGGTGAATATACCTGCAGGTTTTCAGATGATGATACCCGCCAGTTCTTCTTTTGAACAGCTTGTGGCCTTGGGAGTCGTGCTGGCCATTGAGCACTGGGCTATGGGTTCATAGTGTTTTGAGGCTGACTGCTTTCTGAGTTTTATTTTGGGGAAAAGTGCAGTTCTAAGTTCAGTTTGTTTTGGGCTGTGTAGTCTCTCCCCTCTTTCAAAGAGCCTGGGTGTGTTCTAGTCAGATTGTGTGGGAGGTTGACTTGTTACTTGTGTGCTCTGGATACCCGCTCTGAAAGTCGGTGCATAGGCTCTACCTTAAGAGCTACCATATTACAGTACTGATCCCGAAGAAGTCCTGAAGATACGATTTTGTCTCTAGAGTTGGATTCTGAAGAAGTGGATATGATTGTATGGGGTCAGCAATAAAGTACTGAGTCATTTTGTGTTTGTCTGAGGACAGTCTTGTGTTTCTTTTTTTTTCACATCATTGTGTTGGCGATCCTGCTGGGGAAGGTCTTTGTTTTGGTGAGTGAAAGTCCACCCAAGTCAAGGAGTACTCAGTGATCTTGGAAAATGGCTCAAGATTTTGCAAGATTTTATGGTTTACCCAATGAAGACCCCGAAAAGTTTATTGAGAGTATGGAGTTCACAGCTCTTGTAAAAGACAGAAATGCACCCGAAGTGTTGCTACAAATTTTATTTTTTTGCTTGATGGGAGAAGCCCATACATGGTTGCAGGAATTTCAGGCCAGTTTTCAAAATGAGCAAGGAGAACGCAGGAATCTCACTTATGGAGAGGTAAGAAGTGGTTTTTTAACACGGTTTGCATGTACCAAGGATGCAGATGGAGTATGGAGGGAGTTATGTGCTTTGTATCAAAGGAAAGACCAAACTGTGGATGATTATGTGAGCAGATTTATGGTCATGTGGAATAAATGGCAGGCAATTCTTTTGCCAGAAGTACCACCTCGTGTCATAAAGAAGGATAGATTTATTGCAGGATTAAAGCCTGAGATACGGGTGAAGGTTGAGGTGAAGGACCTGCCAACTTTTGAGGAAGCCCTGAGAGTGGCTAAGGAGAAAGAGAGGAAGCAAAGAAGGATAATTCAGTTGGATTATGGCGTGCCCGTTGTTCCTTCTATTATGGAGATGCCTGTGCAGAATGTTATTGAGCCAGTGAGGCCAGAAGAAAAGAAAGAGGGATCAATGAAGGATGAAATTCATGAAATGGCTGAATTAATGAAGAATCTCAGTTTAAACCTTATGGCAGGAAGAGGACGAGGTCGGACTCCAGGTGATAGAGGAGCAGGTAATGCATCCAATTCAAGTGTTCAAGCACCTTTGCAAGGCGGGAGAGGACGAGGAGTGTACGCTCCGTATGTGCAATGCTTCAATTGTCTAGATTGGGGACATTATAGTACACAATGTGATAAGCCCCCTAGAGTTGGTGGTGATGTGTACCCACTTCCTTCAAATTTAAATGATAGGTCAACTGATCATGGAGTGGAGATAAAAGAGCCTGGACCTTCAAGTAGTAACGGAGTAAAGAAGGTTTCTTTTGAAGATAAAGGGAAAGGTAAGTTTGTCAGCGTGCTTGGATTGGAAGAGAGTGATTTGGATGTTTTGCCTCTTGGGAAGAGAGACAGGGATGAAGAAGGAGAGCCAAGTGTTAAAAAGAGTAAGCAGGTTGAAGATGTTGTTACTTACCAGAGGAAAAAGGTAAGGAAGCCCAGAGAGAAATACAAAACAGCTGATTATCCCTTGGGGAAGGAGCAGGCTGAATATGACTTGATTGCTGATTTGTCTAATAGAAAGGTGGATATTACTTTTGCACAGATGGTTGGGCTCTGTCCAAGGCTGAAGAGAGAATGGAGGAAAGCTGTAAATCCAGGTAAGAAGAGAGTTGTGCATAAAGTAGCAAAAAATATTATGTCTATTTCGGAGCTTCCTGATATTTGCCCTTCGGTGGAGGCATGGCATAAAGGATATGAGCTTGGAGAGGCATACATTGATGGAGGTGCCCAGATATGTGTGATGAGTCAATCTTGTGTTGAGAGGTTGGGTTTGGAGGTTACTGATCCTTCTCACTTCCGAATAAGAATGGCCAACCACGCCAAAGTGAAGAGTTTGGGGGTTGGAAATCTTCAATGTGCATTGCAGAATAGATTGTCATGTTATGCCGGCAGGTATGGGTGCTTATCCTCTCATTTTAGATAGACCTTGGTTGAGGAAAGTGGGAGCTATTCCAAATTGGGGGAAGGGAATAATCTCAATATATACATCTAATGGTAAAAAGTTCAGTTTTGATATGGTAAGTCATGCTGAGATATCAAGCCCAATCGAAGAAGAAGAAAAACAGAGTGAGACCACGAGTAAAGAAGAAAGTAGTATTACTTCTGACAGTGATGAAGCCCAGGTTGCTTTTATTGAGGGAGTGAACTTTTTGGATACAAGTGAGCAGGCTGAAACTGTACATCAGTTAGAAGAGGACAAATTTGAAACAATGGAGGAGTTTATGCAATCTAAAGAGGCACCTGTCCCAACACAGGAATTAGTACAGCAAATGATTAATCCAGATCTTACTCTGAAAGAAAAGGAAGAGTATTCAGCCATGTTGCGCAAGTATCCCTATTTGTTTATCACATCGTATGAAGAGATTAGAGGGTTTAAAGGGAAGCCTTTGAAGATTGAATTAAAAGAAGATGCAAGGTCAGTATTTCAGAAAATGAAAAGATTGAGTCCTGAGCAAGTGAGAGTACTTCGAGAGGAGGTGGTCAAGTTGCTTAAGGCTGATATAATTGTTCCCATTGTACATTCTGACTGGGCCAGCCCTGTGGTTATCGTACCAAAGAAAGATGGACGATGAAGAGTATGTGTTAATTACAAACCGTTGAATGCTATGACGAAGAGTAATCACTATCCTCTCCCACATGTGGATGACATACTGGATAAGATAGCCGGTCATGAGATGTATAGTTTATGTGATGGGTATTCGGGCTATTTTCAGATTGCAATTGCTCCTGAAGACCAGACAAAGACAACTTTCATTACTCCCTGGGGTTGCTTTTCTTATAAGAAGATGCCTTTTGGTTTGAAGAATGCTCCCTCGCATTATCAGAACACAAATGAGGTACTTATCCCTTTTCTTGATAAATTTTGCAAGGCTTTTATTGATGATATTTATATTTTTAGTAATCGGAAGGATCATTGTTCCAAACTGGATCGAGTACTTGGGAGAATTGATGATAGTGGAGGACAGCTTAATCCCAAAAAATGTAAGTTGGCATGGCCAAGTATTAAAGTATTGGGTCATGTTGTTTCTGAAAATGGAATAGAGCTAGACCCTGAGAAGATCAAAGCACTGGTTACTCTAGCACCTCCAACAGAGACAAGGCAGTTGCATACTTTCTTGCAAAAGGTTAAGTATCTTTCCAAATTCATTTCTATGCTTTCTCAAGTTTTGTATCCATTACAACAAGCAGTGAAGAAGGTGCCTTTGCAATGGACAAGTGAATGTGGAGAAGTTTTTGAAGCAGTCAAAGAGATTGTTGGAAGAGTGTCAAGTGTTAAAGCTCCTGATTTCGAGAAGACTTTCTATGTCAATCCTTTAGTAGGGCCAGATGCATTGGGAGCCATTTTATTGCAGCAGGGAGAGCAATCAAGGTATATGAGGCCTGTGTTTTTTGGTAGTAGGGTAAAAAGTGAAGCAGAGAAGAAGTATTCAGCTGCTGAATTGGTATTAGCCAGCTTTGTATTTGCATGTAGAAGATTTCGGAATTATTTACTGCCTCATTCTTTTGTGGTACTTACCAGTTGTACTCTGTTGCCACAACTTGTGAATGGTATTAATTTTTCACGAAGTATGGTGAGATGGGTAACAGAATTGTAGGAGTATACTTTTACTTTCCTGGTAGAAAACTCAACCAGAGCAACCCTAGCCGATTTGCTTACTTATAAAGATACTCCTATTTTAGTCAAGGAAGTGGAAGATCACACTGAACGAGTGCAGGAAAAAAGTTTAGAAAACAGCTATACCTTGTTCTTTGATGGTTCTTACAGGAAGAGTATTGACAAAGCAACTGGTGGAATGGTTGTCTATGATCTTGATGGTAAGGTAATTCGGAAATCAGGTTTTCCCTTGAAGGTAAGCAGCAATAATGAAGCTGAATATGCTGCTTTAGCTAAGGTTTGCAATCATGTTTGAAGATGGGAATAAAAAGACTGATCATAAAAGGTGATTCAATGCTGGTTGTAAAACAGATTCTGGGGGTATGGAAGATAAAGCATGAACATTTAAAGAATTGGGTTAATATTGTTAAAAAGTTACTCAGACACTTTGATGCATGGTTGTTACAGCATGTGGACAGAAACTTGAATCATGAGGCACATGATGCTGCTTGTGGAGAGGAAAATGTTCAGGTGTGTGTAGTGAAAGTTCAAGAACCTTTGTACAGAGGGAGAGAGTATCTTTCGAATGTGGAGGCTTTCTTGCTCACAGGAAAAGTGCCAGAAGAGGTTCCGAAAGAAAAGAGGTATAGATTTGTTAAGACTTGTGAGCCTTATTGTCTTATTGACGATGTTTTGTATATGAAGGGTGCAGATTTAGTCTTGAGAAGAATCCCATGGCAAGCTGAGATCATGCATGTGCTTGAGGCAAATCATGAGGGGATTTGTGGTGGACATTTCGCATTCAAGACAATGCTAAGAAAGATACTAATGGAAGGGTATATCTGGCCCTCTCTACAGAGAGATATAAAGCATTGGTGCAAATCCTGTTTACAATGCCAACAGATGGGAAGAAGAGTATTACATCCAGAGCTGAGAAATCTCATCATAGCATACAACATATTCGAGAAGTGGGGGATTGATGCAATCGGTCCACTTCCCATGACTTCAGGAGGTAAGTGTTACATTCTCACTGCGGTAGAGTATCTTTCGAGATGGGCAGAAGCACGGGCAGTTGCTTCAATCAATGCTAAACAAGTGAGCAAGTTCATATATGAAGATATATGTTGTAGATTTGGAATGCCTCTGGAATTGGTAAGTGATAAAGGGCCTGGATTTAGGAGTGAACTGGTTGACTTTTTGTGTGATAAGCTCAGAATCAAGCATAGATATGCTACTCCCTATTATCCTCAATGTAACAGTAAGAATGAATATTTCAACGGAGAGTTCATTAATATGATGAGTAAGATCATAAAGATGTATGGGAAAAGCTGGGATCAAATTGTGCCACAAGCATTGTGGGCTTACCGAATAGTAGTCAAGGAAGGTACACAGTTTTCTCCTTTTCATCTTGTATATGGAAAAGAAGCTATGTTGCCATTGGAAGTAGAAATTCCAGCTCTGAAGTTGCTCATGAAAATGGATGAAAAACCTAACACCGAGTATGAAAGAAGGTTGGTTGAACTACAGGAAGCTCAGCTTGATAGAATGAAAGCAATTGAACACTATGCTCAGACTCAGGAAAAGAATCAAATGAAAGCTAATTTGAAGTATAAGGATAAGAACATCAAAGAAGGAGACTTTGTATTAAGATATGACTGTAAACTCGATAGAACTTTCAAGACTAAATTTGTGACAAAGTGGGTGGGTCCTTTCAATGTGTTTAAGAAGTATTCAAATGGATCATATCAGTTGAGTGATTTGGATGGAAGTTTGCACACCAATCGAGTGAATGGGTACCGGTTGAAGAAGTATGTGATAAGAATAATGCAAGTGTCAACATGTGGGCCAGTTGTGATGGAAAAAGATGCATCCAGTGAAGTTCTCACTGAAGATATACTTGCTGCAGTGCAGTTTATGTTGGCTTCAAGGTGTCAAACATGAATGTTTGCAGCTTTTTGGTTGGGCTAATATGATAGGATAAAATCTGTATATATTTTTCTCCACATAGATTGTGCATGAGGGTAGACACTGAACACATGATAGTGTTAATTTGCGGGTTGTGTGTGAATAAGCCAATGTAACTGGCTGCACATGTAAAAGACCTTTTTATTTTGAACTTGAAAGACTAAAAGTTTTTTGCAGGGACTTATCAGGGAGATGATGAAATGCAATGTGGTTGTACCAGACTTCCAGAGCAAGGGTATCCAGTGTGTGGTCAAGTGAAATGTTTTTGGGGTCATGTAAAGTCAAGTCATGAAGGGTTTTTTTAATATTTTCCTGAGTCAATGTGCACTTGCATGTTACGGGAATTCAATATGTCTTGGTGCCCACGTCAAGGGGCTTTTCATATGTGTATATGGGGAAGCATGGAAGCTTTAATGTGCATGCTAATGTGTGTGGGAATTGTGTGACTAAAGGTCCAAAATGTGCATTTAATGTGATTTGGGGGAAATGTCTTGAGAGTGGTAAAATGTCACTAGTGAGGTGGCAGATTAGGCTGAGGTGGCTGGACAGATTGAGAAGGCATCGTGCTCATACATGTGGCTACGTAATAGAAGAGGGAAGCTTCTGGTTGATGAGCGAGCATGGTACGTGGAGTCTTGGGCTTGCAGATAAAGGAGAAGAGGGAGGAGTCGGTGAAGGGCGGATGAGCTGTACGAAGAGCTGGGTGCGATAGTGGGAGGCTCCCAGAGTGAAGAGGAGAGAGCAACGCAAGGATCGCAACTGCTAGCTGGTTGAAGGGCTACACTGTAGGAGGGGGATTCCGTAGATGAAAGAGGCTGTGTGTGCATAAACGAAGGGCTGAGCGCCTATGAAGAATATGGGCTAGTACGTGATGAGAAGGGAGCTTTGGGAACAAGCGTAGCCTTGCATCGGATGGCGCGCGTTGAATGAAGGCTAGAAAGAGCCGTACGGGTGGTACGGAATCTAAAGTGTGGGTTTTGTATGGGCTGCAGTACGAGATTGTACGGGGTGTAATCGTTGATCAGTACGGGCTGGTAGTGCGGTGCCTTGATTACAGGCTGAACAGGCACGTACGGGTCATTAAAGATGGCTTCTACGAGCTGTACGGAAGATGGTCGTCATTAAATGCAGACTGTACGGATTTCTGTGTGATTGTACGGGCCTGCTGTCGTACGTATAATTGTACGGCTGCTTGTACGGTGAATATACCTGCAGGTTTTCAGATGATGGTACCCGCCAGTTCTTCTTTTGAACAGCTTGTGGCCTTGGGAGTCGTGCTGGCCATTGAGCAGTGGGCTGTGGGTTCATAGTGTTTTGAGGCTGACTGCTTTCTGAGTTTTATTTTGGGGAAAAGTGCAGTTCTAAGTTCAGTTTGTTTCGGGCTGTGTAGTCTCTCCCCTCTTTCAAAGAGCCTGGGTGTGTTCTAGTCAGATTGTGTGGGAGGTTGACTTGTTACTTGTGTGCTCTGGATACCCGCTCTGAAAGTCGGTGCATAGGCTCTACCTTAAGAGCTACCATATTACAGTACTGATCCCGAAGAAGTCCTGAAGATACGATTTTGTCTCTAGAGTTGGATTCTGAAGAAGTGGATATGATTGTATGGGGTCAGCAATAAAGTACTGAGTCATTTTGTGTTTGTCTGAGGACAGTCTTGTGTTTCTTTTTTTTTCACATCACCGGGCAGCCTCAGCCAGGAGGCTTATATTCCTTAGGGAATGGAGGGGTTCCCCCTTTTTCTTAGAGACTACAGCAGGGTTGAGGTGGCACTTTCAGCCTCAACCATGGTTTCTTTCTAGCTCATTTTGAGTTTTCTGTTCCCTATTTCAGGGGGGCTTCCTCATGCACAGCGTGATGTATTTTCGCTTTGAGCTTGCTCACACGGATATTACTCATACTTAATAGAAGTCTTTTTCATGGAAAAAAAAAAAAGAAGAGGCAAGAAGCAGAGAAGGGGTGTTCAGCAGCTTTTCCCATTGCACAAGCTGAAGCTAAGAACAAAAGCAGGCATTGAGGTGCTTGTACTCATGACCAACTAAAACCAAGAGTGGGAAGTGCTTGTGCTCACCAAGAGGGATAGGAAGGGAAGGATAAGGTGAACAACTATGTAGGAGAGAGGGAAATGACAAGGATAAGGTGGACAAGCACCATGAGAGGACGAACGCTAGGAGAGGAGAAAGGTGAGACAGAAACCTACGCCTACTTTGCCATCTACCAGAATCTGAGGAGGCCAAGAACAAACTTAACCCCTCCCCATCAAAAGAACCAAACTGTCCTAGAGCCTATATGGTAAAGCGACCTACAAAGCATAAAGGACCAAATAAAGAAAGACAAAGTGGGAAAGAAGAATTGAATCTAGATCTCTCTTTCAAAATCTAAGATCTCTTTGAATACAATGCATGACCAACCCTTGCCAATCAAATGTGGAAAAACTCCTATGCTACATGGCACCATCCTCCTCAATCCCCATAAAGGCCTCTCTTGAATCTCCAAAAGGGCCTAGAAATATTGTTCCCCTATACACTCGTCGTCCAAGCAGGACAGGTTTTCGCCAACTGTAAGTCAGCAATGATAGTGTAAATGGACTACTTGGAGAACAAACAGGAAATGTAAAGGGGCTGCCCATGTGCCACCCACCTGGCCTATAAATAGGGGACCTAGCCCCAATCCACTTATGCTCACATGAAGTGCATGATGATATGGAGAAATCACTTGTGCTTTTAGTGACATAATGATCTTTCATGAATACTTCTTGTGCGCTAAGTCGTGTTATATTTTCTCTCCTTATGGCTTTAACATACATGCTTGTACACCTTGAGCATGTGGTTTCTGACAAGGTGAATCAAGATTCAAAATGCTTCTACAAACCAAGCCACGGCACAACTCACCTTAAAGACGAAGTGAATCAGTTCTCATGAGATCCTACGAGATGGGTGACCTGAGTTCCCCAAAACTTCCAGACAACAAAAACTTTGGCTATACATAGACAGTTTCGTTGCATTTTTAGAGTATGGAAAGTCATCCTATCTCGAGAAGAATTAGAGAGAATTTCCTAGTGAGAGTTCTTTTCTTTCTTAAACTATGTTCTTATTTTTTATTACCCTTTGTGAGCATAGATACCTGCTTGTGGCCACCCCATGATACCAGAGCCTTGCACCCTTCTTTGTCCATTGTGACATCACAGATAGCAGGTAGAAGAAACTGTAATGTAAGAAAATAACTGCAGCACAAAAAATTTCCAAGAAATAGACTGCATCAGGGGAAAAAATTCAAATTTCCCAGACTTTCAATTCAAAATTTCCCAGAAGCCTTCAGCCCACAGCAAAAGCATGAACCTTCAGAATTCCACATGGTAATTGCAACAAATACACAGAAACTTTTCAGAATCCCACAAACAATAGACTGCAACAGCAAACCTTTCGTCATATTCTGAAGAGATAGACAAGAGATACTCAAGCAGCATCAAAAACTGTTTCCTGTGTGTCTTGTCAACTGAAGGTGCATCTGCTAAGTATCTTCATAAATCAAATACCCAATTAATAGGATCTTCCCAAGGGCCTAAAACATATCTAGAGAACAGACCTTTATACAGTAAACTATACATTTTCTTTAAATCTTGTCACCCAAATAAAAAATAAAAAAATCCCAATGACAAAAAAGTCATTGAGAGATGTCCACTTGTAGTTATTGTTATGTCAACCACCTGCCAATAAGACGAGCTGCTGCTATTAAATCATCTCCTTTTCTAATGTTGTGTCTCTGAAAGTCACAAACGCACAAAACACGTCATTGCAATCATGATTCAGAATGATTGCATATAATGAGAACTTAAAAGTCACTGGGACCCACCTTTGCGTCTTGAAGGAATTCAAAGACAGTACTGATGGTCTCATTCAAAGCATTTGCTGTCTGGATAACAGTGTTTTCACTGAATCCTGACACATCCTCTGTGCACATTAAATATGTCAAACTCCATTAGAAGTCCTTTTATATTGAAACATATTTTCTATGAGGATTTAAACTGAGTATGCATACATACAGGTAACCAAAAATACATTTGGAATAAAAATTCTAGACACCTGATTTCTCGATTATGAAGGTCATGACATTTTCTAGTAGGGAATAGCAAATAGCCAAGATATGCTGCCTTCGTACAGACTCCTCCGACTTCCAAGTAGTAAAAAATTCTGGATCGAATCGTACTCGTGCAACCTCATTCAAGAGGACTGCAGTTTCAACCCGCAATGTTTCCACCAGCAGAACGAAGAATCTGTTCACACGATTCGACCAGCATATTCACACGCCTATTATTCTCAATATACGAATATAAGCAATTACTATACTTACAACTATGCTTATGTGCTATTTATTCAACTTCAAAACTTTTATATGTAAAATTTTATCAGATCTCCACACCGATCTTGCTATATGGCCAGATTTGAGGTGCAAGAATACAAACCATGTGGCCTTTTCCAAGGCTAATAAAAATATGCTTTAGCTTTCATGCATGCCTTTTGGGGATTTATCATAATCAAACAACAAAATCTAAGAGGAAAACTATATCTCATCTTCTGTATTTAGATCTCCTACGTTCTACTCACCCCAAACATTTCATGGAGATATCATAAAGAGTACAGGGAGCTTGGTCAGGGGATAGGCGCGAGGACTAAGCTCACCCCTCTGCCACGAACAGTGGGTATTTGGTTGTTCTCTTCCTTTTGATTGTTATTTCTCATTTTCAAGGTAGCGGCAGTGTTTTTCTTGTGTTTGGAGTCCTTTCTGGTCCCCACAGGCTTAAACGAGCACTAAAAAGCAAAGGGTGTGCCTAGGGAAAGGCTAGAGGGCCAGTGTGTTGCATGTGAAGCCTTGAGGCTACTTGGGTATAGTTTGCTAGTGGTTTGGATGCTTGGATGCCTTTCAGTTGGGTCAGGTCAGAAGTGGATGCCTAAGATTGCTTTGCCAATTGGAATCTAGTGGTGCAATTGGATTAGATGCCCAGAAGACAAACAGAGGGTTTGCAGAGAGGAACCGTGCAGGGGTGAGCCCCTGGTGTAAAGCATTTCCATTCAGAAGATTAAATAAATACAGAAAGGGGCGCCAAGGCATTTGGGGCTAGTGGGTGTATTGTGTACTGTTTTCAATGAGCAGGGGCATTCTAGCCTCCCCATTGTTGTTGTTGGTGTGTACTTCTAAGTACTGTTAAGTGATTGAAGTGATTGAAGCTTGCATTGTGGCTATTTATGACGAGGATTACTGCCCTTTAGTTTCTTGAAGGCCAGTTACAAATGTTATGGGGTATTATTGATGATATCCAAGGGAGAGCTTCAGGAGAAGCGCCAGCAGGGTTCTCTCATAAATCTGAACATAAAAAATAAGATTATCCCTATTATTAGCAACAAGAGAACACCATCTGAAGCTTGGAAGACTTTGCAAACCACTTATAAAGATGGAAGTCCACAAAAGTCTTAGTCATAAAAAGACAATTGAGTCTGTAGAGGGCCAAAATGTGAATGACCACTTCAATTAACTCAAAGACCTAATAAATCAACTAGCAATGCATGGTGAGGAGATGCTTAATCAACAGATACTTGATCTCCTCCTCAATAGTCTACTAGATTCCTTATCACCACTCACTCTTACAAAGAGATCCTCCCTCATTAAGTCAGCTTCACTGTTATGTCATCATTGAGGCAACCAAAAGGCAGAGCAAGAAATTAGGCAATCCGTAAGATACAGCCTTTATATACTGCATTTATAAATAAAAATAAGAGACAAAACCAGAAACCCCAATTTAGTCCTAAACCAAAGCAGAATTTTACTTCTCGGTGTCAACATGATAATAAAGATCATTTGATTAGAACGTGAAGAAGAAAGGGCGTTGCTTTTACTGTTTAAAAACTGGACGCTTTGCATCCCAGTGCCGGAAGTAAAACATAGACATGGCCAACATGGGTCTAAACTAGTGGTAAAGGCACCACTACATCTCTTTTTCATAAATGAGAAAACCATTCTTTATGTGAAGTGAAATGATTGGAAGTGAAGAGACATGGAGGCTAGCTAGGAACGGAATGGAAATATGGAAAGCATAATGAAAGGCAGAATGGAAAGGAAAGAAAGTACGAGTGCAAGGCAATAACCAAAATACTCACAATGTATTGATAGCTTGATGTTGACTGTTGTAATAGACAATAGACAAGTACAACACTATATAGTGTGACACTAGACTCTAGAAAGTCACAATATCTATGGGATATCTCCCAATATGACACGTGGCACGTCTAGGACTCACTAGACTATAAAACACCACCTAGAACACACATTTTTGACTCACTTTGGCTTCATATTCCAACACCCCCCCATGAAGGCAAGGTGAGAGACTACTGGAATGGAACCACTAACAGAACATGACAATGATGGTCATCAAAACTGTGCATGCCGATCTAAAACTAGACATGGCTCCCACACAATCTCAGAGGCAAGTGAGCATGGCTCAGAGACTAGTGAGCATAACATAAAAAGCTCATCTAGCATGGCTCAGAGGCTCATCTAGGAGACCACTGCACCAACATCCTGGAACTCTCAAGCCAGGCCTGATAAACAAATAGACCTATCAATGCCAATACATCAGTACATCCCCCCTTGGCTTCATAACAGGACATGTTAGGAAGCCACAAACCAAAATAGGAAAACCAATACATCTTTTTAGAAGGACTATCCAAGGCGGAGGACCTTTAGACTCAATGACAACCAAACACTCAGTTACATATCATTTTAGGAGGACTACCCAAGGCAGAGAACCCCAAAATACATCAAGCTGTAGGAATAATAAAAATAGATCTCTTAGGAGTAAGAGATGTCCTCCAAGACATGTGTGCACATCCCTGCGAGTTGATGACGATGTCGATGAAGCACTAGGCATGGATGCCCCAAAATATGTGTTGGTGAAGTCCATGGGGTAGCTACATGCAGCGGTCATGGCATGACTCTCAAAATAGAAGATGAAGAGTCACCAAAAAGTCGATGTAGAGACTGGAGGTGCCACAAGGACTAGTAAAGTCACTCAATATGCAAGCCTAGCACCACGAGCAATCAGATAAGTAATCGGAGAAGCCGAAAGTAACCGTACCTCACATCAAGATCATTTTTCTTTATCTTCTTGCTGCAAATTAGTGTGTGGTCTACACACTGTTATAGAAGGCGGATGAGGTTTGCAATGTGGTAGCTTTAATGGCCAGAAGATAGAGCTTCGTGGGCAACAGGGGAAGCGTGAGCAGCAGCGTGGTCAGCTAGAACCAACGTGTGCAACTAGATGGCGAGCAAAGAGGATAGCTACATGGGCAACAAGAGAAGCTGCGTGGACAGCTATAGCTTAGCTTCGTGGACACCAATTGGAGCAACAAAAGATGGAGGTGGAGATGAAGATAGTGACAGTAGGCTGGAAACTATCATCCCGTGAACTCAAGAACAAAATCCGCGCGTAAGAATAATTTTCGTCGCTTTTTGCAGGAGCTATATCTTTTCATAGAAAACTCGGAGAAGAGAGGTGGCAGAAGCTCAAGTTGGAGAAGACAACATTGGAGGAGAATCCCAATGTTGATGAAGCCTTCAATGGAGAGGATTAGGGAAGGGGAGCTCCTCCAAGAGAAGAGAGAGCAGCTTCTCTTTTTGGCCACCCTCTACCTCATGGAGAAGCAAGGAGGAAGGGAAGGGCTAGGAAGGAAGGCTCTGATACCATATGAAGAGACATGGAAGCTAGCTAGGAACGGAATGGAAATATGGAAAGCATAATGAAAGGCAGAATGGAAAGGAAAGAAAGTACAAGTGCAAGGCAATAACCAAATTACTCACAATGTATTGATAGCTTGATGTTGACTGTTGTAATAGACAATAGACAAGTACAACACTATATAGTGTGACACTAGACTCTAGAAAGTCACAATGTCTATGGGATATCTCCCAATATGACACGTGGCACGTCTAGGACTCACTAGACTATAAAACACCACCTAGAACACACATTTTTGACTCACTTTGGCTTCATATTCCAACAGGAAGCTTGTGAGTCAATTGGCTAGACTTATTTGGTATTGAGATACCTAGGGCTTTCTCAAAATTACTAGTTTAGTGTGTAGCTACATTCTTCTCTTTTTCATAAATGAGAAAACCATTCTTTACGTGGAGTGAAATGATTGGAAGCTTGTGAGTCAATTGGCTAGACTTATTTGGTTTTGAGATACCTAAGGCTTTCTCAAAATTATTAGTTTAGTGTGTAGCTACATTCTTCTCACGGTTTCTTGCATCATTCCACTCTCACTCCTTGGAGTCTGCTATAACTACTTTAAGGGGACATCTTTGTAAAGTCAAACCCTCTAGGAGCCCTGACTTCAGACTGGGCTCTAAATACCAGCCAAACGCCATAAAACAGTGCTTCACATGCCCCACAATTGGCATGCTCAAAAGGTGCATCCACAAGGATATCCTCATCTATGGACTTGGACAACCTCCCCTTGAGTGCACATCAAAGACCAAGGCAAGCCTCCCATTCTTCCAATTACATTGTTAGCAATGCCAAGAGGCTCTAGATCCTGAAAGCCCTTCAAAGCCTCTCACTAGGAGTTTGAGAAAGCAAAGTCTCTCATGAATAGAAAATCAATGTTTTCTTTTGGCTTTCTTTTTTTTTTCTTTCAAAAATATTACTTCATTAAGTATGAATGAAAACCGCAAGAGCAAGCTCAAGTGCGGAAGTACATCATGACATGCATGAAAGTATAAACCAGCTCAAAAAGAGCTAACAAAAATCCAAGGTGGAGGCTGAAAATGCCACCTCAACCCTGAAGGAGAATCAGAGAAGAAAGGAGATCCCCTCCAAACTCTGAAAAAAATATCCCTCCTAGCGGTAGTAGCTGCTCTCAAAGATCCCTGCATGCTCGCCCCAAATGGCCATCAAAGTGTGTATAGTATCAATCCATATACTTTGGGAAGAGAGAAGCTGGGAACTCTCCATCGCCTCCGTACATCTAGCCCTTCAAATATGCCCAGCTGACATACTAGCCAAAATCTCCCACGGTGTTTCTATACAGGCATGGGAAGCTCTGAAAGGAGTGAAAGGAACATCCTGGAGGGAACATGACTGCACAAGATGTTGTCATACAAAGAAGGCTGAATCTGAGCCATGTCCCTTGAAAAACACCTAAGGACTACTAAGAGACAACCATGCAACTGATCCCCAGGTCATAAAGAAGGGTGCTCTATGAAATATGCAAATTATCCTAGCAACACCCTTCCATATCATCCTCACCTGTCTGCACCAGAGGCCATGCTGAACTAACTCAACTGTTATGTGGCATCGAGCACATGTAGGGTCAGCCCCAAACCTGGATCTCCACGGGTTTATTGGAATCCCTCCGTGAATAGAAAGCCAAAAGAAAAGAGTAATTTCTGTAGGCCATTCTATGGGCTATCCATAAGTGCCACTCATTCCTTGAGATGTGCCTTGTAGGCCTAGTTACAGTCAATTAGGACTATTGGTACAGTTAGTTCATGTACCACCTAGTTCAATTAGGACACTTAGTCCAGTTAGGGCATTTAGCCCTAGGGTTTTGTCATATTGGCTCCCTCTTAAGCCTCTATTCATTGTAGCAGCATTTTCAATACAGCAGCTCGCTTTTTGCTTTCTCCCACTCATTTCTGAGCTTCCATTGCTTGCCATAGCCAACAGTGGTATCAGAGTAGGTCGGGAATCCATTGACAGCTTTTCCAAGCTGTTTGGCAGCCTCTTGAGCTCTCATTTCTGCTGGTTTGCTGGTTTTCTACTTCCCCGTAAGCATTTGAGGCCTCTCCAAGCACTTTTGTCGCAAAAACTTTGTATTTGACGCGAGAAGATCGCATTTTGGAGAATCTACTGCGAAGTGAGCTGCATTTCGAGGCATTTTCATCTTCCCTAAGCTGTTTTGCACCTCTACTGCTTCACACGTGTGCGGCTAGCTGCTGTGCGGACTCACACAACTGTATGGAATTGTACTGCATTTTCTTTTTTTTTTTCAAGAAAATTACTTCATTAAGTATGAATGAAAACCAGTATAGCAAGCTCAAATGCGGGAGTACATCATGCAATGCATGAGGAAAAAACAGCTCAAAGTGAGCTAATAAAGAACCAAGGCGGAGGCTGAAAATGCCATCTCAACCCTGAATGAAACTTAGAGAAGAAAGGAGATCCCCTCCAAACTCTGAAAAAAGTAACTCTCCTGGCAGTGGCTGCTCTAGAGGATCCCTGCATGCTCGCCCAAATGGCCATCAGAGTATGTACTGTGTCAGTCCAAATACTGGCCATAGTCTGTGAAGGGTGAACCTAGATACCCTCCCTTGCCTCTGTACACCTGGCTCTCCAAATATGCCAAGCTGCAATGCTAGCCAAAATCTCCCAAGACATGTCTACTGAGGCATGAACAGCTCTGAAAGGAGTGTGGGGAACATCCTAGAGGGAACAAGACTCGTCGCCGTACAATGAAAGCTGGATCTGAATCATGTCCCTCAAAAAACACATGTGGGCCAGTAAGAGATAACCAAGCCACTAAACCCCAGGTCATATAGATAGGTGATGTATGAAAGATGCTGAAAATCCTAGCAACACCTTTCCAGATCGTCCTCGCCTGTCTGCACTCCCAAAGGCAATGTTGTACTAACTCAACTGCCATGTAACAATGAGGACAAGTAGGGTCAGCCCCGAATCTGGATCTCCACAGGTTCACTGCAATCCCTCCATGAATAGAAAGCCAAAAGAAAAGAGTGACCTTTCTATTCTAGAGGAATTTCCAAAGCCTACGCCAAAAGTTCTTCCGCACAGCTGCAGACATCTAAAAACTATCCCAGTGTGGCGCTCTAGAGGGCCTCCAACCTCTATGTTGGGGGTAAAGGCACATTGCCAACCCTTAATTAAAGAATTAAAGATAGGACACCTATGACTGTCTTAAGACAGTCATAGGGTAAACCTAATCCTAATAAAAACATAAGTGAGTTTGTGGTGTGGCTCACACTATCACTTCACACCCGCACTAGAGTGTCTCTCTCTCACTCTCACTCTCTTGCTCCCTTCCACTTCTCTTCCCCCTCTCAACTGGTATCAGAGCCTCCTCTCCCAAGCCCCCTCTTCCTTGTCTACTCCTTTCCGTACGGACGTACGGCCAGATCCGTACGGACGTACGTCGTCCATACAACTGTACGGACGGACTGCGACGTACAGTGCGCAGGCGGCGGCGACAGCGCGGGCGCGGGTCAAATCGACGTCACGGGCGTGGTCACGGTGGTGGTCGCTGGTCGCGGGTCTCCGTGCACAGGAGCTGCTAGCTGCAACTCGAGGCGCCGTATCCAGCTAGCAGCCAGCAGCTGCATAGCAGCTGCTACTAGCTGCTAAGCCTTTCGAGGCATTGTGAGGGCGCAGGGCAGCAGATCAGGGCGTCGTCGGGTTGCGATACTGCATCAGGCAGCTCCATAGCTGCGCGGCGCAGCTGTTCCACGTCAACTGTACGGACTGTCCGTACAATCGTACGGACTGCCGTACAACTGTACGGACGACAGTTCTTCATCCACCTGCAGGTACAGTACGGTTGGCGTCGACAGCAGGGTACAGAAGTACAGCGAACTTGTTTGTGTTGCTGCAAAGACTCAACTCGATTTTTTTTTGGGGGAAGCGTGCTGCTGCGAGGAAAGAAGTACAGCAGGTACTCTGTACTCTGCAGGGACAGAAGTACAGCAGTACATGAAGCATTTCGGATACATTCCTGGAGCATTCTAGCAGTATACTGTGCATTTGTTGAGGTACATCAGGTACTCTCGTGTCACTCACGCTTGAGGTGACTTGTGCCACAGTGGTGGTGTTTGTGCAGTTACTTGTCATTCAGGAAGGTCAGATGCTTGTTTTGCAGAAGCTTCTATGCATTTACTGAGTGCAATTCTCAGTTTTGGGTGACCATTTCAAAGGGCTTTTGCCTGGATGTGTTTGCAGTATATGCCTTGAGGCAGTGTGTAGCCAGGGAGCACACATTTGCTTTGTTTCCGCAGTGCATTTGGTGACATTTGTTGCAGGTCACATTCTTTATACGCACTTTGAAAATCTCAGTTGAGCCACGCTTGGTCAGGGCGCATCGAGTTTACTCGGTCCCTAACTGCCCATCGTTGACAGTGCTCAAAAGATTTTCTTCTTGGTGTTTGTACGTTGTGATTTGTGTTGTTACTGAGTACACAGGGGCAGTCTATGCATTGCACATTGTCAGGTACAAGTGTCAGAGAGATTTCATATTGCATGCTACCTCAGTGTTGAGTGTTCTCCACTTGATTCAGGTGTCAGATCAAGGGGCTTTTGCCCAGACTTTGTTTGATAGCACTTGGGTTACCGACAGAGATCTTCGGATGCATTTTCTTCCCTTGGTATAAGGGTGATTGCTTGGGATCTATCCCATTTACTGTTGCAGGTTTTGTGACAGGCTGAAGGGTCATTTACTGTTTTTTGAGTGTTTGTCAAGTGGTTTCTGCAATTTAACTCAGTGCAATACCTCATCTGAGGTGGGAGAAGTGATCAGTACAGTCAGTACAGCAGTGTTTACAGCAGTGTTGGTGGTTTTGTCAGATGATTGTGCACTGTTAAGCACTTGTTGAGCAGCAGCAGCAGTCTGAAATTACTGTTTTTTTTATGCCTCTCTGAGCTCAGAACAGTTTGTCAGAAGGTACAGTAGTTGCAGGGACATTTACTGTTTTGCTGCAGATTTTACTGACAGTAAAAAAAACAGCACCATTGAGAGTGCTTCTGGCTCTAGAATAGAGCAGGCCTTTTCTGAGAAATCAGAACCTTTATTCAGCTTTTTTTACTTCCAGGGAGTCAGGTACTTTCCTCATCTGATATGGCATCAGGAGGAGGTGATTCTTCAATTCTGAACATAAAGAAACTGGAAGGAGCACATAACTATGCATTATGGGCAGAACAGTGCTTGAATGTACTTCTGTTAAAGAAGATTGCTAAGCCCATAAGGGTGAAGGGTGTCAAGCCATCTGATATGGCAGCTGATGACTGGGAAGAGCTTGATTTGTCCGCGAGGGCAGCTATCATGCTCACTATTTCAGACACTCTTGTGTTCAATGTACAGGCTGAAAAGACCTCTTATGGTCTATGGCAAAGACTAGAAGAATTATATGCCCAAAAGAGCTCAGCCAGTAAGGTTTATTGGCTGAAGAAGCTGGTTGATCTTCGCATGAAGGAAGGTACAGCTATGACCTCACACTTGAGTGAGTTCAATGCTATCTTTACACAGCTGATTGCACAGGGGTTGAACCTTGATGAGGAGTTCAAGGCTACTTTCTTGCTGTGTACCCTCCCTGAGAGTTGGGACACTTTCAAGACCACCCTGTCAAACTCGAATGCCACTCTTATTTATGCTGATGTAGAGAGCTCTCTCCTTATGGAGGAGATGAGCAGGAAGAATAATGCGGGCAGCAAGTCTTCAAATGCTTTGCAGGTACAGGACAGAGGCAGGACTCAGCAGAAGGGGAGATCTGCTAGTAAGTCCAAATCCCGCAGTCAGTCCCGTGGCAAAAAGGACATTGAATGCTTTTATTGTGGCAAGAAGGGACATGTGAAGTCTAAGTGCTTCAAGTTCATACGGGATCAGAAAGCCAAGAAGGCTGAAACAAAGGATGCAGGAAATGCAAGCAAAGGCAAAGGCAAGGCCAAGGCAGATGACTTGGATGCAGTGAATGTTGCAGCAGAGGACAGTGACAGTGACATACATGATGTTTTATGCTCTTCTGCTGTAATAGCACATGCTTTGGTTATTGATGGCCATGACATGCACACCTGGCTCTTGGATTCAGGTGCCTCTTTTCATGTTACTCCTCATAGGGAGTGGTTTACTTCCTACACAGGTACTCATGGAGTTGTTCATCTTGGGAACAACTATGCATGTCAGATTGCAGGGATTGGCAGTATACAGATAGTATTTCCTGATGGACGGTCATTTATGCTTGATGGTGTTCGCCATGTGCCGCAAATCAAGAAAAATCTGATTAGCACTGGCTTATTGGATGACAGTGGTTACCACACCACATTTGGGGATTCCAAATGGGTGATTACTGATGGCCAGACTGTAGTGGCTGAGGGTTTTAAGAGTGATACCTTGTACCCTCTTTATGTTTCCAGTGTGGGTAATCATGTTGTTGCCATAACCGAGCTGCCAAAGGTTTCATTGTGGCATAGCCGGTTGGGACACATGTCTGTTAAAGGAATGCAAGAACTGTCACGTTTGGGTTATCTGCCGCCTCTCTCTTTTTCAGATTTGCCTACTTGTGATCATTGTATTTTTGGCAAGCATTCTGTGACTCCTCATAAGAGGAGATCTCCCCAGAATAGAGCACCACTTGATCTAGTGCACACTGATTTGTACGAGATGCCACAGTTATCACTAGGGGGTGCAAAATATTTTATTACTTTCATTGATGATGCCACACGTAAGGTGTGGGTCTATTTCTTGAAGCATAAGGGAGATGCCTTAGATGCTTTCAAGAGGTTTGTCGCTCAGGTTGAGAATCGGACAGGTCGTAGGCTGAAATGCCTCAGATCCGATAATGGGGGTGAGTATGTGTCACATGCTTTTGTGCAGTTTTGCCAAGCTAAGGGCATCAAACAGGAACTCACAGCCCCTCATAATGCATCTCAAAATGGTGCAAGTGAGAGGATGAATCGAACTATTCAAGAGAAGGTTCGATGTATGTTGTCTTATGCTGCATTACCCCATGGCTTTTGGGCAGAAGCCGTGCAAACAGCAGTTCACATTATTAACAGGTCACCAAATAAGGCTTTGGAGTTGAAAGTGCCAGAGGAGGTGTGGTCTGGCAAGCCTCCCTCATATAAGCACTTACGTGTATTTGGCTGCGAGTGCTTTGCTCATGTACGCAAAGAACTACGCACCAAACTGGATCCAAAGTCTATCAGATGCATCTTTATGGGTTATGGTGACGAAGGTGAAATGGGGTACAGGTTATGGGATCCCGTTAAACGGAAGATTATACGCAGCAATGATGTCATCTTTAAAGAAGATAGTGTACACAAGGAACCCGTGCAACCTGTGGAATACAGAAGGGTTATTTATGATGATGTTGGACAGCAAAGAATGCCCATTTATATGCAGCAGCAGCCTGCTGCAGATCACCCTGTTCAAGAGGGTATACAGGCTGAAAATCAGCCAGACAATTTTGCCAATGATGCACCACTGGATGTGCCAACAGATGGGGCTGTAGAACAGCCAGATATGGTGGTACAGCCACCCGTCATGCATGAAGAACAGGCTGGACAGCAGCCTAATCCGGAACATTTTGTGAGGAGGAGCACCCGTGCACAACGGCCTCCTGCCAGGTTTGTTCCAGGAGCCAATAATGTGGCTGATTTTATCATGCTGACTGATTGTGGTGAGCCTTCCAACTTCAAGGAAGCTATGGGAAGAACAGAGAAAAAGAAGTGGGAGAAAGCCATGCAGTCAGAAATGGACTCCCTACTTCAGAATGATACATGGGACTTGGTGCAGCTACCTGCAGGCAGAAAGGTTTTGCCATGCAAGTGGGTTTACAAAGTCAAAGTGGATTCAAATGCTTTACCTCGGTATAAGGCCAGATTGGTTGCCAAGGGATTTAAGCAGGAAAAGGGCATTGACTTTGATGAGATTTTTTCCCCTGTAGTCAAGATGACTACTTTGAGAGCAGTGTTAGCTCTTGTTGCTCATGATGACATGGATTTATGTCAGATGGATGTGAAGACAGCTTTTCTTCACGGAGATCTTCATGATGAGATCTATATGAGTCAGCCAGAGGGATATGCTGTTAAAGGGAAAGAACAGCTTGTGTGTAAGCTCAAGAGGAGCTTGTATGGACTCAAGCAGGCGCCAAGGGAATGGTACAAGAAGTTTGATGCCTTCATGCAGTCCCAAGGGTATCATCGGTGTGAGACCGATCATTGCTTGTACACCAAACGGGCAAAGGATGGCAGCTTGATGCTACTCATTCTATATGTGGATGACATGCTTATTGCCAGTAAATCTCAGCATGAGATTAGTGTTTTGAAGAAACAACTGCATAAGTCTTTTGACATGAAAGACTTGGGTGATGCAAATCATATTCTTGGCATGCGTATTACTCGTGACAGGTCCAAGGGACTTTTGTTTCTGTCACAGAAAGAGTATATAGACAAAGTACTGCAGAGGTTTAAAATGGAGGGGGGGAAGTCCATTAGTACCCCGTTGCCTCCACATTTAAAACTCAGCAGTAAGGACAGCCCCAGATCAGATGATGATAAGGCTGAAATGGCCAAGGTTCCTTATGCATCTGCAGTTGGATCTTTGATGTATGCCATGGTTGCCACTCGTCCAGATATTGCTTTTGCGGTGGGAGTCATCAGCAGGTATATGGCAAATCCAGGCAAGCGGCATTGGGAAGCAGTGAAAGGTGTCTTGAGGTATCTCAAGGGTACCAAAGACTTGTGCATATGCTATGGTAGGCAGGATGCGTTGGTGCATGGCTTTACAGATTCAGACTATGCAGGGAATGCAGATAACCGGAAGTCTACTACCGGTTATATTTTCACATTTGCAGGAGGTGCTATATCATGGGTGTCTCGGTTGCAGAAATGCGTTGCACTGTCAACCACAGAAGCTGAATATGTTGCAGCCACTGAGGCTTGCAAGGAAGCAATATGGCTTACTCGGCTGGTGGGAGATTTGGGCATTACAGGTGACATGCCAGTTTTGCATTGTGATAGTCAGAGTGCTATCATGTTGGCAAAGAATCCGGTCTTTCATCAGAAGACCAAGCACATAGAAGTGAAATATCATTTCATCAGGGAGGTACTGGAAGACAAGCGACTTGAGCTTGTGAAAGTGCATACTGATGATAATCCTGCAGATTTGCTCACTAAGAGCTTGCCTACAGAGCGGTTTGCACATTGCCGCCACATCATGGGATTAGGATGAGACCATTCTTACTTTATGGTCTTGTATACAGTAACTGTATATTGCTGTAATTTTTATTCTTCTCTCCCCTTTAGGCACATTGGCCTTTAGGTGGGAGGTTGTTGGGGGTAAAGGCACATTGCCAACCCTTAATTAAAGAATTAAAGATAGGACACCTATGACTGTCTTAAGACAGTCATAGGGTAAACCTAATCCTAATAAAAACATAAGTGAGTTTGTGGTGTGGCTCACACTATCACTTCACACCCGCACTAGAGTGTCTCTCTCTCACTCTCACTCTCTTGCTCCCTTCCACTTCTCTTCCCCCTCTCACTCTACTGCTGAGCTAAAATCTCATGGCATTTCTAACTGTATATCGAAAGAAGGGAAAGCTCTTCTCTCGGTGCCCCTCATCAATCCATTGTACTGCCCTTTCTGACAACAGTTATTGCAGTACGTAAGCTGTACTGACCTACAGAAGGCACATTTAATGCTGTATGGATTCCGTACAACCCATTAATGATTGTACGGACCTCTCTGAAATTTGTACACCCCTTCTGTGCTATCATTTCTTGTTGTTCGGAGTTGTTGCGTGCGATTTGGTGCTGTAAACCTTGCCTCAAGGTTCGTGCAGCTTGTCCGAAGCTTTTTCCAGCCCTTTGGAGATTTCTCGTGCTGCATGCCGGTTGTTGAAGACATTTGGAGATTGCTGAAGTGATCTGGAGGTCGCTCTTTGAGCCCATTCTTCTTCCATTGGCTTCCCTTTGCCTTGTGCTGTTAGGCATAGAGCTATGACTAGAAGACGTCACAGGACCGCACCCTCGAGTGGCCGACAACACTCTATCGCCGATTTCCTGTCTCCAATGCCTCATCCACCTCCGATGTCCTGATGAGGATGATGATGATGATGATGATGAAGAGACATGGAGGTAGGAGAAGGCCAAGCTAACTATAAACGGAATGGAAATATGGAAAACATAATGGAAAGACAAAATGGAAAGCAAATGAAAGAACAAGTGCTAGGCAATGATAACCAAAATACTCACATAATATAAAGCTTGATGTTGGCTGATGTGAATGACTCAAGACAAGTACAACACTATATAGTGCGACACTAGACTCTAGAAAGCCATAGTGTATAAGGGATAACTCCCAATATGACACGTGGCAGGTCTACGACTCACTAGACTATAAAACACCCAGTATACTCATTTTTGACTCACTTTGGCTTCATATTCCAACAGATGTGACTGATTTGTAGTTCGATCACCGACATGACTATGTTGTACTTAGTACTTAGAACTATCATTCTGCATTATTTTTACATTATGCATAGGTGTGGATGCTCGTTTAGTAGCTCCACCCTCACAACTTGATTGTACCAAGGTTTTACAGTCTCATAAACCCATAGGTCTTCCGAAGACTTTCATAAACTTTCTTTCTTTCTTTCTTTCTTTCTTTCTCCATTGGATCACCTTCTCTCATCTCCAAGTGTTCTCCTCCTCGTGGGAGCACGTTCTGTTGCTGTAAATCTCATTTCCAGCCCTCTCTTTGCATCCCTAATTGCCATTTGCTGTCTTTTTCATCTCTCTCTCAAGGGTGAAACCCTCTACTCATATCTGGAGCCTTTTCCCCACTATATTTTTAAGCTACGCCATTGGGTAAGCCTTTGTCGCATTGGTTCTTTCCAATTCCTGCTTCATTTGCATTTTGGAAAGGCCTTGTATTGCCTTGGAAGGCCTCGTGTTGCCTTTTGGGGAATTTTTGCAACAGGTACACTTTAAGACAGCAGAGTCTTTTGCAGTGACAAGCTTTGAAGCTTGAGCAGAATTTTGTCACTTGATTTTGAGAAGTTGCCTTCCTCTCATTTGGCTTGCCAGCTGGTGCATTTGCCTTCAATTTCACCACCATGACTAGTAGCAAGGACAATTTGTTTGGGATGCTTGGGGCTGAGGACAAGCTTGATGGCACAAATTACCCTATGTGGGTATACATGATGGGGCATGTATTGGTTGCCAAGAATTTGTGGCAGATTGTTTCAGGCTCTGAGGTCAAGCCTAAATGCAGCTTCTGGTGCTACACGTATCATCTCTGATGCTATAGGTATTGCTTTAGGCTCATCAGATGATGGGTCTAATGCTACTTCTAGAGCAGCTGCATCTTCTACTGCAGCTACTTTGCCTCCTACACGGGAGCACATTCAGTGGGATGGTCGTGAGGCCAAAGCACATGCCTTGATTGCTCTTTTATTTAAAAGGGTCATTATCCTTCATATCTAGTCTTGCAAGATAGCAAAGCAAGCGTGGGATCAGCTTGCATCCTTATATCAGGTATAGAATGAGGCGAGGGTTAACTATCTACGCAAGCAGTTGAAGGACTTGAAGCTTGAAGAGGGTGGTAACATGGATGCCTATCGTACTTGTGTGAGGGATTTGAAAGAGCAATTGGCTAATATTGATGAGGTGGTGTTTGATTGTCAGCTTGTTTCTAATACCCTTGATGGGTTTCCTGACTCTTATCAGGGCTTTGCTACTATATTGAGATTGTGTCATGACATGATTATTTGTATTAGATCCTAGTGGATCATTCTGGGGAATCTGGCGATTACCCTATGGTTGTAACATTGTAAACTGGCCAATTGAATATGAAAAAATGGGGTATGCCCAAGGGATGTGATTCCAAAAGGCATGAGGGTTGCACCCTCTCGTGTCATTCATGGTGTGTGAGTATGGGCATTTGCATGCATATGGATGGTGGCTTGTGTGGAGCATGTAGAAGAGTCTAGCAAAAATACACTCACGTGGGCACTCCTTCCATAGCATTTCTAAAATTGCCCCCATTATTTTTCCTCTCATCTCCCTTTGTCTCCCCCCCCCCCCCCCCCCTTACATTGTCATTTTAAAATTTTTTAAAAACAAGAGAGAAAGAGAAGGAGAAGGGTGTTGGAATATGAAGCCAAAGCGAGTCAAAAATGAGTGTACATGAATTGAGCTGCCTTGTACTTTACATTTCAAAAGCCCCCTCCCTGCCTCTCAGCCCGCCCCCTCCCTGCCTCTCCTTCCTCTCCCTCTCCTCTCCCTCTCAGCCTGCGCCGCCCCCTCCCTTCCTGCCTCTCAGCCCTCCCCCTCCCTGCCTCTCCTTCCTCTCCCTCTCCTCTCCCGCTCAGCCTGCGCCGCCGGCCCCTCCCTCCCTCTCCTCTCCCTCCCCTCTCAGCCCGCCACCTCCCTGCCTCACAGCCCGCCCCCTCCCTGCCTCTCCTTCCTCTCCCTCTCCTCTCCCTAACCTGCGCACTCCCTCCCTCTCAGCCCACCATCCCCTTCAGCCTCTCAGCCTCTCCCCTCTACCCCTCCCCTCCTCGCCCCCTACCCCCGCTCCCTCCTCACCTCTACCCCCCTACCCCCGCCTTTTTCCTTCCTCTTTCTCCTGCAGCATTTTTTGGAGCGGAAGGAGCCCCCAAAATTGTCAAAGTCGGCCTCCTCACCTCGATTGGCGATGGATATTCCGTCAACCAATCCTACTCCACCTCCACCGGCTGCGAAAACTATTACTTTTTCTAAAGACGAGTTGCAGCAGCTCAAGAACGATGTAGAGATTGAATGCTCTACCATGTTGCTAGCACGCATCTTCGGGTCTCACCCCTCTAGATCCCAAGCCAGAGACTGGATGCTTGCGGCTCTCCCCCCACACCTCACTCCGCGATTGTTAGATGTTCGTCTTCTGGGACAAGGTTTTTTCCAGGTTGTTTTTGACACTCCAGAGGCTGCGAGCACTGTGCTCAAAGCTGAGTTTTTACACCTAGGACACAGGAAGATCTTCTTTGACGCCTTTGATATTGGTTTCGACCCAGTGGAGGCAGATAAGGAAATCTTTTCGCTTTTCATCAGATTTCCCGGGCTTCCCCAGGTTTACCATCGACTTCTTTCTGTTATTGGGGAGCATTTTGGTACGGTTGCTGAGATCCCACCCCTCCCTGGGTTGCCATTGACTGCAGCAGAGGCAACCAAGGCTGATGGGGTACCTAGAGTTAGGGTCCTCTGTAAGGATCCTAACCTCAAGATGGACCATGTTATGATCTAGCGCCCGGATGGTTCCTTTTTTCGCAAGAGAGTAGAGATTTCAGGCAGATAGGACCAGTGCAGGATATGCAGGACCATTGGACACTTTGCCAGGATTGCCCCAGGAAGAAGAAAAGGCCCAAGAAGCCCTCTGGTACAGCTACCGCCCCACGGCCTCGACAAGGGGTGGTACAGGTCCAGCACTTGCTCCTCGGCCTCGACAGAGGGGTGGTACAGGTCCAGCACCTGCTCCTCGACCTCCGCATGGTGGTCCTCCTCAAGATGGTGGTGGTATAGGTCCAGCACCTGCTCCTCGGTCTCGACAGGGGGTGGTACAGGTCCATCACCTGCTCCTCAACCTCCATCTACCTCAGGGGCACGTGACCGATTCCAGTGGGTTCCAACAGTTCATGTGCAGATCCCTCCTTCAGTTCACGAGGGTACACTAGTGGACTCTGCTTCACCTCGAGCTGTCCGTCTAGTCTCACCTCGCATAGTCCGAGACACTGAAGCTTCGACCTCCTCCCCGGTTGCAGCTTCTTTCCTAGAACCAGCGGTGCCAGACACTCTCCTTGAGGCAGTAGAGGTCTCCGCGGCTAGGCAGACACACGATCGAGAGCAGTCCTCACTTTCTCCCTTGGATAGGGGGAAGGGGATGGTTTACACTATTGATCCTCTTCCCTCAGAAGGGATCCTTCGCACTCTGGTGTCTGGCTTGCTTCACAGGAACTCATTTTCAGCCCTAGCAGATGATTCATATTTCCCAGAGGAGGAGTTTGTGCCCTCTACTTTTGGTGAGCCGGTGATTGGGTTTCCTGTTGACAGGGCTTCTTCTTCAGGTGGCAGGGTTCTTTCCCCTGTTGATTTTCCGCCACTTGGTTCCATTCCTCGCTCCTCGAGCAGGAGGTCTTCCCCTGTTGAGGGGTTTGTTTCCGCCCCTAGGTCATGTAAGGTGTTCCACTCTACATTCTCCCGTCAATGAGGATTATTAGTTGAAACATACAAGGCCTAGGTGGCGTCCCACATCACTGCCGTAATCAGTTGAGATCCGGGGTCAGCTTCATCCAAGTGTTACTGGGGGTTCCATTGATATCTTATTTATTCAAGAGCACAAACTGGATTCTAGAGATTGTGCCAAGTCATGCAAGTTGCTTTCTGGCCATACTTTTTGGTTGCCTGCCTTGGGCACCAGGGGGGGCACTTCTATTTCAGTTTCGTAGTTGGTTCTCCCCTTAGTTGTCGGACACGGAGTCATTATTCCCTCTAGAGCTCAGTGGATTATTCTTTTGATTGGAGGGCGTAAGGTTGGTTTCCTTAACCTGTATGCCTCCAACATTAGAGGGAAACGTGTCCTTATGTGGAAGGATTTGCTCTCCTGGGCCCCCATTGCGAATTCATGGGTGATTGGAGGTGACTTTAACATGGTTGAGTTACTGTCAGACAAAAAAGGGGGTAGAGAAGGAGGACTTCACTCTTTGGAGAGAGCAGCTTGGGATGCCTTCCTTTTTCACTTCTGTGGCAGAGATACTTGGTTGGACGATGCCTTTCTTATTCAGCCACAGTCCCTCCTATTCTCTTGGTCGAACAGGAGACAGCAGATGCCTATTCATGCACACATTGACAGATTCTATGTAGATGATTGGGTACTAGACAGAGGTGGATCGGTATGCATTGCCGCTGGGGTTTCCACTTCAGACCACTTTCCTGTTGTGCTGGCTATCTCAGAGCCTCACTTGAGAGGCCGGTCTGCCAGCATCAGGATTCCAGATGCCTTGTATACAGAGGAGGACCTTACAGAGGCAGCCCTGCAGATATGGGTTTCTCATGTCCAGGGTGGGCAGCCATATCCATCACATATAGCTGCTGCCCTTTCTGGTATTAGCGACTTCTACCTCTTAGTTGCTTGTACCAGGAGACGAGATATTCTCAGACATGAGATTGGTGTTCGCCAGCAACTCGCAGCTTTGCAGAGGGAAGAGCAGAAACGGCCTTCAGATGCTTGGATTCAAGAGCGCCTTGCTGCAGCAAGGGCTCATCAGCAGATATTGCTTGATCAGAGAGCAGAGTATGCCTTTCATGCACGGGAGTCCTTCTGCATTCAGATGGGTGGTAGAGTCAATAAACACTTTTTTTCTACTCTTGGCCCTAGGCATAGTAGAGAGAGTGCATCCCAGCTTATTGACTCACATGGGGTTTTACAGACAGAGCCTGATGATGTCTTATGCATAGCTTCAGATTTTTATGCCACCCTTCTTACTGCTGATCCTGAGACACGGGATAGAGAGGATGCTAAACAGGTTATTTGGCAGAGCATCCCTTTGTTGGTGGAACCCGGATATGCATATGCATGTTTTGCTTGATGCACCTTTCACCAACACAGAGTTCAGGACTGCACTTTCAGCCCTTCACAAGGGCAAGTGCACAGGTTCGGATGGCCTCACCCCTTCTTTTTTCATTGCATTTTGGGATATGATTGGAGACTACATTACTTCAGCCCTGCAGGCCAGGACTCTGGCAAGATGCCTGGGTCGCTTACAGAGGGTCTCATCCACCTATCCCGAAAGGAGGTTGCAGAAGTCTAGTGTCCCAGTGGAGGCCTATCACACTTCTGGGGACTTGTTACAAGATTCTGGCCAAGGCAATCAGCCTCCGATTGCAGCCCCTTCTCCCAGATCTTATTCATGACACTCAGACGGGATTTGTGCATGGCAAAAGCATTTTTGATAACATTTTCTCTTTCTGGGAAGCTTCAGAGTGGGCCATGCAGAGTGGCCAGAATCTAGCCATTCTACTTTTGGATTTTGAGAAAGCTTATGACAGAGTAGATTGGGTTTTTTGGAGGGCACCCTTCTACGTTTTGGCTTTACTGATGCTTGGATCAGAGATGTTTCCTCTTTGTACAGATCAGCCCACAGCCAGGTACTTATTGGTGGGGTAAGGGGTGAGAGATTTCAGATTCGTCAGGGATGCCCCCTTGCTCCTTTCCTTTTTTTGTTCGTGGCCGAAGCTATGAGTATCTATGTTAGATCTCAAGCTGACATCTTTGGGCTGAGACTTCCCATCAGAAGGGAAGAGGAGCTACTTGACAGTGAGTTGGCACATGACACAGCAGTTTACTTGGATGCCACTCCACAGACGCTCACTTCTTTCAGGATAGCATTGGATTTATTTTGCTTGGCGGCAGGGGCGCAGTTAAATTGGCATAAATCCAATGGCTTTTGGATCAGTGATGAGGACACTCCAGTTTGGGGGCTTGACATAGGATTCACTTGGGTTCAGAGGGGTGTGCCTGTCAGGTATTTGGGCTGCCAGGTCGGCTTGGATATTTCTTCCACACAGCAGTTTGTTCCCGTGTTGGAGAGCATCAGGAGGAAGCTCCTTTTTTGGAGCTCAGCCAAGCTGGATCTTGCCTCTAGAGTTGTGGTGGTCAACCAGGTCCTCTTGGCCACGGCCTGGTTTGTTTGTTCATGCTAGTGCCATTCTAGGGACTGCATCATTCAGCTCAGGAGACCGATCAGAAACTTTCTTTGGAGTGGGCTTGATGGCACAGCAGATGCCTTAGCTAGGGTGGCTTGGGAGGGGGTCTCAATATTATTGATCCAGATTTACAGTGCAGAGCTTTACTATGCAAGATGGTGGTGCGGGGACTTATGCCAGGGCAGGAACCGTGGAAGGACTTTCCTATTAGCACCATACAGAGGTGCACACCTTCTTCAGGAGGAGACTGGATGAGCAGTATTAGGTGGATCTTCACCACAGCACACCTCAGATCACCTTCGTCCCCTCTCATGGTTGCCATTCTGAAAGCTTGGGCCAGTTTCAGGAGCACTCTTCGGAGGATTCCTCCTTCCTCTCGTGAAGAGATTGATAGGCAACCCATCATGTGGAATGATAGTATTTTAGATGATCATGGCAGACCACTGGGTGCCTCACTCTACATGCAGTGGTCCAGGTGGGAGAGGGGACCTGCATCATCTATAGGGTCTTGGAAAGCTTTTCGCAGGCTTCCAAAGGAAACCAAATCAAGGTTGACAGGACATCTCAAAGGGAGTGCACGGAGGATCTTGCAGATTGAGACAGCCCTTCCAAAGGTTTGGGTAGACACAGATGATATGCCACTCACTTGCTCCACTTGGGCAGGTACTTTTACGAGAGGCGGTGTTCCGCTTTAGGTTTTGGCCTTTCAAGATGCACAGGAGGATGCTTTAGTTTTTAGTGTGCAGGATGGTGGCAGATTGCTCAGGTCCAGAGAGGACATCTTGCTTGAGTCTGCTTTTCAGCCTATCAGGGTTGTAGGTCTTTTGGTGCAGGGATCAGATTCAGAGTGTTTCCTAGACCTAGACCCCGGGCTACTCTCCACCGGGTCTTGGAGGCTTTGGCTCTATGGGGGAGTTCCCATCAAGTATTTGCAGTGGGACCCCATAGAGTGGGAGTGGATTGACGCAGGGCATCGAGAGAAGAGCATCCCCTTCTTTTGTTACACGGTCAGTAATGCCTGGAGATTTCAGCTCAGCAGTAGAGGTTGGAGACCTTCCAGAGTTCCTCATTGGGAGACATTTGATATCACTGCGGATCTGCAGAGGTGCTTCTGGAGGAGACTCTAAAAATTCCACAGGAGCTCGTTGCCTCTCTACTTCGGAGACTAATCAACATTGCTTATGGGATTGCAGACAAGCGAGGATGATTTGGATGGGGGTAGCCAGGCTTTTCAGTCACTTTGCCCACTCCCCATTCTTTATGCCATGGGGCTCAGTGGCTTGGCTTTCTCTTACAGGGCCTCAGGTATTCTATGAGAGATTTGACTCCATTTCGGTTCGACGTCATCAGATTGAGTCCTACTCGTTGGATGTGGTACCATACCTTCCTTTTACAGCAATACATGCCTCTGTGGACACTTCTTGGGAGATTCTAGCGAGCATAGCATCCTTGCATATCTGGAGAGCCAGATGCACAGAGGCTAAGGAGGGTACTCAGGTTCATCCCTCGCACACATTGGCTAGTATCTGGACTGACACCGTACATACTTTGATGGCCGTATGGACGAGTATGCAAGGAGACTCCCGTGCAGCCTCAACTAGGAGGGCTTCTTTCTCAGGGAATGGAAGGATTCTCCTTTCTTCTCTGAGACTACTACAGGGTTGAGGTGGCACTTTCAGCCTCAGCCTTGGTTGTTTTCCACCTCACTTTGAGGGGGTTTTATTTATCCTCATGATTTCATGATGTATTCCGCTTTGAGCTTGCTCTCGCGGGTTTTTTCTCTTACTTAATAGAAGTCTCTTTCTTGAAAAAAAAAAATTTTTGAGTGTACTAGTGGTTTTATGGTCTAGTGAGTCCTAGACATGCCACGTGTCATATTGGGAGATATCCCATAGACATTGTGACTTTCTAGAGTCTAGTGGCACACTATATATTGTTGTACTTGTCTATTGTCTAATACATAAGTCAACATCAAGCTATTAATACATTGTGAGAATTTTGGTTAGTTCCTAGCTAGCTATCATGTCTCTTCAAAGGGGCCCTTGTACATTCCGAGGGTCGTGGAAGCACCGAAGAGTCGCGGCAAGATCGTGGAGTGGGCGTTTCATCGAACGGGCGAGGGAAAGTACCACTATTTTTCGCTCACATTTAAGTTCATTTTTCTATCACACTTAAATTCATTTCACACACTCTTAGCTTATCCGAAGCTTAACTGAAAACTTGATTAGTTCCATTTTCATTTCCAAAACATGGGCGATAATCGAGAATTCACACCTAAAAATGTTCCACAACTCACATTAAACCTCATGGGAACAACACCTTACACCCCTATCTACCAAAACGTATGTGATCCATCATCCGATAACCTCAGCCACCTACCGAACCTCCACCAAGGACACCATCACTACCACACTACCCGGACAACGCAATCCAAGAATTTCTTTAAGGATTGTCGGCAGTCATAAGTGATACAATTCAAAGAGAAATGCCCTTTTATTTGAGGATCAAGCAGACCCTTTAGAAAAGACTAAGAAAAGAAGGTTTGATCCTAAGGAACGGCTTGAATTTCCGAAGTACGACGGGGCTAGGCATCCATTGTACTTTGTACAATTTGATCGTACGGAAGATGAGAAGTTAGCACTAGCTACTCTACATTTGGAGAAGGATGCGTTACTTTGGTGGTCCGTACGCCAATCGGAAAGTAGTCCAATCAAGGAGTGGTCTAAATTCTTGGAAGAATTAAAGACGACGTTCGACGACGTTTCTCCCGCTTAAGTATAAGGAGGACCAAATGTTTAAATGGGAGAAAGTATCTCCCTACGGCAATTTGATAGGAAGACAGTGAACGAATACACTACGAAATTTTGGCGTTTATCTCTAGAGATCATAACGAAGACGGAAGAGGAGAAATTATTCCAAGGTTCCTGCCCAGGCATGAGTCCCCTCGCCACCACCTTACAAATCCGGACTTACAAAAGAAATCGTCCAGGTCAATGATATTAAGGCCCCCTTCACATGTGGCAAGAATAATGGTCTCCCAGGCCACCCTCGCTGCAACATCTGTCGTGCCATCAAGTCCACTCCATAAAAAATTCCTGACTGGTCTAATGAGCTGAGTGATGCAATCCCTAGACCGGCACCAGCAAGAACACACAAACTAGGCGGTGGCCAAAAGAACCTGGTTCACTACCACAACTCTAGATGCAAGGTCAAGTTTGGCTGAGCTCCAAAAAATGAGCTTTTTCCTTATACTCTCCAGTACTGGGGCAAACTGTTGTGCTGGAGAGATGCCCAATCCTACCTGGCATCCCAAATATCTGACAAGAACACCCCTCTAAATCCAGGAAAAGCCAATGTCAACTCCCCAGCCTGGAGTGTCCTCATCACTTATCCAAAAGCCAAAGGATTTATGCCAGTTAATGTGTGCCCCTGCAGTTGAGCAAAAGATATCCAAGGCTGTCCGGAAAGAATCAAGTGATTGCGAAGAGACCTCAATAAAAATAGCAGTGTCATCAACCAACTCACAGTCAAGAAGCTCCTGCTCATGTCTCAAGGGCAATCTCAGCCCATAAAGATCAGCCTGAGATCTAAGGAAGATACTCATAGCTTCTCCCACAAAAAGAAAGAGGAAGGGGGCTAAAGGACATCCTTGACGAACTGACCTGGAAATATAAAACCTGTCACCCCTTACCCCTCCGATCAAAACCTGGCTGTGGGCTGATCTGTAAAGGGAGGCCACCCCTCTAATCCATGCATCTGAAAATCCAAATCATAGAAGAGTGCCCTCAAGAAAACCCCAATCTACTCTGTCATAGGCTTTCTCAAAGTCCAAGAGTAGAACTGCCAGCCTCTGCCTGCTCAGTTCCTTTGGAGCATAATGTGAAGCTGAGCACAAATGCAGGTGAGCTTCTAGAAGAACCTACTATGTATAGATGCATAGTAGGAAGTTCGATTTATATGACTATTACCAGGCCAGAGTTGAGCTATGTTGTTGGATTGGTAAGTCAGTTTATGCAAGCTCCAAGGAAACCGCATTTGGATGCGGCTAGATGCATACTCAAGTATGTGAAGTCCACATTGCAGTATGGACTATTTTATGAGGCTGGGGTTTAGATACAGTTGCATGGATACACTGATGTTGATTGGGCTGGTAGTATTTTTGATAAACGATCTAAATTTGGGCAGACATTGTACACAATTTGAGGGTCATTTGGTCGAGTATACACGGGTCTTCTAAGACTGCTTCTACCAAAAGAACTGTTTTCTTAGGAAGTGGAGAGGCTGTCCCTTCTTAGAGGTCGCTACAGGTTTAAGGTGGCACTTTCAACTTAACCCTAGATCTTTACAGGGCTTTTTTATCGAGTAGGGATTGACCCTGTCAAGTTTCTAATGCTATACATGGTGTACTTTTGCCTTGAGCACTTTGCTCTTGGGGCTTTTTTCGTGGGGGGGAAAAAAAACTGGACTACATGTGCTCTAGGAAACCCTCAAGAAAAGAATACAAGCCATTATTTTAGCAATTCTGCGCTTCCATTAGTCTACATATCCCTTTGTCACATAAGGTTTGAAGCGTTACCACAAAAACTGAATGATCAGTAATCCTCTCAATTGCTCAATACTTCTGCTAAAGTCATACAAATGGCCAACATCCCTTCTCAAACATTTTGCTAAGGAACACTCCAGATTGGGGGGGACTAATTTAGATTTTACTTGGATTCAAAGGGGTGTCTCCATCAAGTACTTGGGATGCCAAGTCAGTATGGGTATCTCTCCTCAGAGAATCAGGAGGAAACTCTTGTTCTAGACTACAGCCAAACTTGACCTTGCTTGCAGGGTGGTGGTTTTGTTAACCAGGTTCTGGCTATGGCATGGTTTGTTTGCTCTTGTTGGCCCCGTTCTAGGGGTCGCATCACTCCTATATTGGAGAGCATCGGGAGGAAACTCCTTCTGGACTTCAGCCAAACTTGATCTTGCTTGTAGGGTGGTGCTTGTTGTCGACCAAGTTTTGTCGGGTACGGCATGGTTTGTTTGCTCTTGTTGGTGCCGTTCTAGGAGTAGCATCACTCATTTCAAGAGACTTCTAAGGAATTTCCCATGTAGTGGACTAGATGGTACAGGCGATACTATATCCAAGATGGCTTGGGAGACTTTGATTGTCTCCACACGGGAAGGGTGTCTAATATCTTTGATTTAGACTTGCAGTGCAAGGTTTTGCTTTGCAAGGTTGTGGTCAAGGGACTTATGCCTGGGCAAGATCCATGGAAAGATTTTGTTATTCATTTCAATTAGTCCTATACTCCTTCAAATGGCGATTGGATGGGTAGTACCAAGAGAATCTTTACTTCAGCCCATCTCAGGTCTCCCTCCTCCCTCTTATGGATGCTACCTTCAAAGCTTGGGCTAGCTTTAGAAGTACTCTTCGGAGAGTTCCCCCTTGCTCTCTAAAAGAGATTGATACACAGCTTGTCATGTGGAATGATAGCATACTTGATGAGCATGGCACACCAGTTGGAACCTCTCATTATATGCGGTAGTCTAGATGGGGGAGAGGCCCCACCTCTTCTGTGGGATCCTGGAAAGCTTTATGTATGCCCTGCCTCTTCTATGGAATCCTGGAAAGCTTTCAAAAAACTTTTCAAAGGTTCATAAGTCACCTTAGAGGAATCACAAGGAGAATTCAGCATATTGATATAGCCATACCAGTGAATTGGGTTGATACAAATGACAACCCTATTTCTTGTTCTACAGACTACCTGTATGGGGGCTTTCAAGAGGACGTGCATTCCACTTCATCCATAGCACTACGACGATCAAATGGGGATGCCTTGGTCTTCGATGTTCAGTCTAGGGACAAGCTATCTAGATCTACACATGATGTTCTATTGGCAATTCCTTTTCAGCCTGTCAAGACCATAGGTTATGTGGAGTAGAGCTCGATGGTACCTAGACTCAGATCTGCTTCTGGCTCATGTAGGATTTGGCTATATGGAGGAGTCCCCATAAGGTTTTTGCAATGGGACTCCGAAGAGTGGGAGTGGATTGATGCAGGTCACTCGAAAAGAGTTTCCCCTTCTTTTGTTACATGGTCAGTAATGCCAGGAGATTTCAGCTCAATTGTAGAGGTTGGAGGCCCTCTAGAGCTCCTCATTTGGAAAGTTTTCAGATTTCTGCTGATTTGCAGACTCCGAAAATCCCTCGAGAATAGAAAAATCACCCTTTTCTTTTGGCTTTCTATTCACAAAGGGATTTCAATGAACTTGTGGAGGTCTAGATTCGCGGTGACTATGTCCTCAATGCCTTTCTACTAGGGAGTCTATCCAGCATTGCCTATGGGATTGCAGACAAGAGGATATTCTAGAAGGGAATTGCTAGAATTTAAGCGTCATTGTTCCCTTCCCTTTCTTTATGACTTAGGGATCAGGGCCTAGCTCTCTCTCTCGGGGCCTCAGGTCTTTCATCAAAGACACGACTCTTCTTGGGCTCTTTCAATTTTCGTGACACTTCGCGGAGTCTTGCTCTCTGGATGATTCTCCCTTTTTCTCCTTCAAGCCAATGCATGCCTCTGTGGACTCTTCTTAGGAGATATTGGCGAGTATTTCTGTGTGGCACATTTGGAGAGCCAAATGCACTGAGGCCTTGGATTGAGCTCAGGTTCACCCTCTCTTTCAATGGCCAGTATTTGGTCATAAGAAAGTGACAATACTGCATGGTCTCTGCACTGGCTATGATATCTCCAACACCCCTCTTCAGAGCAAAGAGTGTGAGACCCAACACGCAAAGAGTAGACCAATCCCCCCTCCACCACTATACTGCAAAGAGCAAGTCCAACTATCCACACCTCTCATGTGATAGTGACTTCTCAGTCAACTTGCGACCGGCAAGGGCAAACCATCACTCGTCATCCCCCCTTACTCTGAAGTGGGTGGTCAATACCATCAACCAAAGTAAAAGACAATACATTCATTTTTGGGGGACAACCCAGGGCAGAGTACCTCTTATTGACTCCAAATACATTCAATTTAGAGGGACAACTCAAGGCTGAGAACCTTCATTGACTCAACACAAACACATAGAACTAAGCATCATCTACCTCCTCAGAGAGGAATAGATCATGCAACATAGATGCTTCTTGCTCAAGTTCCGTAGATGTAGCATAAATATTCTTGAGCTTGCCCAGGTTCTCCTTAGCTGAAGTAGTGAGGTCAAGTTGATGAAGCAGTTGTTGACCAACCTCACACCAATAAGCGTCAATGCTTTGTCATGTTGTTCATCCCTAACTGGAGGTAGAGTTGATGAGTCTTCACCACAAGGACGAGGCTCCATCGTGTCAGACTGAGGTAGCAAAGACAACAAGCTGAAATAGATGACCAGCCAATAAAGGAGCGAGTCTAGGGTTCTGAAATGAATCAGCAGCTTGAGAAATGCTTGAATAAATGTGTCTAGCAGCCTGAAGTGTAAGAATGAGCAAATAGAAGCTGGAGCAGATCCAAAATCCTCAAGAAGGTAGCTGGAGGAATGCCAAATGCAGCAACATATCTTGAAATGTGAAAAGTGCTTCAGTAGACCAGCTCCAAAATGGTCAGGCGGCTCTCTAGAGGGTTCCGAAATGTTGCAGCAGGTCACTAGCTCCAAAAATGGCTGTTCTGCAAGAGCTGAAAGCTAGAAACAGCCCCAAAAATGTGTCTGGAAGAGGCAATTCTGCAGCAACAACCTCTAAATGGTGAACCTCGAAAATCTGCAACCAATGCCCGTGGATGGTCGGTTTCTGCTGTAGCAGCCTGCAAACCCTAAAAACGGAGATAAAACAACTCTGAATCAGCTTGTATGCGGCGCCTTTTGCAAATGGGCCAGCCAGCAGGCTGTGGAGAGGCTAGACGGGCAGAAATGGGCATAGGAAGCTACAAAACAGAGGCTAAATGGAGAGAGCAGTGAAGGCGGCTGAGCAAAAACCCTAAAAGGGTAGAAAGCAGCTGAAAGGAGGCAAAAAAGGGCTCAATCTGAGGCAGAATTGAGCAGGGCTGAGGCGGCTGCAGGAAGAAGGGCTCAAGCAGAATTAGGGTTTTGGATTAGGGTTAGGACTGGGATGATGATGTGGCAGGGCAGCTATGGCAGGATTGACCTGCTCTAATACCATGTTAGAAACATGGTGGGAAGAGAGAGAAAGAAGATGTGGTACAGACAATTTGCCCCGGATCATCCGTGAAAGCATGAGGATCTGCAAGCGCTTCACCCGTGTTCACTCTATCTCTAACATGTCAGGCCCCCAACAAGGGCTGCCATACATACCGGCTGGTCGGACCAAGGAGTCGAAGAGAAGAGCCTTGGTCCGAGGGTCTTGGAAGTGGGAGTGAAAGCAATGTCTCTCTAGCCGAGCCAGTGAGGCGTATCCCCTGCTCAGTCTGGCCTGCATCGCTAGTGTCATTGTGAAGATCGGGCCGGAGAAGATGACCCCCAAGTAAGTGTATGAGGATACGATCTCAACTGGTGACCCACCCAAAGTAAAAGTAAACTATTTCCGTTGCATGTTTGCTCGAGAGGTGTTAAAGATCATGACCTTGGTCTTGCCAAGGTTGACCTCCAAATCATGGGATAAACAAAAAGCCTGCAGTGCATCCAGGTGTTGCTGGAGCCCCTCGGGTGTGGACGACAAGAGTGCCACGTCATCTGCATAAAGAAGAATCCTGATGATGATCCCGGCAAGTGAGCAACCGGTCCCTCCAAACATCCCCATGAAAGTCTCAAGCTCATCGATGTAGAGGCCAAACAGGGTCGGTGATAAGGGACAACCCTGTTTGACCCCTATGGTACTCAGGATCTCATCTGTCCAACCTGCGCCTATACGAACTCGGCCTGAGACTCTCTCATACAGTGCCATGACTGCCCAGATGATCTCCTGATCAAATCCCAATATCTGTAGGCGTGTGATAAGACGAGCTGGAGATACTGTGTCAAAGGTCTCGCCTGAAACCGGCCTGACCCTCTGCTCTGAGCCCTCTCATCTCTGTGAACAGGCTGACCGATGCATCCAATACAGCTGCATAGATCTTGGACATCACATGTCCAATCATGATAGTCCTGTAGTTACTCGGGTCCATGGGATCCCCTACCTTGTGGATGGGGGTGATGCTGTTGAGTGTCCAAGTGTGGGGGAAGCCAAGGCAAACAGCGTCATTGAATAGCTTTGCTAGGATCGGGGCTAACGTGTCGATCCCATATGCGATAAACTTGGTGCATAGCCCCTCGTGAGCCTTAGCTCGGCCATTGTGCAGTGTCAATGTCGCGTCCTTGACTCCCCCTCTAGTGAACAACGTGCAAGTGGTGGGACAAGGTGTGTGTATGAGGTCTGGAGTGGGCTGGTGTGGGACATCATATAGATGGTGTGCATACGTGTGCCAGACTCTCGTGTCGGTGAGGGGTGATGGGGACCTATGCTCAAGGAATCTCCGCCAAAAATCCTTAGAGTTGTTACTGTACAAGTGTACAAGTGTGCAGCAACTCCTCCTCATTTTGACGAAGAAAAACCTGCTTCTTCCGACGTACGAGACGTCGATACTTATGTACCGTGTCTAGTGTATTCGGGAGGTGACATCTGGTTTCAAGTCGGAGCTGTCGGCGATAAGCCTTGCACTCCGCATCGTACCAATTGTTGTAGGGTACAGAACCAAGAGGTGGTGGTCTAGTGAACCGTGTGGTGTGGGGAAAGATTTGGAGGGCAGCCTCATGGAGTGTGCGACTAATCAAGGCAGCACGGTCCTCTATGAGTGGTATGTGATCGATGTAGGTTAGGAGTCTGTTTAGGCGTCCAGAGTAGGCCGGTGAGAGGTTGTGATCAAAGTGTATGTCGTGGTAGGTGTCGTGCTTCCTATGTGGTGTGTGTGGTGTGGCTAAGCATGGGGTGGCTATAGTGAAGAATAGGTATGTGTGATCAGCTCCTGGAGGGAGTGGTGCTACGGTGAAGTCGGCGATACAGGAAGTGAAGGTAGGGGATCCCATGATGTAATCTACTACACTAGTGCCCCCCCCCCCCCCCCCCCCCCGTGTGGGAAGCAAGTAAAACCACCTGAGGAGGGCCATAGGTCGAGCCCGTTGTAGATGATGAGATCATGCATCATGCCCAAATCAAGGAGCGTGTGTCCATATGGTGTAACAGGCCCGTGTCGGTCCGATGAGGTCCTAGTCATACCTGCTCCGTCTAGGTCCATGTCTAGAAGCATGATAGAGTCGTCTCGGAAGTCCAGGAGTGGTGCATGTCGCGTACTCGTCCTGGCGTTGAAGTCCCCAACAAGGAGAACTTTCCTGCGGGCTGAAAGGTCTGGGATATCCTGATGTAAGGGTGCATATGGAGATGTCTCACCCTCTTCTCGCACTCTAGCGAAGTGGGATGTGTCTGGCGGGAAGTAGCATATTGCTATGAAAAGGTCACGGGTGTCTGTGCGCCGGATCCGGATCCACGTGAATCACGAGTGTGCGTCCTTCCTCTCAATGGAGATGGCTCCAGCGAGGGAAGACCTGTACAATACTGCGACCCCGCCTGATCCTTAGACTCCTCCTGTATCCCTCGTCTCATCCCTGAAGGCTAACTCCCATGTGTAGCCACTGACTATCGGTAGTGGACGCTCTGGGCTCTGGTGTGTCTCCGTGTAAAAGACTATGTCTCGTCCTGTATAAGACTCCGAGAAGTTTCTTGGGTTTGACCATAAGGTGCCATTACAGTTCCAAATGGTGCAGTCTAAGGTCTCAAAAACCTGAGTCTCATAGGTCCCGTCCCCCTAAGGGGTAACGGGTGGGAGCCCGACGGGTGCCGGTCGACAACCTACCATCTCGGACCACGGCCCATTCCCCTCCTTGCGGGCAACATCATGATGCACAAATGAAGACATAATGAAAGAGAAATGAGAGAGAGAGAGAGAGAGAGAGAGAAGAAGAAGAAGAAGAATGTATTACCGTCCTCTGGGGGCCGAAATACCGACCCATGGGACCCATAAAAGTCACGATACAAGTGTCTCCTTCCTTTTATGGAAGGGGGGGAGAACAATTATTTTGAAATACATTGAGTAATACAGCATTCACAATATTTAAGAACCTTGGCAATATAGTTACCTAGAGTGGCTATATGGCTATGTGAGAGCAAGCTTGCTAGGGTGTCATGTTCCTCTGTAATATTGTTAAAGTCCCTCCTTATGCAGGCATACCGTGTGCATGTAAGGAGGACATGTGCTTCTGTCTCTACTTGTTCTTGGTCACACAGCTTGCAAAATCTTTGTTCCCTTGAGACATCTCCCCAAGCACCTTTCTCTATCTCCAGAGTGTGTGATCGGGTGCGGATGAGTGCAATGCTTCTCCTTGCATTTGCAAGTATGGGCATAGTTATGTATTTTTGTGCATTTTCTTCCTCCTTGGAGTAGGTGTCCCAATAAATGGGATTGACATGTGTACAATAGTACTCATACTTAGCCCTTTTTTCAGCTGATTGCCATTTTTGCTGCAATATTCCCAACAAAGCTTTATGAAATGCCTTCTCATCCATTTCCCCGGATGACATCTCCAGGCAGGATGTTACTCTCCATCTTTGGAGCCATCTCTGAATGTCTTGCCACCAACCAGATGATAGTGTCTTGCTTTTGTTTGTCTTTTGAGGCCTTTTACTTGCTTCCCATGCTTTCATTGGTAATCTCTGCGACCCCATGGACTTGACCTTCTTTATGTATTTGAAAACCCTTCGTAGTGCTCTCAGTTCAATGGGCCTTGTACCAGTCTCAATAAGCATGATTGAGTATGGTGTAGTAATTTTAACTCCCAGATGCCGTCTTAGAAATGATTTCTGTATTTTTTCAATATCATTCCATTTTGATGCTGAGATGGTACCTCCCCATACTACTACTGCATATAGGACTGTTTGCACCACATAAGCATCAAATAAAATCCGTCTGATGCTCCATCTCTTAGTGTCACTATTTCTGCAATCATTTTCAAAATGATAATATTTTCCCCACCCGGCATCAATCCTTCTGTGGACACAATCATTCCATCTATGATTTGCTGGCACATCTATTCCCAGGTATTTGAATGTGTCTACTCTCTCGATGTCCTACTCATTGTACATAATACTTGGGGTGTTTGCAGGCTGCTTTGTTTTTACTATCATCATTTTAGTTTTGGTGACATTTACCATGAGGCCGCTCTCTGCACAAAACTTGTGTAGAATGTGCATCATCCGCTGCATATTTTCTGCTGTGTATGAGAAAAAGACAACATCATCTGCATATAACAACAGTAGTACGGTGCATGCACAGATTTGGGGGCTCTCTAGTTGCTGCTCTTGCATCATTTCTTTGACCAACTCCTCCAATCTGTCAATACATAGTCCAAATAATGTTGGTGACATAGGGCAACCCTGTTTAACCCCCATATTACTATGGAATGAGAGAGAGAGAGAGAGAGAGAGAGAGAGAGAAGGTTAGGGTGTGAGGAAATGATGCACAAATGAAGACATAATGAAAGGCTTTCATTTATTCATCAAGTATATCATGACAAGTGAAGTACAAGCCTTTATATAGGCTACACACTCACACACTAGCACCTAGTGCATATGGGATAAGTCCCCTGATGACACGTGGCACTCACACATGACTCACACACATAGACTAGTACTAGATCACCTGGTACTACACACCAACACTTCACACCAACACACTCATTGGCTATGATATCTCCAACATAACTACCATGTGGTACTATTAATACACCATGTAGTACAGTTTCTTATATATATTGTGTGTCCCACCTCGTACTATTTGCATTCCTGAGAATCCAGCTCTGCTTTGAGTCTCAAAAAAACAAAGGCGGCCAAGCAAAAAGGATTAACAAAGCTTCAAACAAATTTATAGGTTTTTGTATCCTTTAAAAAGTGTCCAGTGTCGAAGGTGGGCTCGCTTAGGCTAGCTGATATCTACCCACACTAGGATGCAAAATGGATAAATGCAAAGCTCTTAGTTTATAGTTTATATTGTACACATGTTGATGGCCATTTGGGTAAGAACGCTGAGGTACTCCCAAGGCCGCTTCTACCAGGAAGCTATTTTCCTTAGGGAGTTGAGTGGCTCGAAGAGCATGCAATGGTACTCCCAAGGCTGCTTCTGCAAGGAGGCTATTTTCCTTAGGGAGTGGAGTGGCTCCCCCTTTTTCTTAGAGACCACAGCAAGTTTGAGGTGGCACTTTCATCCTCAACCTTGGATTTTTACTATGTCGCTCGGAGGAGCTTTTTATCAGCCCATTTAGCTTATTTATTATCATGCCTTGCACGATGTATTTCTGCCTTGAGCTTGCTGTTGCAGGGTTCATTCATACTTAGTAGAAGTCTTTTTAGTGGAAACAAAAAAAAAGCATTTTGCTAAGGGGCTGCATTGGGCATGGTTTATAACGAAATGCCTTGTCAAACACTTTAGATTTAGTTTCTAGACAGGAAGACCTAGTATCAAGGTCCTGAACACATTAAACTTGTATCCAAACAAATCATAAATAAGAGAGGTGTTGATACAAAAGCAGATCTCTCGGATAGATGGATAATTAAAGCAGTTAGGCTTGTCATGTGGGGTCTACTTTAAGATTGGTGCCACTGTAAGCTGCAATGCTTCATGACAATGTCATGCACGAAATGGTGCGGGAATGTGCAAAACACTCACAAAAAGATGTATAGATTCTACTATCAAAGGGTATATGTTCAGATACTGGCGGGCACTAAATCTACATTTCCATTTCTTGTAACAACTAAGAACGTGTTTATGTTGGGATATCTCAAGGTGTATGCCTCAGGCACACCTTATGTTTCTATGTGTGAGTGCTAGAGGCACAGTTAGGTGCCCACAAGCACAGTTAGGTGGTGGAAAAGCCACATAGGATGATTGAGTGAATCTAGGAGCAGATTGAGGAGATGATTGAGGAGCTTTGAGGTCATCAGTGATGTCAGTGACCTTGTATGAGGTGCCTACTTAAGGACCTCTTTCTTCTTCATTCTATAAGCAAGTATTCTGATTTTGTGTCCACTCTACTCTTTCCTTTCAGTATTCCAACATGGTATCAGAGCCCTTTGATCCCCCTTGAGCCCATTTCTGCCACATCATCATCTTCTTCTTCTCCATTTTCCTCTTTCTTCCCAAAATCTTTGAGAGCTTGGTTCTCCATCTACAAACAGCCATTGCCCAAACCCTCTGAGCTGGAAACTCCTCTAGTATGGGCGAACTTCCACCTGCAAGCAATTGAAAAAAAAACGTCTGTGGTGGCTGCCATTCTCCAAACAGCGAATTTCTTCTGTTGCTCAATACTCCCTGCCTACTCCGCCATTGCCTGAGCCCTCTTAGGAGTAGATGGGCGACCTCAAGACGAAGATTTTGAGCCATTTTTCAGGTCATTTGGTTCAGTAACGAGGGAGAAATCGTCAAAACTCAGTTTCAGCCTGTAGCAACTCTCCCGGGCAAAAGTGCGCACCATTTCGTCCAACCTCTGTGCTGGACCTTCTCTGGTATATGAGCTTTCTTTTGCTTCAGAAAGCCCTCTTTTCCTTGCTTTGAAGAGTGAGCTACAAGCCCTCCAAGTTCAGCATTTCAGTTTTGACAGTTTTGGACAAGTTTTTGAAGATGATGCTACATAAAATGCTACTCTAGCATTTTTGGTTTTTTGAAGCTTTCAATAACTTCAGTACAAGTGTGGATTCAGTTTTGTTTTGACTTGCTAGACCTGGTTTTGATTGGAAAATGTTTATTTCATCCACTTCTATGAAGCATGTAAGAAGAAGCATCATTGTTTGAAATCTAGTCACTACTATTTGCTACATTAAGTGCTCATATTTTGGAAGTCTTTCAGTTATTTTTGCCTTGTAAGAGAGATAGACACTGCCCAATATCTGGGTTAGACCCTCTCATGGCTACCATATATAATCTTGAGAAGTTCAATGGAAAGGGCTTCCATACATGGCAAATGAAGGTAAAATTTGCATTGATGCGGGAGAACTTATGGGGACTTGTCAAACCTACTCCTACCGCTTCTTCTACGGCCTCAAATGCTGGAGAATCTTCAACTCCGACACGACCGGCAAGGGATCCAGCAAGAGAAGAAAAAGCATATGGTATAATTGCTTTAGCTTTGGGTGATGATTACATACATCATATATCTGACTTGGAGTCTCCATCGGAAGCATGGCAGAAGCTAGACTTGATTTTTGGTGCAAGCTCTCACATATCTAAACTATCACTTAAAATCTCTTTCTTTGAATTAAAGATGGCAAGTGATACTACTTTAGCTGCTCATGTCAACTATATGCGGAGTCTTATGACTCAGTTAGCTTCTATCAACTCTCCTATCACCCCTGATGATGCTATGGCAGTGTTACTTAAGAGTATGCCTGAAAGTTTTGATCACATTGTTAGCACTTTGAAGAATCTTCCCAATCCAAACCTTGAAGGCATTATCTCAGCTCTCCAAGAAGAAGAAAGACATATGGAGTTAAGGAAAGGCAATGACACTGCTTATGTTATGAAATTCCAGAAGGGCAAGTATTCTCCTTGCAATCACTGTGGAAAGACAAATCACCTTTCAAAGGACTGCTTCAAAGTTAATCCATGCAAGCACTGTGGCAAAAACAACCATAGTGAGAAGTTTTGCAGAGACAAAGCAAAGACAGAAAATGCAAATCTACTTACAGTGAATTTGCCTCCACAAGATGAGGCATCCCATGAAGATTATGCATTTTAAATCATCTCTATGTATGCTCCAGATCTCTCTTTTATGTCAAGGTACTCAGCCTGGATAGTCCTCCAAAATGAATGCAAATAAACTATTGTGTTTTGTGTGTTTTGTAAACACCTCTGGTCACCTTATGATGTAGGCCATGTGTATGTTTTGTTCCATGGTACCTCCTGCAGACATTGTGTGCATGTACATGCAGGGGAGATAACCATTGGAAGGTCTTTATGTATCCCTTTCTGTTAACCTTACACCCAAGGGAACCCTTGCTAGCATGAGAACCTAGCCATAGATTTATCCTTGACCACCATGAGATGGCATGAGAAACTATGAGACTAGATGTATCCTTGACATAGCCTGAGGCATTTCCTTGAGGGGGGGTTTGTTGGGATATCTCAAGGTGTATGCCTCAGGCACACCTTATGTTTCTATGTGTGAGTGCTAGAGGCACAGTTAGGTGCCCACAAGCACAGTTAGGTGGTGGAAAAGCCACATAGGATGATTGAGTGAATCTAGGAGCAGATTGAGGAGATGATTGAGGAGCTTTGAGGTCATCAGTGATGTCAGTGACCTTGTATGAGGTGCCTACTTAAGGACCTCTTTCTTCTTCATTCTATAAGCAAGTATTCTGATTTTGTGTCCACTCTACTCTTTCCTTTCAGTATTCCAACAGTTTATTCATAAAACCATTCTCTTAAGGCTTGTACACTGCAGTGGTTGTTTACTGCGCAGCATACCTTAGAAGTTCTATAATATTCTATCGAATAGAATGGGCCCATATGTCCACCAGAGTTTACAGACGCCAACAAATGACATCAACTGTACCAAGTCTGTATAAATATTTCATTACTGGTCATGATTGAGATAGCCAAATTTTCTTATGAACAAGCTTATCCTGTGACAGGAGATGAAAACAAGACTAGTTCGATACACAATCAATGTTAGCAGAGATAAAGAAAGATGCAAGGGCATTGGAATTCAGGGATACCTATCTGCCGGAGGTTCTGTAGCTTCTTCTGGTCCTAAGAGCCAAGTACCACCAAAAAATTCTACCAGAGACGCAATTAGCTCCAAAGCCAAATGTTTTTGATTGGCAACTGCAACAAAGTTGAGAAGAAATATGAGTACAAACTACATTTTCATAGTTGAAATCCTTTAGGCTTCCTCCAAAATTTGTGCTTGCTCAATAGGCCATGTATCCTGAATTAGCCAGTTCTTCTAGGTGGCAGTTTCAAGCAATAAGGCATATAACTGACCTACTCTACTCTGCAAAATCTGTCCAATGCCCATTCGAATGCATCCAAGCCAGATAGATTCATCTGTTGTATCCTTTCCTCTGCATATCTGGACCTGTAAAAGACACATTTTACTTCAAAAACAAACAGAATAAAAAAATGAATTTTTCTCGAATAAATTCAGAGATGTTATCGAAATATATCCTAAACTAGAAGCCTTAACATTAAGTCTAGTTAAGCCAAACAGAAAGACTTCTAGAAGTGTTACACACCTTCATCATGGAAACTTATTTCATGTGTGTTAGTACTACGCATTCTGATTGAGCACACTGTGTCAGTGCCACAAAGCAATAGAGTTTCAAATGTAGCATATCCCAAGGAGATCAAGAAGATGAAGCTTGACCTGTAGATCTCGTGAGTAATGATAGCATGACCTTTAGACTATAGGATACAAGTTGCTTTAGCTTCATCATCATTGTCAACATCATTGTCCCTGTCCACTGTCCAATCGATGTTAGGCATGGCTGCTTTGACATGCACTAAAGGGTCACTAAAAGAGTCCTCTTTGTACCATCCTTCACAGATCCTCCCTTTTCTGATCTTCAAAGCATTATCACGTCTAGCTGCATGTTCTTTAATCTCTTCCTGAATGTCAGCGTTGATGACCTTTGCATCAGACTCCACAACCACTTCCTTCTTAGCAGCCGGTACTTCATTGTGAACTAGATCTTTGACCATAGAGACTAGCTCTTGGGGGAGGTAGGGGGGAAGCCTTGCAAGACTTTAAAGCCTCATCGATTATTGCATGCTTGCCATGTCCTTCAAGAACCTGAATTCTAGCTACTGCATCCATCAGTTACATCTTTAACTCTCTCACCAGTTGTTGTAGGAAAAAAATATGTTCATAGTGTCCAATGATGGGTCGGTTCAGACCTCCTCATAGGTACGTGTGCACATACAGAGAGGGTGCCTGTTGGTTGAGGGGGATTTAAGGGAGGCTCAGCAAATCCTTGCTAGCCATGTCTTCTTTTACCCCCAAACCGAAACTAACCCCCCCGGCTGGACTGGGAGTTCAGCCCAGCTAGGGGTTAGGGATTCGACTGAACCTACGGTTGGAGTCGTGGACTACTTCAAAAAATAAAGACAGACCCTACTACTATGAAAACTTGAGCAGTTGCGACTCAACCTAAAGAATTAGGAGAAAGGTCCCTTGAAGCTACGCAATTTCAAGCGGGCTGTTTATTGAGCGTCACGACCTCTTTTCTGGGCGGTGCGACAACTGGAGCTATCTGTTGGGGGTGCAGCGACCTACGGCCTAGAAAAGAAAGAAAGAAAGATGTATTAACGTTTGCAGGAGGCCTCGAGGCTCGCAGGCCTATGAGACAAAGTACAAAACCAAAAAAGTAACTCATACAAGCCGCTATGGGCTGAAGCAAAGGGCTCACTAAGGCCCTTACTGAAAGCTAAAGTGCTAAACTAGTAATTAAAATAGTATAGTAGCAAAATAGCGGAAGAGTATCACGTGCTCAGAGCTAACGCTCCTAATACACGCCCAGGTTCCACGTCTCTAGGTACTTTGGTGGCTCTCTGATGGGATGTGAGGAGCTCTCGTAACTGTGTCTGTCAAGCTGTCTCTTGACGCGATGGAGGGCGTGGTCTCCGCAATCTCTGTATCCGATGGGCTGCGTCAAGGGTGACGCCTCGTCTCTGGCGGTCTCCTCTGAGGAGGGCTGAAATAGACCGAACCTCAATCGTGTGTGCTCTATGTTAGATTCTCACTGTGCCCACCTATGAGCCCCCGATTTGAGGGGACAAGGGGCAGTGAGAGATAGGAGGGCTGGGAGAGAGACTCAGGCCGGAACCAGAGGGAGGAGAGCATGGCAGATATAGGCGACCAGCATACGGGCTGGTCGCAGCCTGCAACAGCAGGTAAAAGGGGGCTTTAGGCCTCACATGGAGGCTCCTGCAGCAGCGCAGACTGGCTGCACAGGGCACCCTTATATAGGGGCCTGTGGCAGGCCAAGTCGGCCCAACCAAGGCCAACCCTGGTCAGTTTTATGGGGCCCATGAAGTCGGCCACCAGACAGGGTACCGACCCTGCTGGTTGGTCATCTGAAGGGGCCTGGGCAGTGCCTATAAAAGGCCCACTTCTCCATTGATCCCAGCATCCAGTGCAAAACTGAAAGCCCCTCTCCAAGGCTGTGTTCAGCACTCAGATCTGGGGCAGGTTAAGAGAGAGAGAGTCCATCAGTTTTCTCCAGCACTCTGCTGTGTTTTGTACTGCTCCCTTGGAGCTATTTTTCTGCCCATCATCCAGTGGATGAATATACTCTCTCTCTCTCCGTCTACATTTATTTCTGAGTATGTGTCACTTGCATCTGTGATCATGTATCTGAGCTGAGTGTGTAAGAGTTGGAGAGATCTTGGGTGGAGGTTTGAGTGATTCATTCCCTCCTATTTTCTAACATGGTATCAGAGCCATAGGCTCTCAACTCTTCTTCATCAAAGCACTCTCTGAAGGAAGGAGTCCCTTGGCAGAAAGGCGATTCTGTTTTCAGCTCAGGCTAGCACAGGAGGTCAGTACATCTTTTTTTTTTTTTAATAATAAATAAATTTTTTGCTTCAGTTTTTCAGTTTGCTATTCACCGAGATGGATCAGCGTTCAGAAGCCTCTACACCAACTTCTCGTCCTTCCTCCTCCTCCAGTCATCTTCCTTCTTCATTCATTCCCAATTTTGGTGAAGCTGGAAAGCTCGATGGGACAAACTATCCAATTTGGAAAGTCAAGATCCGAAGCCATCTGGTGGCACGGAAGCTATGGAAGATAGTGATTGGGACCGAGATGAAGCCGGAGGACATTGTGGACAAAAGAGGTGATCTTCTATTTAAAGCAGACGCGGATGAACTCAGTGCATAGGGGGAGAGGGATGCTCAAGCCTTAGCAATGCTAATTTGGCACGACAGCAGATGCTGTGATTCCTCATATCTAGTTGGCAGAGACGTCTTCAGAGGCGTGGGTCATACTGAAGGAGCTGTATGAAACCGATAATACAGCCCGTATCATTACTCTTCAGCATCAACTTTATAATCTTGATATAAATGAGGGTGATAGTGTGCATGACCATCTGACAAAGGTGAAAGTCATGCGGGACCAGCTCGCAGCGGTTGGTCAGAAGGTGGACTCGAGTCAATTGGTGTTGCTCACACTCCACAAGTTGCCACAGAGTTTCAAAAGTTTTGTGACTACGGTCACTGCGAGTCAACGGACAAAGCCAATCACTTTTGAGGAGCTTGGCCCACTCCTACTTCAGGAGGAGGCTCGAGAGAAACTCTTTACACAAACCGACGAGAAGGCATTAGTGGCCAAAGACAAGCTTGGAAAAGGCAAGCCAAAGGAGTTCAAGAAGTCAGAGGACGCTGACCGAAAGAAGAAAATGAAGTGCTTTTACTGTGAAAAGCTTGGCCACTCTGCCAAAGAATGCCGAAAGAAGAAGGCAGATCAGAAGCGGAAAAGAGAAGCCAGGAACAAAGAAGAGCCTAAGAATGATTCTGCCAATGTGACGACTGGGCAGTTGTTTTTAATCAGTGAACATTGTTCAGCGTATGCAGTCAATGAAGGAAAAGGGGGTTGGTATGTTGACAGCGGTGCTTCAAAGCACATGTCTAACAAAAGACTTGGTTCAAAACCATGGAAAGTACACACCCAGATTCCAAAGTTTCTGTCAGGGATAGCCGGATATGTCCTGTGAAGGGCATTGGTAGCATTCCTTTCATTACAACCGCAGGTGAGGAGAACGATATCTCTGGAGAACTTTAAGAGAAAAGTGATATATTCCATTCAAAACGAATCATACAACAGGTGGGAGAGAAAGTACTCTATCCCTAGCCTCAACAATGTGGCAAAAAAGCCATGGTGGTGGTCTAAAATGCCACGACATCCCAAAAGGGGTCAAATGAAAAAATAATGAGCAGTCCCATGTCCTCATGAAGGATAGAAGTCTCCCACGAGCTGCCAAAGAGGTGCCTGTACACCGCTCCCACTGACTCCTGAGAGTACTTTATATACCCAACCTTTCCAAGAACTTACTGTCTGTAAGTCAGATGGACAAGAACAACATGTCAGTTCTCTTTGAAGACGGCAAGGTCACCGTGACATCCAAAGCAAATGGATAGATGGTGGCCCAAGGAGTAGAAGAAAATGGACTGTACCGCCTCAGTGCAATGTTGGTTCATGAAGACAATGGAAAGTCCAAGCTTTGGCATGAGCACTTCGGTCACATCAGCTATGGAACCTTGGCTGAAATGTCAAAATCGAAGATGGTGGATGGACTTCCACCTATTACAGGCAATGATGGTGTCTGTAGGGCTTGTCTAGAAGGCAAGCAGCATAGGGACAAGTTCCCACAAGAGGCCTCGTTTCGGGCCAGCAAACCACTTGAGTTGGTTCATGCCGACATTTGTGGCCCAATGTCTACAGCATCGTGGGCAGGATCCATGTACTCACTTCTCTTTGTGGATGATTTCAGTAGAATGACCTGGGTGTATTGTTTGGCTAAAAAGTCACAGGCTTTCGAGAAGTTCAAGGACTAGAAGGCCAGAGTTGAAAAGGAGACAGGGGAGGATGTCAAGACGTTCCGTACAAACAGGGGGGGAGAATTCACCTCAAATGAGTTCAACACATTTTGTCGCAAGCATGGGATCAAGCGACAACTCACCACAGCACATACTTCTCAACAAAACGGGGTAGCCGAGAGGAAGCATAGAACCACCACGGAGACAGGACTTGCTATGCTCCGAGGGAGGAACCTTTCTAAAGCCTATTGGAGTGAAGCTATCAATATAGCCGTACACATTCTCAATAGGACCAAGACGAAGGCCGTCAAGGACAAGACTCCATATGAGGCATTTTATGGTAAGAAGCCCTCTATCACTCATCTTCGCATTTTTGGTTCTAATGCATGGGTGCATGTGCACAAGGAAGATAGGACCAAGCTTGATTCCCAGAGCAGAAAATGTATCTTTGTTGGGTATAGCGAAGAATCCAAGGACTATCGACTCTTTGACCCAGTAAAGAAGCAGATCCTTATCAGTCGGGATGTTGTCTTCGAGGAAAAGGAACCTAAACCCCAGGAGGAGCCTCAGATTGAGGAGGAAGAGATTGTTCAACCCCCGAACCCACCCCGCCCCAGGTTGACCATCCAAGAGGTGGCAAAGTCGGAAGCTGATGTTCCATCAGGTACTGAGGAAGAGCAGGTTGTTCCAGAAGCAGTTACAGTTCCTCCTCCCACTGAGAAGCAGAAGAGGTTGCCCCAATGGTACCTAAGAACATTGGAAGACTCTCGGGTCACCAAAATACCTGAGAGTAGCAGTTCCGGATTGCGTCGGGGTCCCAACGTCTTCAGAAGATCCCATCTGTGAATTTTGCGTTGGTGGCTCAGCTTGAAGAGCCAAGGACCTTCGAGGAGGCGAAGGACAATCCAGAATGGCAGGCTGCCATGCAGGCAGAGATGGATGCTATCCTGAAGAACAATACTTGGGACTTAGTGGCCAGGCCCCCGCGACGGAAAGTCATCGGCACTAAGTGGGTATACAAACTTAAATACAAATCAGACGGCAGCTTGGATAAGTACAAAGCAAGGTTAGTGGTCAAAGGTTTTGCTCAAATTGAAGGCATGGATTTTGATGAAACTTTTGCTCCCACAGCTCGCATGGTTACTATCCGGACAGTGATTGCCCTTGCTGCCCAATTCCAGTGGCCTATTTTTCAAATGGACGTGAAGACCGCATTCCTTAATGGAACCCTGGAGGAGGAGGTATACATAGAGCAACCACCGGGCTTTCAAGATCCAGGGTCCCCAATAAAGATCTGCATGTTGAAGAAGGCATTATACGGACTAAAACAAGCCCCCAGAGCTTGGTACCAAAGGATTGATGTATTCTTTCAGAAGATAGGGCTAAGTCGGAGCCCTTCTGAGGCAAACCTCTACTTGTTCATTGAGAAAGGGTTGCGATTGCTACTCATCCTCTATGTTGATGATCTTATCTTGACAAGTGACCATGTCAAGAAGATTTCTCAGGTCAAGGAGCTACTCATGTCTGAGTTTGAGATGACTGACCTTGGGTTATTACACTACTTCCTTGGGATAGAAGTAAAGCAGGCCAAAGACAGGATCTTCATTTCACAGGAGAAATATTGCAGAGAACTTCTAAAGAGATTCCAGATGGAGGATTGCAGGACAGTAGTAACTCCCATGGAGGTCGGGCTCAAGCTAAGTGTTCACGACATATCCCAACCCGTCGATACTCCTTTGTACCAACGATTGGTAGGAAGTTTGCTTTACCTTACCAATACTCGACCTGATATTTGTTATGCAGTTGGGCTATTATGCCAGTTCTCTGCTTCTCCCAGGAGGAGTCATTGGGACACAGGCTTTTGGGTGTTGAGGTATCTAAAGGGTACTTGCACCTATGGGATCACCTATACCAAAGGCATCGAACTAGGCGGGTTCTGTGACAGTGACTGGGCGGGTGATGCTGACACCAGAAGATCAACAACAGGGTATTGCTTCTTACTTGCATCTGGTGCCATCTCTTGGCTGAGTAAGATTTTGCCCAAATCCCAAAGCATGCATTGTCTGAGAGATGAAGTCCCATTGAACAGTATCAAAAGCCTTGGCAATATCTACTTGCAGTAAAAGAACATCCTGCTCCGTGTATTTGGCATACTCCATTCCAACATAAGCATTTGCGATATTATCAGTGATATGCCTGCGGAACAAGCAGACGGTGGAGAGGGTACAGACAGATTTGGCAATGAAGGAGCAGCGAGTTCCTGCTCCATCTCGACTTCCACACACACTTTTTTTTTTGTGAAACCAGTAACTATAAAATTAACATGAAATCAATGTACATGACATTAGACTCCAAAAGAGAGCCTAATGGAAGAACTCAAAAACAGTCAAAAAACACTTCGAGGCTAGTAGCATCCAAGTCCCTCGCAACATAACTATCATATAAAGATTGCTTGAGGGACATTCTGAAGAAAGCATATGCCTGAGGAAACTGTTGTCCCATCCTAAAATGCAATCTCTGTGTCCAAATAGTCCATAGTTCCCAAAAACGAGCCCAGTGAAAGAAAAGGAGGAATGGAGACATCTGAGATGAGAAGCATCCAAACATCCAGAAGAGTTTCCCAAATCTGATAGAGGGAAACCGAAGCCGCAGAAAATGAGAGACATGAGTGATCAATATCCGAGAGTGCAGGCAAGACCATAACAAATGGGGAACTGTCTCACGGTGATGAGAGCAACGGGGGCAAGAAGAGGAAGCAATACGACGTGCTGCCAATTTCACCCCAATGGAAAAAGCTCCCACTATACATCTCCAAAAGAAAAGCCTCTGTTTCAATGGCAATTTGGCTTTCCAAATTTTCTTGAGTTGTGATTGCCACCAAGATAAAGACCTATCCAAATTCCAAAGAGTGTTGGCATGCTTATCAATCCATGGCGGTGGAAGAAGAAATCTGTAGACCATCGAGGAGGCCAAATTATGCATTGAAAGTGAACAGGTAGCAAGAGATAAAGAAGTCAGATTCCAGTCCAGTAATCTGTCCTGTACAAACAGTGGAGGAACAGGAACAAATGGCTGCAACATAGTTGTAAGTATTCTCCAAATGGGCCTATGATGCAGACCCAAGGGGAATGTCCTGCAAGCTTGTGGAAATGAAAGCACATAACCATGTTGATCCACAACATCTCCGACAAATCTTATGCCCAATTTCATAAGATTATATGCTTTAATAGGTGCCTGTAAAGCAAGAGGCGATTCAAACACCTTGCTCCAATGGATGCTTTCCAAGCGAAGAGAATTACCATGATGGAAAGAAGCACCTGACCATTTAGCATAAGAGAGAATTCTCTTCCAATCATGAATAAAAGCAGTAGAAACAGGACAACCAGGAATTTTCCCCTAAAATGTGGTCATGACTGCTTCCCAGTGATCTGTAATCCAATGCCCATATGCATGGGATGTCATGTTTCCACACATAGCTGCTAACATGATAGCCCATGGCTGTTTTTGCTGAAAAAAATCAGCAATCATAGTGCTCTTTCTTGCCAACATATGAAACTGAAGATTGAGAATATTCAATCCCCCATGAGTCTTAGGAGAACAAACAGACTGCATGGGAAGTAGTCGCAAAGCCTTTTTGTGAGATTTGCTTTTCCAAAATATCTCCATAGCCTGGGACATATAGGAAGCCAAATGCTTAAAAGACCAGGGAAGAAGAGGCAAATAAAATTGCACATATGCCATAATGATAGACTGTACTATCCGAAGTCGAACATGTAGAGGCCAAGTCGACAAGTGGCAGTATTCCAGCTTCTTGTTAATCTTTTGAAGCACCCATTTGAGCTGTTGTTGAGGGATAATATTCCAGCCAATGGGATACCCTAAATGCCTCACAATAGTATGGGAAGAAATAATGTGGCCTGGCATACTCAATTGCAAGTAAAACATTGGAGATATTGTCAATAATCTGCCTTCTGGGAACAAACCCATACTGCCTGGGATGAAGTCCTGCTTGCAAGATAAATTGAACCCTGAGGACAATCATTTTGGCAATGAGTTTGTAAATGACTGGCATAAGAGATATGGGCCGCCAATCAACCATTGTCTCACACAACCTTTTTTTAGGGATCAATTTGACAAGGCCATGTTTCCAAGAAGGAGGAAGAGATTGTTCTGCCCAAGCATGATTGATCATAAGAAGAAGAGTGTTCTTGAGATCACCCCAAAATGCACGGAAAAATTCAACAGTCAATCCATCCCAACCAGGAGAGCTGCCTTTACGTAAATCACACACACACACACACACCAAACATGGTTATTCACACCCTGCCCACACACCCATCCTCACACACCCATACACACTCTTATTCACATAGAAACTTACCTTTAGTCTTTTCCTTTAGGTTCTACCCCTTCAGTAGGAGTTATAAAGATTCAGTTGAGATTCGAGCTAGCCTCTCTAGAGGTCGCCACTACAGTTCTCGATCTCAATTCCTTCCCCATTGAAAGGGGAAGGAAGACGTTCATGATGCGGTCACCACCTTCACTTGATATGGTAATTGACGACCATAGCTATTCCATCTCACCATTCGATTCCTTGTCCTTCACAGAGTCTATTTCAAGCTTCTACACATTATTAGGGAGGCATTTGGCTAGGCCATAGAGATTCCCTAGCTTCCATCTTCCCTTTTGCTAGTAGCAGCAATAGTCACCTCAAAGGGAGATGGTGTAGAGAGAGTATGGGTCTTGACTTCGAGCTTGTTGGACACTATGGAGGGCCTTGACATTTTGATGACCTTGCCTTTCTTCAGACACCTAACGTGCATTTATACAGAGAGGATTAAGTCACTAGTTATGCCATATCTAGATGTGGCTTGCACGGGTATCCACATGGTTTGGTAGTCATGGCATTCAGATGGACAGACTTCCCCCCTTTCAATACAGCATGGATGCACCACCCGAGAGTGATTCCACGAGATGAGATCAACCATATCATATGGTTGGGCCTCCTTTAGCTCCATACGTCTAGGGATTGGGGGGGAGAGGAGTTCCCCACCAAGATCCAATTCTATCATGACCACTTCCTGAGGGTCTTGGAGCATGGTCTTGTTAGCAGACTTCAGTACCTCGAGGATAGGAGAGTCACACATGCACGGAGGATCGCCATCAGGCAGTTGCGAGTCTCATCACATCAGCTGAGGATTAAGTTAGGGAGAGCTGCAGGCATACCCAAAGAGTAGAGGATTTGCACACTATGTCGGATGGAGGAGGTCGACACAGAGAAGTACTTTCTATATGTATGCCTAGTCTACTGTGAGATCCGAGGACGATATCACTGCCTCATTCAGGAGGGGCATGGCTTTTGGTCCACTTACACGGCTGATCCATTTTCCCTACCAGGTTTGTGTTGGGCTCTATCTAATTGAGATGCGACGACACAGAGATATACTGATGCGACAGAACAGAGAGCAGCAGGAGGTGATGCCACAGGTCACCAAGGTCGACACAGCACATACGCATGTTATAGATTTCTATGCATCTGAGTTAGTTGTGCCGGGGAGGTTGAGGGAAAGGAGCTTGATGAGATGAGAGAATCATGGATTAGCAGTGAGAGTCTCCGCCACGATGCTGCTGGACGAGAGACACACACTCCACATGCTACACATAGAGTGACCAGAGTGTTAGAAAATAGGAGGGAATGAATCACTCAAACCTCCACCCAAGATCTCTCCAACTCTTACACACTCAACTCACATAGATGATCACAGATGCAAGTAACACATACTCAGAAATAAATGTAGACAAAGAGAGAGAGAGTATATTCATCCACCGGATGGTGGGCAGAAAAATAGCTCCAAGGGAGCAGTACAAAACACAGCAGAGTGCTGGAGAAATCTGATGGACTCTCTCTCTCACAACCTGCTGAGTGCTGAACACAGCCTTGGAGAGGGGCTTTCAGTTTTGCACTGGATGCTGGGATCAATGGAGAAGTGGGCCTTTTATAGGCACTGCCCAGGCCCCTTCAGATGACCGACCAGCAGGGTCGGTACCCTGTCTGGTGGCTTTCATGGGCCCCATAAAACTGACCAGGGTTGGCCCTGGTTGGGCCGACTTGGCCTGCCACAGGCCCCTATATAAGGGTGCCCTGTGCAGCCAGTCTGCGCTGCTGCAGGAGCCTCCATGTGAGGCCCAAAGCCCCCCTTTTACCTGTTGTTGCAGGCTGCGACCAGCCCGTGTGCTGGTCGCCTATATCTGCCATGCTCTCCTCCCTCTGGTTCCGGCCTGAGTCTCTCTCCCAGCCCTCCTATCTCTCACTGCCCCTTGTCCCCTCAAATCGGGGGCTCACAGGTGGGCACGGTGAGAATCTAACACCCCCCCTCAATGTCACAACTGTGGGCCAATCCCCATACGTCTGATGAGGTGCTCCATCTGTTCTCGAGGGAGTGCCTTCGTGAAGAGGTCGGACAAGTTGTCGGCGGTCGGGTAGTACATGAGCTCGATCACGTCGTCGATGATGAGTTCTCGAACAAAGTGATAATGAACTTCAATGTGCTTGGTCCGCGCATGGTACACTGGATTCTTGGCAATGGCTATGCAACTCTCATTGTCGCACATCAGCACTATTGCGCTCTCCTGACACACGTCCATGTCCTCCACAATCCACCTCAACCACAGTGTCTCACAAGCTACTGTACACGCGGCTCTGTACTCTGCCTCTGTAGATGAAAGGGCCACTGTGGGTTGAAATTGCAGCATATCATATACTGGCTTTATAATGACAAGTCAAGCTGCTTGCATTCTTTCCGGGAATATCTCTAAAGCATGGACTCTTCGTTGCTCGGTCCGTCAAGGCTGTCCACTTAGTGCGCTCCTGTATGCTATAGCCACGTACCCCATGCTTCAGTGTATGGATCATCTCGTAGCTACGGATAAGCTACATGGTTTGGAAATTCATGACAATAAACCATTGCTTGCTCAAGCTTATGCAAATGATTCTTTTTTCACTCCCCGCAATACAGAGCAAGATCTTTCTGAGCTGATGCAAGCTCTTTCTTTATATGGTTTAGCTGTTGGGCTTCATGTAAATTTTCAGAAATAAAAATTGTTGCCTTTGCATTCCAAGGAATGGCACTCTCTTTTATGGCCTGGAGAAATCATCCCACCAACTCAATCGGTTCATCATCTTGGCTATCCTTTGAGTTGGACACTTTCTCCTCATCAACAATCTGATTGGATTCTTGTAGCTCTCAAGAAAAAGATGGAGTACTGGAAATTGGCAACTTGGCCTCTGCATGTTCGTCTTCGAATTATGCAATCTATTCTGATGGCGTATATTCAATTCTACTTGCCTCTTATTATGTTCAGCAAGGCTGATCTTGCCTCTTTTATGTCTGAGGTGCTGGAAATCTTCAAGTGTTCTCGCCATGGCAAAAAAAGCCTGTGTTTGCTTCCGGTACAGCAGCTTTGTTCTCCAAAGATGCATGGAGGTCTTAATATTCTTAATATCCATCTGCACATTCTTGCTCATAAGGGGAAACTCATGCTGCAGTTTTTGCAAGGTTCTCAACCATGGGCTGGCATGATTCGTCCTTTACTTTTGCACATTGAATCTCCAGCTTTTGGTCATTGGCAACTTTCCCAGTGGGAGTTTCTTTTTGGTTCTATGACAGGCAAAATCCCCGGCTGTCCTTTGGTTTCCCATTTGTTAATGGATTGGAAACATATCCTTTCTCACTTGGATTGGCATGGCAGTGATTCCTTGCAGGGCAACTCTTTCAGAGCCGAAAGTATACATTGGTCTAGAGTGTTCGCCCTTCCTTTGGCTTTGTAGGAGCCTCAACACAGTGCTCGCAGCAGCCAGAGGAGAGTTGAAACCCACCTGAAAAAATCCTTGTCCCAATAATCTAATGTTGGTGAGGTGTCAAGGTCCTCAAATAAGGATGCAAGCATCCAGTCCCTAGCCTCGGATCTAGAAGGATGGGACCCATGGATGTGTGCGAAGAAAGTAGTAGAGCTCTCCAGCTCCATGTCTTTTTGCAACTGTAGCAGCTCGTCCTTTGAGAAAATACATGTTCTCACGGCCTCTGGAAGTGGGCGAGAATTGACTAGATGGGTTGCCATTCATCAATCAAGGATGAGAGGCAGATTCAAACCAATAAGAGATCCATCTGTCGAAGGAAGGTAGAGGAGGGGAAGGGGGACTGAGGGAGAGGCTGAGAGGGGGGGCTGAAAGGAAGAGAGACTGAAAGGCTGAGGGCTGTGTCTGAGGGGGGGGGGGGGTTTTCTTAACACTTCCGGAAGTATTACCGGAGGCCTAGGGCCACTGGTGCGAGAAGCGAGTAAGACGTGCCATAAGTGTCACTGATGGTACTTAGGTGAGTGCTTGTCGATGGTGTCAACTATGTGCAAGCGGTGGATGGTGTCAACTATGTGCAAGCGGTACAAGTGCTGAAGTGATGTGAGCAAGAAGAAGACCAAAGCGGAACAACATCATGAAAGCCAACCCTCGACATGAACAGCAAAGAACTTCAACCACATGACACAGGTCCGTTGTACCAGGTGAAGGGAGAGGAGGGGAGGAGAATACAACGAAAAGAGATTTTAGAGTAGCGAGCAGAGATGGGAAGTAGCATAACTCATTAGAAAGCAAGATGACTGATACACTCCCAGAAGATACACACGAGGCGAGCTCTTGACTCTAGCCTCACTCCTTCACTCCCGCCTCTCGCCCCTGCCAAAATGTCCCTCCCCCTTCCCCTTTCCCCCTCTTCACCTTCTCCTCCTCTGCTCCACCCCCGGCTACCAATCTCCTCTCCTTCTTCCTATTGGATGTCTTCTCGCACCCTTAGCCACCCTTAGCCATCCTTAGCCATTCCACCGTTTGTGGGCCACTCTATCCTTGATGGCTTCCGCAACACTCCAGCCTGTCCTGGGTCAGTGAATCCCGTGCTCCATGTGTTCTCCTGTCTATTCCATGCGCTCCTGACACTAGTTGGTTGAGAGGGTTGGTGCACCACCTATGCCTCTTAATTGTTGGACTGCTTCCCATGTGCACCAACAGGTGTATCCCGTGTACCATTGCGCCAGTACTTCCCTCTGATTGACTTTGACCATGGTGAGTCGAGGTTGAGGTTTGGCACTCTTCGGTCATGTATTGCTTCCGTCATACCCAAGTCATGTCCAGGTCAAGTCATGTCCATGTCATGTCCAAGTCATGTCCATGTCATGTCCAAGTCATGTCCAAGTCTGTTCCATGTCAAGTCATGTCCAAGTCTGTTCCATGTGTCCAAGATGTGAACATATGTGGACACGCTGCGACTAGGTATGACCAAGGTCTAACAACTTGGCATGTTGCTGAGGTGACCATGACGTGACCCAGGTGTGACTCTTGGTGGGTCGCCATAAACTTTGAGTACATCAGATCCCCCGCCACTATCATTCACCGTCCCGGTGAATGACTGAGGATCTGTGTGAGAGAAAGTTAAGTATGAATTACCAATAAGTAAGTGACCTTGTGGTTGACATCCCAAAACTGAAAAGAAAGGGCTCATGGCCTTACAACTGTAAAACTGAAAAAAAAACTGGCTCATGGCCATACAACTGTAAAACTAGAAAAAAAAAAAAAAAAAAAACTGGCTCATGGCCATACAACTCCAAAATTCCTTATTTACATGAGACTGCAGAATCCAAATGGACAGAGCTCGCAAAAAGAAATGCCGAACTAAAAGATCCAGGAGCTACTGCTTGTTGGATGAAGGTCAGGGAGGGGGAGGGGGTGGGTGTGGTGGGTGTGCTGATGTTCCGGGGCTGGTCCTTGCCTCTTCCTCGACTGTGTCCATGAGGTTGCGGTTGTCCTTGTATTTGGATTTATATCTGTGATAGCCAGACCTGTAATGATCACATCGAGATTTGAGAGCAGCATTTTCAGCTTGCAGCCCATGGAAGTTGTCCTGCAACTTGGAATGTGAAACTTGGAGATGGTCCTCCTCCTCGAGAATCTGCCTCATCTGACTCCGCACCACCTCCACCTATTGATCCACAGTATGCTTATCCTTAGCCAGTGAGGTGTATCTGTCCTGTAGGGCTGCAAGCTCCCTCTGGATCTGAGCCTGTTGGGCCAAATGATTGTCCTCCAAAACTTTCTTGTTGGCTGTCCACTCTGCCTCCTTGGCTGCAAGACATTGCTGAAACTTGTCCTGCTGAGTTTTCCACACAGCCTCCCTTGCTTGTAGAGTTGCTCCCCACTCCGCTTCTTTCACCTGCAATGTTGTATCCCATTCTTTATGCATGCTGGCTACCTGCTTCTCATGTTCCAAGCGGAGGTGCTGCTTCTGTGACAGAAGCTTGCAAACTTGACCCGTAGTATTAAAGAGGGAGGCACCCATCTGAATAAAGCTGTCATCTATAATGCGCTGAGCCATATGAAGAGATCTTTTAACCCATGCATACCTGTCCCGATAGGTCATTCGGTCAGCCATGTCAATGAGTTCGCCATATTCCTCGAAGGCTGCTTTCATCCCCTCTTGCTCTGGGTCCTTGAGAGCTGCCACTGGAGCCAATGTGTCGATGTCTAGGTAACAGCTTGGAGTTTGGGATACTTTCTTGATGGAAGCGATTGTCTCTTGCAAGGGAAGTGTGAAAATTTGGTCCAGGTCCTCCTCCTCCATGCAAACAGGAGACCGCTTCCGCTTTAATGCATACAGCAGCCGTTTGTGTTCCTGGCTCTGTTCCTCTATCTGAGCCTCATGGGTGAACAGATCTCCTGAGGAGGATGCGAAGTAGGTATCCAACATATCATTTTGAGAAAGTGGAGGACAATCCGCTTGAAAAGGTATCTTACCCCCAGCAAAAATAACCTCGCCAGGTCGAGTTTCCAGTAAGTCCTATTCAGCAGCCTCCATACTTGGTTCAGGGGTCAGTCGTCGAGACACCCGGGGTGGTGTCTTCGCATCACCAGTGGCTCCCAAAGTAAGATTCAAGTTCAATAACCTGTGTCGCTCTGATGCTTCTCCATCAAGAGGTTCCAAGGCAGAGGTGCCTGCTGTCGTAACTTCTATCGAGGGATCTCCCTGAGTTGGGGGGCCAATGTGCATATCTTTGCACCCTACTGACCCTGATGAGATGATCGGAGGGGGAATGGTCAGGACTGCGGGGGAGGTAAGTGGTAATGTCATGCCATGGTGGGTGAGACCTGAGGAGGACAGGGGAGTGACCGGGAGAACATCATCAGGGAAATCAAAATCTGCCTCGAAGGGGATGGATGGAGAGGCAACTCCTGCATGAGCAACGGATGGTAAAGCTCCAGAGGCTGGCCCAAGAGGGGATGGCTCAGAAACATGTGCTGCAGATGTGGGTGGAGCAAGAGTGGGTATGGAGACTGGAGAGGAAGAGAGGACAGAGACTGATGCAGCAGGGGCCGAGGATGCTGGGGCCGCACTAAGGGCCAGTGGAGCTGATCTCAAGTGGGGGATCATAGGAGCGGAGGGTGGGTGGTGAGGAGAAGATGAAGTATGTGAAGGTGGAGGAAAGAGTGCAGGCGTTGCAGCCCGCCACTAGTGCAAGAGGTAGGTGAGGTGAGGTCCACAAGTACAGGTGTGTGTGCTTCTGCGTGTGCGATTTCGAACAGTGGCTCGGAATGTTGAATAAAAGAGGGATGCAAAATCATACTGAGTGATGGTGAAGAGAGCATTGAGAGCAGGACGGATACCTTTCGTGATGTAGTAATGCCCAGGTGCTGAATAGAAGCGAGTGAAGAAGTAGCGTGTGATCACTGCTTCTCTGCTTCCACCTTCCAAAACCTTTTTGCAATCATATCCCCTCCTGTTGGGTTTGCACTGTGAAAGGAAGGAAAGGAGATGTGGTGAATCGTCGGAAGGAGGCTGAATAGGGAGAGCAGGGAGCCCCATGTACTGTGAGACCAAATTGGGTGTGAGAAGCTGCCTGGAGCCCATGAACTCAAAAGTGTCTGTGACAGAGTCATAAGATCTGATGAATCCTGTACACAGTTCCACATCCACAGGAGGGAAGATGACCTTGTCGAACTCAGTTAGACCCAGGGTCTGGATCTCGGAAGATGTCAATACCGAGGATAGTTTGAGGTTTGGATCAAGAAGAGGTTTAAACATAACCCGAATGTGGGAGAGAGGAGGGGTGGTTATCGAAGGGCTCTGTATCTCTGTTGGCCCACCCAACCCTTCTGAATGTGGTCTTCATGCAGAGGGGGTGTAATCTGAGCTCCCATGGTCGGACGAAGAGGCACTGGAGCTCTGAGAGTGGAAAAGAGCCCCCCGCTGTTGTCTTGATTGTGGTGGCTCTTCATCCGAGATGATAGTGATGTCCGGACCAAGATGGGGATGCATCACTGATGAAGACGGCCCTGCTAATGAAGTCGGCCCTACCGATGAAATTGGCCCTACCGATGAAATTGGCCTTGCTGATGAAGTTAGCTCTGCTGATGAAGTCGGCCTTGCTGATGGAGTCGGCCCAACTGTAGAGGCTGTAGGCATGGGTGAGGTCATGTGCACTGCAGAGGCTGCCTGAGACTTCATGGCGGTATAGAAAGGGATGAAGAGCTTATCTCGGGGCAACCGTGGCTTATACTTGGACTTCTTCTCGAGCATGAAGAAGAAACAAGAGGTGAAGTAGGAGCTAATGACGAAGCAGGAAGGGGAGCTGATGACGAAGCAGGAAGGTGAGTGATGACGAGGCAAGAAAGAAAGCAGGAAGCGATGAGGCAAGAAGGAAAGCAGGAAAGGAAGGGGAGCTGATGTTGAAGCAGGACGGTGAGTGATGACGAGGCAAGAAAGGAAGCAGGAAGGGAAGGGGAGCTGATGACGAGGCAAGAAGGAAAGCAGGAAAGGAAGGGGAGCTGATGTTGAAGCAGGAAGGTGAGTGATGACAGGAAGGTCAAGAAAGGGAGGGAAACTGATGACGAAGTAGGAAGGGAGATGATAACAAGAAGGGGAGTTGAAGCAGGAAGGTGAGCAGATGACGAGGCTAGAAAGGAGTTGGCCAGGTGATAACGAGGAGGGGAGTCGATGACGAGGTCCAGAGAGGAAAGCTGGCGAGGTGATAGTGAGGAGGGGAGCTGATGACGAGGTCTGCTGAGAAGGGAATTAGCAACCAGAGTGACTGCAAGGTGATGGAATCAAGGAGAACGCAAGAGTAGAGAGATGGAGCTGGAAAAGATAGGACACAATGGAGAGGTGGCGCAAAGTGGAAGGAGAGAGGTGACGTAGTGGGTTGGAGTTGGCCCAGGGTGGCGCAGAGTGGAGATGGCAGAGGAGGTGGAGGTGGGCATGGAGTAGGAAGCTGCCAGGAGAGAGGGAGTGGGGCGTGGCCCAGCCCAGCAGAGTAGGGGAGATGGCGCAGGGTGTGGAGGTGGGCAGGGAGCAGGAAGCTGGCACAATTCACTAGAAGAGGGGCTGCCACGAGGTGGAGATGCGATCCAAGGTAAGATGGTGAAGCAGGGAGAGCTGCGTGCAGCAGGAGGGGCTGCTGGGATGGGGTTGCGATCTGCCAGGAGGATGCGCTGCAGATTTCGTTGCAAATCTCGATCCAAGGCCAGGGCTGCCAGGAGGATGCGCTGCAGATTTCGTTGCAGATCTCGTTGATGGAGAAAGCTGCAGAAACATTCGTTGATGGAGGGAGGGCTGCTATCGCTGGTGGAGGGGAGGCTGTAGGAGAAATCACTGAGGGAGGGAGAGGGGGCTGCTATCTTGATTGAAGGGGCTGCAGGAGAATTCGCTATGGAGGGAAGGCTGCAGGGGAAATCGCTGCGGGAGGGGAGGCTGCAGGAGAAATCGCTGAGGGAGGGAGAGGGGGCTGCTATCTTGATGGGAGGGGCTGTAGGAGAATTCGCTATGGAGGGAGAGCTGCAGGAGAAATCGCTGGAGGGGAGGCTCCAGGAGAATCGTTGAGGGAGGGAGAGGGGCTGCTATCTCGATGGAAGGGGCTGCAGGAGAATTCGCTATGGAGGGAGAGTTGCAGGAGAAATCGATGGAGGGGAGGCTGCAGGAGAATCGCTGATGGAGGGAAGGGAGCTGCGGGAGAATTCGCTATGGAGAGAGAGGGGGCTGCTGTCGTTGAAGGGGGCTGCAGGAGAATTCACCGATGGAGGGAAGGTATGGTTTCGTTGGAGGGGGGGGACAGCCATAAATACACAAGCAGAGAGAGCCAAATTTAGGAAAGTAAGCCAAAAATAGCATGAGTGGGTTGTAAGATGCGATGGATGAGCTGATCCCAAGGATCCACGCTGAGTTTAGCCAAATGCTAAATATAGCACTGGTCGGAATTGGGAGATGAGATGAAGGACCGACGCTAAATTTGGTGGCTAAATATAGCCTTGGTGGGAGGTGGTAGGTGAGAGAAAAAGCGGTGTGGGCAAGAGGAAATATTTGAATGAAAAGGGTGGGAAAATCGGAATTTGAATTTTATTTTCTCCTGTATAGGCCATTGACGAGTGTGTCATAGGGGTGAATGAGGCTGAATGAGGCTGAAGGAGGGATGAACCAAGGGTGAACCAAGGATGAACAAGGGATGACATTGGTGTGCCCATGGGTGACTGAGGGGTGAACAAGGAGTGGCAAGCAATAACCTAGGGTGAACAGGGGGGAAACAAGGGGTCACATAGGGAGGAGCATAGGTGACAGAGAGTGAGCTTGGGGGTGACATAGGAATGAACAAGGGTGAACTAGGAGTGAACAGGGGTGACCTAGGAGTGAACATGGGTGACAGAGAGGTGAACATGGGGGGAGTGAACAGGAATGACCTAGGAGTGAACAGGGGTGACCTGGAGGTGAACATAGGTGACAGAGAGGTGAACATGGGGGGTTGACCTAGGAGTGAACAGGGGTGACCTAGGAGTGAACAGGGGTGACCTAGGAGTGAACATGGGTGATAGAGAGGTGAACATGGGGGGTTGACATAGGAGTGAACAAGGGTGACCTAGGAGTGAACAGGGGTGAACTAGGAGTGAACATAGGTGATAGAGAGGTGAACATAGGGGGTTGACCTAGGAGTGAACAGGGGTGACCTAGGAGTGAACAGGGGTGACCTAGGAGTGAACGTGGGTGATAGAGAGGTGAACATGGGGGGTTGACATAGGAGTGAACAGGGGTGACCTAGGAGTGAACAGGGGCGAACTAGGAGTGAACATGGGTGACAGAGAGGTGAACATGGGGGGTTGACATAGGAGTGAGCAGGGGTGACCTAGGGCTGAACAGGGGTGACCTAGGAGTGAACAGGGGTGAACTAGGAGTGAACATGGGTGACAGAGAGGTGAACATGGGGGGTTGACATAGGAGTGAACAGGGGTGACCTAGGAGTGAACAGGGGTGACCTAGGAGTGAACATGGTGACAGAGAGGTGAACATGGGGGGTTGACATAGGAGTGAACAGGGGTGACCCAGGAGTGAACATGGGTGACAGAGAGGTGAACATGGGGAGTTGACATAGGAGTGAACAGGGGTGACCTAGGAGTGAACAGGGGTGACCTGGAGGTGAACATAGGTGAGAGAGAGGTGAACATGGGGAGTTGACATAGGAGTGAACAGGGGTGACCTAGGAGTGAACAGGAGTGACCTAGAAGTGAACATGGGTGACATAGAGGTGAACATGGGGAGTTGACATAGGAGTGAACATGGGTGACCTAGGAGTGAACAGGGGTGACCTGGAGGTGAACATAGGTGACAGAGAGGTGAACATGGGGAATTGACATAGGAGTGAACAGGGGTGACCTAGGAGTGAACAGAGGTGACCTGGAGGTGAACATAGGTGACAGAGAGGTGAACATGGGGAGTTGACATAGGAGTGAACAGGGGTGACCTAGGGGTGACCTAGGAGTGAACAGGGGTGACCTGGAGGTGAACATGGGTGACATAGAGGTGAACATGGGGAGTTGACATAGGAGTGAACATGGGTGACCTAGGAGTGAACAGGGGTGACCTGGAGGTGAACATAGGTGACAAAGAGGTGAACATGGGGAGTTGACATAGGAGTGAACAGGGGTGACCTAGGAGTGAACAGGGGTGACCTAGAGGTGAACATAGGTGACAGAGAGGTGAACATGGGGAGTTGACATAGGAGTGAACAGGGGTGACCTAGGAGTGAACAGGGGTGACCTAGAGGTGAACATAGGTGACAGAGAGGTGAACATGGGGAATTGACATAGGAGTGAACAGAGGTGACCTAGGAGTGAACAGGGGTGACCTAGGAGTGAACATGGGTGACATAGAGGTGAACATGGGGAGTTGACATAGGAGTGAACATGGGTGACCTAGGAGTGAACAGGGGTGACCTGGAGGTGAACATACGTGACAGAGAGGTGAACATGGGGAATTGACATAGGAGTGAACAGGGGTGACCTAGGAGTGAACAGGGGTGACCTGGAGGTGAACATAGGTGACAGAGAGGTGAACATGGGGAGTTGACATAGGAGTGAACAGGGGTGACCTAGGAGTGAACAGGGGTGACCTCGAGGTGAACATGGGTGACATAGAGGTGAACATGGGGAGTTGACATAGGAGTGAACAGGGGTGACCTAGGAGTGAACAAGGGTGACCTGGAGGTGAACATAGGTGACAGAGAGGTGAACATGGGGAGTTGACATAGGAGTGAACAGGGGTGACCTAGGAGTGAACAGGGGTGACCTGGAGGTGAACATAGGTGACAAGAGGTGAACATGGGGAGTTGACATAGGAGTGAACAGGGGTGACCTAGGAGTGAACAAGGGTGACTTGGAGGTGAACATAGGTGACAAGAGGTGAACATGGGGAGTTGACATAGGAGTGAACAGGGGTGACCTAGGAGTGAACAAGGGTGACTTGGAGGTGAACATAGGTGACAGAGAGGTGAACCTGGGGGGTTGACATAGGAGTGAACAGGGGTGACGCAGGAGTGAACAAGGGTGACCTGGAGGTGAACATAGGTGACAGAGAGGTGAACATGGGGGGTTGACATAGGAGTGAACAGGGGTGACCTAGGAGTGAACAGGGGTGACCTAGGAGTGAACATAGGTGACAGAGAGGTGAACATGGGGAGTTTACATAGGAGTGAACAGGGGTGACCTAGGAGTGAACACGGGTGACAGAGAGGTGAACATGGGGAGTTGACATAGGAGTGAACAGGGGTGACCTAGGAGTGAACAGGGGTGAACAGAGGTTCAACCTGAGTGACAGAGAGGTGAAGAGGGATTAAGGAGAAGTGTGTGTCAGAGAAGGCAAGGGCTGTTTCCATCTTGCCAGAGAAGGAAAAACTCAGTTTTTATTGGTCTCCCACCAAAGAGTGCAACTGGGCAGAGAGTAGAAGCTTGACAGGGTTAGGAAAGGGAATACATTGTTGTTGTTGTTTTTTTTGTTTGAATAAATAGAAATTCAACTAATAGGAATGGAAATCCTTATCCAAAGAGAGAGAGTCAATGTGGATGATACTTCTTTACCCGTGAGCCATTTACAGGTGCTGGTAACTTCTTGCCCTCCAAGGTGGCCAAATAAACCCCTCCACTGGGAATAATCCTTGTGATAAAAAAGGGCCCTGTCCAGCCACTGACAAATTTGGGTTTATGCTTCAGGAACTTACTGGAATATAACAAGACCAAGCTGCCAACTTGGAATTCCCTCTTCCTGAGATTTCTGTCATGCCATGCCTTCTGCCTTCTTTGCCAGACTTCCTGAGTAAGGATCGCTTCACGACGATGTTCATCCAAGGCTTCAAGATCCCATAATCTCTCAAGTGTGCATGCCTCCAAGTTATCATCCATCTCTGCCATGACCCTAGTGGTCTTCATGTGGAACTCATAGGGCATAACCGCCTCCAAGCCGTAAACTAGCTGGAAGGGTGAATATCCAGTGCTAGCCTTGTATGTTGTTCTGTAAGCAAAAAGAGCAGCTGGTAGTAGAATATCCCAATCTGCCAAGGAATGAAGGCATAACCGAGCCACAATATGAGACATGGTCCGATTGGAGCTCTCGGCCAAACCATTGGCTCGAGGGTAGTATGAACTAGAGGTCTTGTGAACAATTTGCAATTGGGTTATGAGGTCAGTGATGACATCATTGAGAAAGTGGGTACCTCTGTCACTCATCAATTCCACAGGACATCCAAACCTAGAAATGATTTGATCATACAAGAATGAGGCCACAACTTGAGCAGTGCAGGTCTTCGCTGCCTTAGCCTCCACCCATTTAGTGCCATAATCGGTAGCAATCAGAGCATACTTGTTCCCTCTTCGAGTTTTGCAGGGGAGATGGGTCCAACAAAATCCAATCCCCATCTATAGAAGGGTGGTACAGGGCTGGATGGCTGAAGGAAGGTACTCCCGTCGAGTAGGCTTCGGCCCCGCTCTTTGACATGAGTCACAGCGGCGCACATAAGCGTAGCAGTCTTGGAATAGCTTTGGCCACCACAACCCAGAGCGCATTATCTTTCTAGCAGTGGCCTCTGGTGCCATATGACCTCCCCCCATTCCTGAGTGAGCCTCCTGAAGGATGGCTTGTGTTTCATGAGGGAGCACACACCTCCTTAAAATGTGGTCCTTCCCCAACTTGTACAGCTGACCCGCGATCAGTTTGAAAGGAGCAGCCTGAACAATCTGCCTCCGCTTTTGTGCTGGAGTTAACCCCTTGGGGAACTCCCCTGTAGACAACAAGTGTACAATGTTTGCATACCATGGGGGAAAGCAGTCCACAGCAAACAAGCAGTCATCTTTTGGTACTGTGGTATCGACACGGAAGAGGCCCGCATCTGGAAGGTCATCATCAACTCCTATGGCTGCTTCACCTGAAGAGATCCTTGATAAGTGGTCTACTGGTTGATGCAATCAGCTTGCTCTCACTAGGATGTCAAAGTCACTCTTGAAATAGAAGAATCCACCTGCTCACTCTCCCCCCAAGCGTTGGTTTGTTCAGTAAGTACTTGAGAGCTTGATGATCAGTAATGATGATAAACTTGCTGCCCAAGAGATAGTGCCGATACTTTGTCATGGCATAGACCATGCCCAAGCCCTCGCGTTCAGTGGTGCTATAGTTTCTTTCTGCTCCATTGAGTTGTCTGCTTGCGAAGTACACAGGTAGGTCGAGTTTGTGCTCTTCATCTGGTTGGGCCAATATCGCCCCAATCGCCAGCCCACTTGCATCTACATGCACATGAAAAATGACATCCCATTGAGGTTGCCGCAAGATGGGTGCCTTTACTAGACGATCCTTGAGGTTGTCAAACGCCAGTTGTTGAGGTGCCGACCAGTTGAAGGACTGCTCCTGCCGAAGGAGTTCCGTCAACGCCACCGCTATGTCGGCATAGGACCTGATGAATCTTCTATAATAACCCACTTGTCCCAAAAAAGACTTGACTTCTCCCAAAAAAGACTTGACTTCTCTGGGTGTGCGAGGAATAGGCAAGGTCAATATCACTTCCACCTTTGCTGGGTCCGTGGTCATTCCCTCAGCTGAGACGATGTGGCCAAGGAGGACCCCTCGCAAGGCGAGGAAGAAGCATTTGTCCGGATTCAAGCACAACCTAGCTTCTCTGCACTTATCAAAAACCCACCTCAACTTACTCATGTGATCAGTCTGAATAGCAGGTTCGAGGTGAGAAGCATTCTTACCATTGAACACAGAGAAGTCATCCAAGAATACCTCAAGGAACTTTCCGATGTTCTCTTGGAAGAGTTTGGTGACAAGACGTTGAAACGTGGCCGGTGCATTGCATAGACCAAAAGGCATCATCCGGTAAGCATAAGTTCCCCATTGGGTGACGAAGGTAGTCTTTAACTGATCTTGCTCTCGCACCCGAACCTGGTTATACCCACTGTATCCATCCATGAAGGAGTAGAGAGCATGACCAGCTACGGTTTCTAGCACCCTGTCAGTGAAGGGGAGAGGAAACCTATCCCGACGTGTGGCGGTATTCAAACTCCTATAGTCGACACAAACTCGGAGTTTTCCAGTCTCTCTTTTGGGCACCACTACGATGCCACTAAGCCATTCGGAGTAGTCAACAGGGTAGATCAACCCTACTTGCTCCATCTTTTGAATATCAGCATGGACAGCCTTGCGATAGTTAGGATTCATGCGATATGGTCCCCTGATCACTGGCTCTGCTTCCGGATATAGATCGATGCGATGTTCCATGAACTTAGTGGGTACTCCCTTTAAATCCTTATATGACCAGGCAAAGACATCAACATACTCTTGAAAAAAATCAGACAATGCAGCAAGGAGATAGTCATGTTCCCAGACCCAACTGGCTACCTTAAGATGTCGTGGTTGGTCTTCTGTCCCTATGTTCAGATACCTCCAATCCCTGGCATGGTCAACCTGAGGTATGCTTCCTAATGTGGAGTTGTTCGGTTCTTCTACTCCCACTGCTGGGTGCGCAGGAGAATCATCTAGAGAAAAATTCCCCACTACTTCTTCCATCCAAGAGCTCGGAAAGGACGGTTGGGTGTGTTCTGGAAATGGTTGAAATGTAGAGACGGCACTTGGGCCCATTCTCTTCTGTCCTTTTTGTGCTTGCTTGAGCATTCCTCTGTATGGTAGTCCAACCACCTCGTATGTAGTTTCATGAACCTCCTGTGTTGTTGGGGGGTCAGCTTCTGACATATATAAGTCGAGTAGAACAAGGTCCGTGACATCTTCTTCTCCCTGTATGCTGTGGGCTTGCCTTGAAGGTCTGAAGTTCCAGACTCCAGTGTGAATGTGGACGGCTCCTTCAAATTGTCCGGTCTCTTGACCCCTCCTAGGTTGGTCAAGTTGCACAATGGATTCAATAACCCTTCCAAGAGTCATTTCCGGCACCGCCTGCCTTTGAATGACATCAGTAAGTAGGTGGTCATCCTCTTCTTCTGCAGATCCATGAGTGTCTTCTCCAATACCATCATTGTGCTCAGCCAGCCCATGATCTATGTGGTCATCTTCTTCTTCCATAGATTCATGAGTGTTCTCTTCAGTACCATCATAATGCTCCGCCCGCTCATCATCTTCTTGCATAGTATCCTCTTCCTCCTCTGTTGTGACCCCATGGTCATTTTCTTGGTGTGAGGCATCCATGTCGTGTGCCTCCATTGCTTCCATTGCTGCTTCATGGTCTTGTCTTTGAGTCACCCTGGTGGCCTCCCCACCCCTTGGTCTGGTACTTGCGGACATCATTCGCTGATACATGTGGGGATTATTAAGAAGACCAAAAGGCATCCGTTCATACATGAGATCAGCCAAACCAGGTGGTGAAGAGGCTTCCTGGCTCACCTCTTGCGCATTCCGTGAAGTACCAAGATGGGCTTCAGGATCCTCTTCTGGACACAACTCCACCATGTTGATGGCTAAGGATCCCAGGGCCCCCATCCAATCCAAGATGACAGCTTCTTCCTCATCTGGTCTAGCATGTTCCAATAAGTACGTCAAGCTCTCACCATCATCTCGTGCTGCTGTTACATAGGTTTCACCTTGGAAGGGTGAGTCCTCCACATAGGCCAACTCTTCTTTCTGTAGGGGCCAATCCCCAAGTGCCCATCACTCCTCTTCCACCCCTTCTTCTTCTTCAAAATCCTCTTCCCCAAGTTCCACAGGTCGGTGACGGGCCCTTCCAGTAACCATGTCTATTTCTAAGGATGTGGATTCCAAAGGTAGTCGAACTTCATCACTTGACCAATCTTGAATGGCCTTTGCTGAGCGTAACCATGGTCTACCAAGAAGTAGAGGATAAGTCTGCTCACCCTCCGTCATATTAAGTACAATAAAATTGGACAGGAATGTATCTCCCCCAATCTTCATGTGAACACCTTTGACAGCCCCCATAGGCTTCACCTTGCGTTGATCCGCCATGCATACTTGAAAATGTACGTCAGTTGTCAATTTCAAACCCAGTTGTTGAAGAGTACCTCTCGGCATGATGTTTACTGCTGCCCCACCATCCAAGAAAACATCTTTCAGCTCCACCCCATTGATCTCCACTGCGAGCTTGGGACTTTGTTCACATGTGAGGGCAGCACAGGCTGAGCAATTGTCTAGTGTTACTCCATCTTGAACTGTTACTGTCTCTGGTGTGGGTCCGCCCTGAACAGATCCCCTTTGGCACCCTCCTGGCATGCGATTCAAAAATGCAATAGTCTGATGCTTGATATGTGGAGACAATTGACAGAGTTGTCGTAAGGTGATATTGGGCCTAAAATCCATCAAGTCATCCATCAAAGAATAGGGCTGGACAGTAGCAGCAACCTTTTGTGCCTTCATCCGCCGAGCTTCTGGCCGAGGGTCGAAGCTCACGCGAGGGAGAGGAGTTGCCTCTGGATTCTCAGTCAATATTTCCTGTGGTGACTCTCCCATCACCCATTTCCCCTTTTCTTGGGCACTACTAGGCTTCACCCCTTTTTCCTTCTCGTGCTTCATTGTGCTTCCTGAGTGAAAGGTGGATGGGCCTGCCTGCGACTCTTCACGTTTTTGCCCTGAAGTTGTCACTTCTGTTGCAAACCTCACTATTTTGGACTTGCGGGAAGGAAACTGAGGTGTGACGCCTTCATCTTCAGAACTAGATTGAAGATCTTTGGTGACACTCCTGACCACCTCCTGATACCTTGAAGGCATAGATTGCTCACTTGGAGCTGAGGTAGTTTTAGAGCTATTGATAGGTCTTGATGGCTGTGGGGCCCTTCGGGTCCTTTCTAATCCGGTTACAGGAGAGGACAAGGGTGATGCAGTCCTGTGCCCACTGTCCACCTTGGAGGAAGGAGGTGGGGATGCTCTTCTAGTGACTGAGCTGGTATTAGTTGGCGATGAGGCCTCCGATATTGATGTTGAATCATCCTTACTACTGTCACTCTTCATTTGTGACCTAGTCACAGCTCCCAACACTGCACCAATCAAATGGGGTTTGTCACCCTCCCCCGCCACTACTACATCAACCATGTTGACTTGCGATGTTGATTCCCTTCTGCCATTGGGACAATCTCTGGTGTAGTGGTCATTTGTGTTGCACTGTGTACAAGAGGGTCCCCCGAATGGTTGTGTACAATCATCTTGGTAATGGCCGTACTCGCCACATCTATAGCACATGATGGGCCTGCGAAAGTTGGTACCTCTGCCTCCACGTCCACCTCGGAACCCACCCCGTCGACCACGGATATAAGGGGGTCCATATCCACCCCCTGACATAGGTGGTTGATACTGTGCATAGTAGGGCGGAGGATAGAAGTATGGAGCCCCAAATTCACTAGGAGTAGGAGCTTGGAGCAAAGGAGGATTAGGAAGTAGTGGAGGTGGAGTGATAGGATGGGTGGTGGTTCAGGTGCCTTCACAGAGGCTGAAGCTTGGGGTACTGGCCCTGAAGTGGTCGGTGCAGCTTTGTTGATTGTAGCCACCAGTGGTTCTCCAATTGGATACTCCGGCATAAGCTTCCTCAACCCCTTAAGATACCTACACTCGGAGGCATCATGTCCATGAATTTCACAAAATGTGCAAAAGGAGGTCAGGGTGGGTACCTTACGCTTCGATGGACATTCCCAGTAGCCATGGCCAGAACCCTTGCAGTCGGTGCACCAAAGACCACTTCTTATCTGAGCTTCAAAGGGTGACGGTCCATCCACTTTTGTTCTATCTTTCAGACCTTCTCTGATTTCTTCTAATTCCTTCTTGAGTTGCTGCCATGCCTGTGAGCCCTCTTCTCTCGGAAGTTGGGCGGTCTGGGCGGGTGTTGAGGCGAAACTTAACTGAGACCGTTCCATCTTCACTGCTTCCCTCAGAAATTCTTGTAGTGAGGCATGCTCAGGAAGTTTGTCAACCAGCCTTATAGCAATGGTGGAGGGTAAAGCCTTCAAAAACCACCCCTTCATGATGGCGTCATTGGGTGGCACCGACATCTTTGCCGCCAAGACCCTCATCCTTGTGTACATCTCAGAGATGCTCTCTCCAGGCTTCATGGTGTCAGTGGATAACTCTTGGACAATCATGTGTTCGATTTTTTCCAACTTGAAAGTGCGTAAGAATTCCTCCCTTAGGTCTGTCCACGTCTGGAAGTGGTCCGGAGGAAATTGACTGTACCATACATCCGCAGCATCTTCCAATGACGAGGGAAAGATGTGAAAGAACGCATGCTCATTCTCCACACCTTTAGCTCTACATGCTGTGAGAAACTTCCTCACATGAGCTTCCGCATCCTCATGGAGGTGGCCTTTGAACTTTTGAGTCTTCACATGGACCTTGTTGAGTAGCTCGAGAAGTCTAGCTCTGTCAGGAGGACTGAGAACGGCCATCCCTCCCCGAGAGGTTGGAGAGGGGGCCATCCCCACCCGAGAGGTTGGAGAGGATGCAAGAGTTGGAGGGAGTCCCGATGGGGCTGTAATGAGTGTTGGTGCTCCCAAGGAGGAGACCACCCCGACAACTCCTCTTGTGGAGGACCACAATGGAGAAGTCACTACTGATGTAGTCATAGAGGAAGTGTATCCAGATGGTAGGGCGTAAGTGGGGGGTCTCGGTGTTGCAGAGGGAAAGGGTGAGAACATGGAAGATGTGGGGGTGAAAGAGGATGGGAGAGCATTAGGGAAAGAGAGGGACGGAGTTGAAGTCATGGATAAGTAGGCAGAAGGGAAGGAAGGAGGTGGTGAAAAAGGCAACACCGGTGTGGATGGAAAGGGAGATGAAACCATCATGGCAGGTAAAGGCATGGCCGGAGCAAAAGTACCCCCCAATGGAATAGATGTAGAAGAAGGATTAGCTAGGAGCCGAGAGCTATGCATAACAGATGAGGTAGCAGCTTGTCCACAAGAGGTTGAGGCGGGAGCAGATGGAGTCACCACTCCGGTAGAAGTGGTGGTTGATGAAGACATCGTTGCAGGAGGAGGAGAGGGGCTGCCTTGACCTTGATGAGTCCCTGAGGAGTCCTCGTCCTTAGTACCTGTTCTCCGCTTTGCACTTCTTCTTCTCCGAGTCCGGATCTGACCACCAGGGTTCCTGTTGGTCCAAGTCAATGAGAGTGTCGATGAAGTTACTTGCTCTGGCTACTACTCCAATGGGCTCACTTTGTGCTCGAGTTGAGGACTTCGCAAATTTACATCGCACGTAATGCTTCTTGTACCTAGTTTGGTCTGCCGGAAGTCTTTTCTCCACTCTCCTCAAGTACCTCCTAGTTCTCTCACTAGCTCCTTCAAATGTTTCAGAACTACTCGGCATAAGACCTCTCTCTAGGACCCTAGATCACCACTTCACTCGTGCTACTCAACACCAGCAGTGTCCCACCGTGATCGCCATAAACTGTCTGAGGGGGGGGGGGGGGGTTCTTAACACTTCCGGAAGTATTACCGGAGGCCTAGGGCCACTGGTGCGAGAAGCGAGTAAGACGTGCCATAAGTGTCACTGATGGTACTTAGGTGAGTGCTTGTCGATGGTGTCAACTATGTGCAAGCGGTGGATGGTGTCAACTATGTGCAAGCGGTACAAGTGCTGATGTAATGTGAGCAAGAAGAAGACCAAAGCGGAACAACATCATGAAAGCCAACCCTCGACATGAACAGCAAAGAACTTCAACCACATGACACAGGTCCGTTGTACCAGGTGAAGGGAGAGGAGGGGAGGAGAACACAACGAAAAGAGATTTTAGAGTAGCGAGCAGAGATGGGAAGTAGCATAACTCATTAGAAAGCAAGATGACTGATACACTCCCAGAAGATACACACGAGGCGAGCTCTTGACTCTAGCCTCTCACTCCTTCACTCCCGCCTCTCGCCCCTACCAGAATGTCCCTCCCCCTTCCCCTTTCCCCCTCTTCACCTTCTCCTCCTCTGCTCCACCCCCGGCTACCAATCTCCTCTCCTTCTTCCTATTGGATGTCTTCTCGCACCCTTAGCCAGCCTTAGCCATCCTTAGCCATTCCACCGTTTGTGGGCCACTCTGTCCTTGATGGCTTCCGCAACACTCCAGCCTGTCCTGGGTCAGTGAATCCCGTGCTCCATGTGTTCTCCTGTCTATTCCATGCGCTCCTGACACTAGTTGGTTGAGAGGGTTGGTGCACCACCTATGCCTCTTAATTGTTGGACTGCTTCCCATGTGCACCAACAGGTGTATCCCGTGTACCATTGCGCCAGTACTTCCCTCTGATTGACTTTGACCATGGTGAGTCGAGGTTGAGGTTTGGCACTCTTCGGTTATGTATTGCTTCCGTCATACCCAAGTCATGTCCAGGTCAAGTCATGTCCATGTCATGTCCAAGTCATGTCCATGTCAAGTCATGTCCAAGTCTGTTCCATGTGAAGTCATGTCCAAGTCTGTTCCATGTGAAGTCATGTCCAAGTCTGTTCCATGTGTCCAAGATGTGAACATATGTGAACACGCTGCAAGTAGGTATGACCAAGGTCTAACAACTTGGCATGTTGCTGAGGTGACCATGACGTGACCCACGTGTGACTCTTGGTGGGTCGCCATAAACTTTGAGTACAACAGGCTGAGGGCTGAGAGGGGCTGAAGGAGAGAGAAAGGAATGAGAGGCTGAAAGGCTGAGAGCTGAGAGGGGCTGAGGTAAGAAGTGAGAGGCTGAGGGGCTGAGGGGAAAGAGGAATGAGGGGCTAAAGGGCTGAGGACAGAGAGGAAGGAGGGACTGAGGGGCTGAGAGAGAAGAATCAGGGGCTGAGGGAGAGAGAGATGAGGGCTGAGGAAAGAGGGCTGAAACAGGCCAAGGAAGAAGAACACCTATGAAGCTACCAATGCCCAGATCTGTGGAGCCACAAAAGAGAGAATTGAGAGAGAAGAATCAGGGGCTGAGGGAGAGAGAGACCAGGGCTGAGGAAAGAGGGCTGAAACAGGCCAAGGAAGAACACCTATGAAGCTACCAATGCCCAGATCTGTGGAGCCACAAAGAGAGAATTGCAGAAGCCATTCGAACCAAATCCAGCTCCAAACAGTAGAGGTGATGTATGCATCAGTACAGCTGAATAAGGCAAAAAAATTGAGCAATTTGTATGGCACAACAGAATGGTCACTAAGCAGCAGCATAGCGGCCAAGTACAGGGCAATCTATGGCCCTGGTTACTGTCCACCGTACAGACGAACCAGGCTAGAGTGTACGGAATAAGGTACGGCCGGAAGTACAGACGAACCATCCCATAATGTAGGGAATCAAGTACGGCCTGCAGTACGGACAGTTGCCAGAGAAAAACACAACTTTTGGCAACATGATCTCAGCACATTTGGCAGCAAAAGGAAGGGGGGAAAGCAGAACTTAGAGTGCAGCAAAGGGAAAGGCAGGCAGAAAGGAGAGGAAGAGTACAATGGGGAGCTGCTTAGTTTTTGGGGGTCAGATTGCTTTTTAGACCTGGAACATGCCACACAATTTTGATAAATTGTGACTTGCCATTGTCCAACTTCACAAGGACCGTGGACTAGCATTTGAGTTCCAACACTTTATCATTCTGTCAAAAACTCTAGTAGAGATTGGATCCATTAGTTTCTAACAGATTTAGTGTGGCACATGCATCCTACGTTAGACCAAGTCACTGAGGAATTTATAATCATGTATATTGAGGTCAGTGGTCTAAGGGTTAATAGCACCAACAGTCAGGTTTTTAGTACATCGGGGCCTTTCATATTCTTTTAGCCAACCAGGGGGTGCAGTGGTTATGGGGGGCAGCTGCTAGTTCGGCTCCCAATCTACACAGGTGTGGAAAACAAGAGTGATATTTCTCTTTTCCTTTTCTTTTGGTACTACAAGTACACTGATAGATTTTCTGTACAGAACCATATAAGAATTAAAGGTTCATCACCATTGGAAAACAGAATATTACCAAAATCTTTGGGGAGCAGAGACTCTGCAAAATCCATAAAGCTTCAAACTTGAGGGAGCCTTGTTCAGAAGCCAGCAACTTGGCAAGCACAGAAATCTGCTACAAGGGATAGTTAAAAAGGCCTTTAGCGAAGCGTAATTTACAACGGTAAAGCGGTCTCAATGACAAGCCTTTTATCAAGTTTAGTAAGCTCAACCACTTTCCTTGAAGATGCATTTGCAGTTGAAACAGAAGTAGAGATATTCTTACAGCTCCTTTAATATTGTCTGTGGACTCAGAAATTTCCTGCTCTGGCACAGTGCCACCTAATAATAGCTGCATGAGTCTAACACTTGAACGAAAAGATACCGTGTCTGCACTTCAAATAAATGCTAGTGAGAAGTAGTTTTCAAAGATACATTATATCCAAATGTATTTTTTCCCACCCAAACACGCTTAAAAAAATGAGTACAACCCAACACGGAAGAAAACTTAGGAAGGACAATACGTTTTATCTAGTACAGTTGAGACCCTTTGAAAGGTATTACAATAGGTGCAATAATGACTGTGTCTTGCCATATTCTTGCTCTGATTCTGAGTGTGTATAAGAGATTTGAACATGGTACTAAAGGTACATGTGAAGGGCTCATAATCTTTGCTTCTGTCAATGATGATAGTACCATTGAGCTCTCACAACTTCGCAGACACTTTTCATTATCTTGATGCCTATTACAATGCAAGCAACCAGACGTGCTATTCTCACATAGCTCTTACCACAAACCTTCTTGCATGTTCCTTATTCCCACATTGTGATGAAAAGCCCTCTACTTGACTGTGAACTGCCAATGACCACTCATTCTTTTTTCTGGGATCAGCTTCCTGTCTCCACTAGGTGCGGCTGATTGGGGCTGTTGACGTTTCAAGGCAAATTAAAATACTAAACCAACCCACTTCCAAAAAGAGATCAGACCAGAAAAAGCTTCATTGTTATCCAACTAAGCCCTTTAAGTCAAGCTTATTAACAATCCCTTTTATCATCTATTCAACGTTGTTCAACCAATCGAGCTGTACCCCTTAATCCTGACACTACAATACCAGGCCTTCTGCCAGATGAAGCTACTTGTTTCATTTAGTTGTCCGAGGTATTAAGCAAGGGTCTATGACTCCCTTGTCAGAAAAATTAGTGATGAACTATGGACTTGGTTCATTAAATCACCCATGAGGTGATTTTGGGTTATAATAATTAAAAGGTCAAAAGAGTGGTAGTTAGACCTTGGGTCCTAGGTTATGGCACCATGATGTTATGCCATGCACAGATGGGTAGAGATTTTTAAGGGACCAAATCATGTGGCATAACCCCAAATGGTGTTGCTTCCCCTAGAAATGTGCTTTGTTGTGACTGCTCAAAGAGGCTCTTATTCCAATTATGTATGCATGTCTGGATGACCAGTGTGATGAGAGACACTGATTGTAGGACTTGCCTCTGCATCATGACCAATGTAGGCTCTAATTGTAGGACTTGCCTCTGCATCATGGCTTCTCACAGTTAAATTTGAGTCAGCAATGTAGCTTGCATCATGGCCATCCTATCGGATGGTGCAAATAATACCTCCATGTGTGGACCTGACCTTCCTGTAGGAGAAGGAAGGTGTCTCCTCCTGCCTGTTGCTTATGTCTGAAGACTTGGCTTGAGTCATGGTGAGCTTGCCAAAGCGTGCTGTCACCATGCACTATATTGTTCCCAACAAGTCTGTTGGATCTCCTACTGAGGCTGACGAAGAGTTATAGAGAGGATATCCCTGGTAGAAGACACCTCGGGGGGTTGTGTCTCCAATTCCAACCCCCACTGCTACTCACAATCTCAACGAGGAAAGTACTTGTAGGGCCTGTGTCTAGTTCCCTGCTGATATGGCATGCCTGAAAGTCAAGGTCTTGGTCCCAGCGTCTCCGGACCAATTCTTCTCCTGCGAAGAAGTCAGCATGCTCCTCGGTCTCCCACCTCGTGTTTTGCAGAGCCTCAAATCTCAAATGCTGATGTGTGACTGCAATCTCGCATACTACCTTGATTTGAAATCTGTGAGATGAGGTCCTGTTGCAGATATTCAAGTTCAAGCAAATTCAAGCCGAGCTGACCAGGTGACAACTATGTCAGGGAGCTGTCCAAATGACAACCATGTCACCGGGTGACAACTATGTCAGCGAGCTGTCCAAATGACAACCATGTCACCGAGTGACAACTATGTCAGACAGCTTACCAGGGTGGCAACTATGTCAGACAGCTTACCAGATGACAACCATGTCACCAAATGGCCAAGTAACGACTATGTCAGCGAGCTGGCCAGATGACAACTATGTCGGTGAGCGAACAAGGTGACCGCAATGTCACCATGTCAAACAGGTGACAACTATGTCAACTAGAGATAGAAAAATAACCGTGGTCACTTGCCTACTCTGGCGAGATCTCTCGTGAGTCCACCTGTCAGAACTATGTCAATGGTGGTGCAGGGGCAGCCAGCCAAGAGCTCACATGGAGAAGATAAATGCACACCACAGGAGTCAGAGGGCTAAGCGGCGCACAAAGAGGTGCACATGGGGTAATCATATCACCAACTAGGAGGAGGCTGGCAAGTCAGAAGTGGTTAAAGCCATGAAGAGTCCTAGGGGTGGAATGGCTAAAAGACCGAGAGCCACCACCAATGGGACGGAGGAAATAAGATTTTCAGCGAGAGAGAGGGACCCTCCACGGGAGCGGAGGGGATGAAGGGGATGGGGAAAGGAAGGGGAGCATTCTATGATTGTAAGGGGAACAGGAGAGTGACACAGAGGTCTTGGGTGAGCTCCGGTAACACTTCCGGAAGTGTTAGGACCCCCCGCCCCCCTTCCCCTCAGACAGGTCCTAAGCTGACCCATGGTGATCCATACTGTATGGGAGAAGAAAAGTTTCCATATTAAAGTCAGGACCTTGAAAACTAAGTCTGTCTCTCACAATCTTGCCCGTGCTATCTACTAAGTGCAGAAGCATGGATGCTAGCTGGAATAAGAGAGAAACCCACTGTCCATGCATTAAATCACTCTGTTGGAAAAATACCAAAGACAATGCTCAAAACACAAGGCCTGAGTTATGCTAACTACTGCTTTATTATTTCCAGCCTTGGCAATCGCCAAGTGCTCAAAAGACTACAACGTAACAGATCCTAAATGAAGAGACTGAATATAACATGTATGTAAAGCAGCCTCATCCTATTAGTACGATGAACAAATATCTAAACTCCCCAATTCAATATCATGGCATGCCTAAAAACGATTAGGCCCACTATTTCTCAGCAACTAACCTGCCGCTGAATTGCAAAGATACTCAGAAACTATTGATAAGGCCCTTGATTGTTGTAAACACAGGAGACCTTTTGTGGAAGACGATCCAATTCCAAGAAGACTCTCAAAACAGTCAGCCACAATAGGATCTACTGGCCTGCAGATTACATTAGAAAACATCAAAATAACAGCTTAATACAGTTCAGGCAAAAGCTTCAGACAGTAAATTACTGTTAAGTTGACAATGCAACATACTTTCCTTTCAAAAGGTCCAAAAGCATTGGAATCTTATTGATAACTTCATCCAAAGAGGCAAGCTCTGGCACTCGGCAAAATGCTGACAGAATTGAAAGTGCAAGCTGCAAGTAAGCTTGTTCCTGCTCCTTGGATTCATGGCTCATTACTTGTACTCTTGTCCCTTCAATCAGCAGGCTTACATACAATCAATCCAACAGTGGCAAGCCATCTTGTTAAATCTATTCCCTATACAAAAATGCAAACTTTGTTTCAAAGTAAAAATTTCCGGACAGAGGAAAAAAAGCACAAAACCTTGGACAATCTAACGTGCGAAAACAGGACCGGTACATGTAGCTACACTCAACAGAAGAAGCTAACCCTTCAGACAAAACACGCACCAGATCTAAGAAGCCTGTTTATAAATTGGATACCAATAGCATCAAAAACTTTCAAAATAGACTCCTTATCATCTCCTTGTACATATTTTGTCGCCAGTAGCAACCCCACCAGGCGTTGTTCATCAGTATTTCCCCTTAAAAAATTTAAGCAAGCCTCAAAATTTCCAGCAGAATCCTGATTCATAAAATGGGAAGTATTAACATCATAAGAATGCACTGACTGGCTCAAATACAGTAAAGTAAGAAAAAAAGCATGGCAAAGAATGCTTTTCTTCGTTACCCATCTTTTGTTGCTCACTAGCTGAATACTCACAACACACAGACATGAAAATTATAACTCATTTATTCATATACCAAGCAAAATTCCTTTATTCAAACCTCAAGAAGATGGACACTGAGAGGAGTTACATTACTTTGCCTAGACATGCCACCATTCTTGTTTTAAAATACCATTTCTACTCCTTGAAAGCAGTTGTATATGAGATTGCAAACAAATGATATTCCTACCAAGAGCAAAAGGATTCCTCAGGATAGAAATGATGATATTTACAGTCTACAATTCTGTCGATATTTTTCATTCTTTTTACTCCATTTATTAAGAATATGTGACCAAAGTCCATCACATACCTTACTCTCAATAGCCACCAAGGCAAACCACAAAGACTGTCTACTGTCTCACCTGATATGGCCTAGACTCCCCCATTTTCACTCAAGGTCCTTCACCGAATGTGAATCACACAGAATGGAAAAGACTATAGAGGGCTTGGCACAATTAAAGAACCACAATTCCTTGTACGACACCAGCAGGAAATCCTAAATATCCTGTACAGCGGTAACTGCAAAGAACTTTGGATGAAACTCTTGGAAAAGAGATCACCATGCCCTATCTAAGATCCTAGTTTAGTCCTATGCTGACACCCTCTAGGTCACATTAAACACAGCATGCTTGAAAGACGCCATCAAAACATGACATGTCAACAGAGACAAGGATCATGAAGAAGACCTCTTAACTTCTGGTTGGGAAACATGCTCTTTATGTGGTTTTCCTGTAAAGGCTCTCCCACTTCCTGAACACCATCATCGTTGGCCACTTGATGGCCAAGGTGTGAGGACCAGCACTAGAGATACACATCAATGAGTACATTTCAGTGAGCAAGCATGCCAAGCAAGGTTCAAATGTGATCATCTCCACGCTAGATCACATTTAGATGCCAAAAACTACAGACAAAGAGTTTTCTGCTACTTTGTAGACTTCAGAAAGGCCTTCGACTCTGTACCACATGCCCATTTCACCACTTTGAGCTCCTTGCATTGCACATGATGTCATTTGCGTACCTATACGAGAGTCACAAGCACAATATGCACCACGTATGAGAAGGTGAACACATCACCGTATGAGTGAAGCATGGATGATTTTGTCTCTTGCCCTTTTCAGGCTCCACATTCACCAATTGGACTCTTTTGTGGACACCTTGGAATGACAGCAATCCGTGTACACTAGCTCAGCATCTCATTCCCATCCTGCCCTATGTTGACAATGTAATATTGATCTCAAACACAACAGAGGGACTACAGAGATATCTGTTTTGTGACAGCCAAAGCATGAAGGTCAACTTTGATAAAAAAAAGTTTATGGTCTTCAACATAAAGGAAGCTCAACTTCGGCATGAGTCATTCATACTTGCAAGAGAGCTAGTTGAAATTGTTAGGTCCTATGTTTACATGGGTTGAATGTTCACACAACTAATGAAATTGACAAAATATGCCCGCTTGACCAAAAGACATGCATCCAGAGCAAGGTTGGAGCAAGTGTTTCCAGGCCCAGTCCAGCATGTGAACATGAAACCGCTCGTTTTAATTATGTAGTCGGACCCCCATCCCTTAGGGGAGATGAGCAATGGACATGTCATGAGAATGAGATATCTAGTGACCCGTGCGTGGCTCGATTGCTCATTGTGGTCGGCTCAATAAACAATAGAGTCCTCCACGGTAATCTTTGTCCACCATCGTTGGTCTAGGCCATGCTTGTGTGCAAGGTCCTCACTACGAACTCCGCAAACATGATATATGTGGAGTGCACCGGAAGTGACTGTTATGTGCATGTGCCAGATGCATCAACCAAGTGGGATCCAAAGAGCCAGAAGTGTATCTTCCTAGGAACCTACATGTGGCACCTACAAGCGGTTCACAGGCACATAAAATGTAGGTAAGTTCAGTCCAGTTGGATGTGTAATCTTGTTAAGATGCCCAGTAGTATGTCCCCCAACCACTTGAAGATGGCAAGCCTTCTTAGACGTGACAAGACTTCCAATCATTTTCCAGACTGTATCCTAACCTAAGACTGGATATTCGATAGTTGAAACTGAGAAATCTCGTACTCTTTGATCTGCCATTTTAAACGGGCAAAGTAATCCTCTATCTGGATCATATGACTTAAAGTGTGCTTTGCCGTCACACACACTCTTCAGTCTCAGGCGTTAGCACTCCCAAGCATTTTGAATCTTATAAACATGCAACGCATTAATGTCAGCGTACTGCACAAGGGAGGAGTACTAAATAAAAGGTTGAAGGACAAAATCATTGCTTGTCTGCCAATAATGAAACTTGGGGAAAGCGTATTATAAAGCTTCCAGCACATAATGACAGAACTTCCAGGGATTTGGGTCCTATTGAATCAACGGGACGTTCCAAAATTACTAAGAGGAGTGTGCACAAAAATTTGAAGCATCATATCAGTTTAACGATAAAATTTAGACACAGTCTAATCTCTCATGCATCTACCATGGAAGCCTCGGTTAGTCGCTATGCATTAGCCCGCTTAGCTTCAAACTGTTTTGAAAGGAGGAGGAAGGACAGCCAACATGTAAAAGTGAGGAAATGAATATAGTTCTCATACACGAATTGTATTTACCATGTCTAGTGTAGTCTAGAAGGAGTCACAACCCCACGCCACACGTGTCCTATGGAGGGGCACACCACCCTCCACCCGCGCGCGTGCACACACATCCACAAGCTAGGACTCCAAGCCCAGGCTCCAAGATTTGAACCTGTGACTAGAAGTGCATTGAACACCATCCATATTACCAGAAGGGAACCAAGACATAAGAGTGACTATGTGTTGCCATGACATAGATACAAGAATTAGATTAAATATATTGTTGTTAGCTTAATGAGTACATGAATAATATCCTTAAGAACATGATAGCATGGGATTTGATGTGGCCCCTCAAATCCATCGACTCATAGTGAGGACATGCATTTAAAAAAATGACAAGTTAGTGGTAGAAATGTATAGAGAGCAAATATATCGATTGAAATAATGAATGCCAAACTTTGTATCATGTGTTATATATCTAATGTATACATATTATAATATTGTGTGCATGTATGTGTGTTTGTACGTGTGCGTGTGCATGTGTATGTGTGTGTGTGCATGTGTGTTTGTGTGCATGCACATGTGTGCATGTGTATGTGTGTGTGTGCATGTGTGTTTATGTGCATGCACATGTGTGTGCATGTGTGTGTGTGCGGGCGCGCGTGCACAAATATTTCAAGACAAACACAATCCATTTCAATCCTTTCAAGATGAGACGCCACAGGACAAAATTTAGAAGAAGGTTCCATATATTAAAAATCCAATTCGCTATACAAAATTAGGACATGATGTTGAAGGAGCTCCACTCACCTGCATCCATCCACAAGAAAAGGCATGTTAGAATGGTGGCAGCGGCTCTCAAAGGGCCACACATGTGGTAGGTTTAAGGGTCATAAACCGCGGACTAGCAAGGAGTCGTGGGATCAACACATGGCAGAGGTACCCAGATTAGAGGTCGCCAAGAATGTGTAGTAGGACTACTGAGTTATGAGGATGGGTATTGACGTAGATCATACTACCTCCTTATATAAACCCAAGCCCTTGTAAGCCGCGACTGAGTTGTTCGGAATTCAACCGACTCGTGGAAAGCTTATGCCCATTTATTTACATAAACCACCATACTTAACCCTTTAACCAATGCTCTATAAGGTCCACAAAAGGCATTTTATATGCCTTATGGTGCCCATTCAGAGTTTTTAAAAAATAGCGTCCATATTTTGCCCGTTCTTATTGTCCAACCATGTTTTTATTGCTTATATATCATGTTCACGCACGACAATGTCATCACACTCATGTTCACGCAACACATTTTGCATTTTCTTGCTTTATAGGTTAGGTTGAATTGCTAGTGATGCATAAGGCCAAAATATCCAAAGTTATAATGAGTGGCCTCTTGTTAATAAATAATGCTTCTTGCTAAGGTTAAGCATACCATGTATAAGCTTGCGACCAAATGTTCCATCTATCCAATTTCACATCCATTATTTTTATGTATGATAACATCATCATGAGCATGTGTGTGTGTGTGTGGTAATGTGTGTGTGTAGAGTGTGTGTGTGTGTGTGTGTGTGTGTGTGTGTGTGTGTGTGTGTGTGTATGTGTGTGTGTGTGTGTGTGTGTGTGTGTGTGAAGTATAGTCTATCATAATGTCCTATGTTCAGTTCTTTTTGCCTTTGCTACATTGGTCCTCCAGAGATATTTCAGCCTTTATCTCTCAAGCTATGGAGCTGTTATGGAGGACAAAAACAGCTGTCAAAGCATTGAGACTGATGAAGATGGAAATGGTGTGCTCTCCAAGGATGCATGGTGGACTGAATGTTCTCAATATAAGATATCATGTACTAGCAAGGAAGGTTACTATGCTCCATACTTTCTTCCGTCGACAATAGCCATGGACTTGTATGATAACATCCATGTGTGGCAATTGCAACCCTCTGCCACATGCTCTCATCCTGTTCCTCTGCCTGTTTTGACCTCCATCAAAGCCTACAGGCTTCTTCAGCCAGCTCCATGGATTCAGGAATATGCTAATACTCTGTGGCATATCAGGAAGCCCCTCTCATGGTGGCGGAAGAATCTCCGCATCTTATGGAAGTGTAAAATGCCTTTGAAACAGAGACTTTTTCTTTGGAGATGCATGACGGGCACATTGTCAGTGGGAATCACACTTGCCAAATGTCACATTGCACCATCCACATGTTTACGATGTCAAGCTCCTTCAGAGACTGTCCCTCATTTGCTTTGCCACTGCCCGGGTTCTAGGAACCTCCTTGGGAGAATTTCAGATCATCTTCGGCTCCGTTTCCCGAGTCACAGATTTGGGAAACATTGTTGGTTATTTGGCAGATTTATGCGGTCTTTGTCTCAATACTCACTATTTCTCTCATGGGTGAGATATTGGGATCTTTGGACAATCTGGAGTGAGCTTAATTGGGCATAGATGGGTCGGCAGATTCATAGCTCATATGAATCTTTCCGAGCCTCATTGCGGCAATCCTTATATGATGCCTGCCATGAGGGTGATATACATGCTTCTTGCATAGAGCTTTTCTTTTTATGTTTCTGATCTCTGGGATACTCTCCAATTTGGAGACTTCCCATCTTGTAAATTTATGAGAATATAAATATAATGCACTGGATTTACCCAAAAAAAAAAAAGTGTGTGTGTGTGTGAGAGAGAGAGAGGAGGTGTGTGTGTGGTGTGAGAGAGAGAGGACCTGCAGCCCTTGCTCTAGCCCTCTCATCAGCCCCCTAGCCCCCCCAAACCAGCCCGTTTGCTTCAGCTACCTACTGCGCCACATCAGAGCTCAAAAAACGGTGTTTTGGAGCATTAACTGTGGAGATATCGAGCTCCACTCGTGATATGCTAGGGTGACCGTTGTGCATTTATGTCATCGACTTGTTAGCTGCAGATGCAGTTGGTATACCGCCCATGAATAATAGCTGGATGACAGCTATCCCTATGTACTCTAGTTCGTGGCTCAGTTAGTATGCCACCTTAGTTAGCTGAGTTTGGTTTGAGACCCACATATAGCGTTCTTCTATTTCTTTGTACTAGAGTTCTTTTGGCTTTCACAACTAAGAAGAGGAAAATTGTTTTCAGCCTCCACCTTTGTGTGTATTCCCCCATTGTGTATGTGAGAAAGCCGCAAGTGGGACTCCTTCCTTCTCTCCCACTATCTTCATATGGTATCAGAGCCTGGTTCATGGTAAGGAGCTCAAGAAAGCAAACCAAGTTTGCGGTGTCCTGGTAAGAGGACCAGTGTTGCTTTCCTTTTTCGAGTTTGGGAGCAAATCTCTGCAGGGAGCACAACCGAAAAGTGCAAGAGTGCATTAGATTGAGATGCCCTTCACGGTGTGGCGAGAGGGCAGTATATGCTACGGGACGTGGCTAAGCCCTTGGTGACTTTATTTTTCTGATTCGAGGCCATTTCGGAGCCAGTTTTAGAGGCAGAAATTCTCCGCAAGCACTGAGAAAAAGGCCCTGTTTTTGCTATGCGACCACAGCTCTACAGGTCGGTGAAAAGTTGCTGCGGAAATTGCATCGTATGCCTATGCGCAAAGATAGTGGGAGTTACTGAATCATCCTTATTGCCTGTTGATGCAAAATCCTCACTAGGAAGTGACTGTGTGGTCAAATACCACTTTCGTCAGTTTTGCAGATTTGCCCTTGTGAGGCAGAAGCTGTGTTTTTTGCAATGACAGAATATTTTGCAGTGTTCTGTAATGGCGTCTGATTCTGTTTCACAGATTGTCACTGAAAAGCTTGACAAAAACAACTTCCAAGCATGGAAGTTTAGAATGACAAATTTTCTTATGGGAAAAGGCTATTGGGAGTTCATTACAGGAAATGAAGAAGAACCAGTTCTTCCTAATGTTCCCAATCAACAAAAAATGCAGGCATTTAAAGGATGGCGTGAGAGAGCCAGAAAAGTTATGTACTAGCTATCTATCAGTATTTCAAATTCTATGATTGTGCATATTCAAGATGCAAGTATGCCAAAGGAGGCATGGGATACTTTAGCAAAAATGTACAACAAAAATATGCAAGCCAGGAAAATGCAGCTCAAGCAGGAGTTGCACAATGTGCAGAGAGAAAATATGAGCATCAATGACTACCACATGAAGTTGAAGAAAATTGCAGATGCACTTGCTTCCATTGGGTCGCCAGTGGAAGATGATGATTTAGTTTCTGTGACCTTGAATGGTCTAGGAAAGGATTATGCACAGTTCCGGACATCCATTTTCGTCCGTGAAAAATTTCCTGATTTTGAGGAGTTGTTTGCTCTTCTAATTTCTGAAGAGCAGAGAAATGGTGGTGCATCTTCTTCATGAGGAACTTCAAAAGAAACTGTCTTCTAGTCAAATGCTGGAAGAGGTAGAGCAGGCCGTGGTGGTAGAAATCAGAATATGCAGCAAACTCAAGAAAACCAATCCTATGGAGGAGGACGTGGTAACTCTAGAGGCAGGGGGAGCCAAAGAGGTCGTGGTGGATGGCAGAGAGGCCAAAATGCAAACAGCAATGTTGAATGCTACTACTGTGGTAAAATGGGTCATATGGCTAAAGACTGCTATAAAAAGCAGAATGACATCATGGATGGAAAATTGCAGCAAGGGAATTATGCATCTTCTAGTAGATAGGGTGATGACAGAAATGAGCATCTGTTTATGGTGTGGCACATGACCAATTCTGTGACAAGTGCAGAAGAAAGCAATGATGTGTGGTATGTTGACTCAGGTGTGTCAAACCACATGACAGGTCATGCAGAATGGATGCAGGATGCAAGGAAAATGGAAAGACCAGGATTTGTGGAGACTGGTGATGATACTGCACATCCTATTGTGCAGATTTGTAAAATTCCTTTGTTTATGTAGGATGGGAAAAAGAAATACCTGTCTGATGTATTTCATGTCCCAAATATCACCAAGAACCTGGTTTCTGTTGGTCAAATGGTTGAGCAGGGCTTGCAGGTTAGATTTAATCCTCATGGATGCTTTGTTGAGGATATGAAAAATAACGGTCACTTGATACCAAAAGGAAAGAAGAAGGGTAGGATGTTTACGTTGGATGCGGGCATGCTTGAATTGAGTGCAACAATGTTTGCACATGGGACCGGTGTAGTTGCAGATATTGATATCTAGCATAAACGCATTGGTCATGTTAATGTACAATGACTTAAATCAATGCAGGCCCAAAATATTATTGCAGGATTGCCTAAATTCAAGGTTGCAGAAATGCATAAGGTATGTGAAGCCTGTCAATTTGGAAAACAGGCAAGGAAACCATTTCCTAGACATGTTCAAGAGAGTAAGAAGCCATTGGAATTAATCCACTCTGATGTGTGGACTACTAAAGCTAAATCTATTGGAGGCTGTCATTATTTTGTCACTTTTATTGATGACTACAATAGAAAAGTTTGAGTGTATTTTATGAAAAAGAAAAGTGAAGTGTTTGGGCATTTCAAAGCTTTTGAAGCTATGGTTGAAAAAGAAACAGGCCTGCAAATAAAATGCCTAAGGTTAGATGGAGGGGGAGAGTACCTCTCAAATGAGTTTGCAAGGTTCCTGCAGGAGCATGGCATAAAGCAGCAATATTCATGCAGTCATACCCCACAGCAATATGGACTTGCAGAAAGGAAAAACAGGCATATTGGAGAGGTATCTCAGGCCATGCTAAATGAAAAAGACCTACCATATTATTATTGGGCTAAAGCAATTGCTACAGCAGTTTACATAATGAACAGGAAAACCACTACAGCAATACATGGCATGATGCCAGAGGAGATGTATACTGGTAGGAAACTAGATATTTCTCAATTGAAAATTTTTTGTTGCATTGCCTATGTTCATGTGCCAGATGAATTGAGGTCCAAGTTGGATCCAAAAGCTTAGAAATGCATCTTTATTGGTTATTCTCTACAGCAGAAAGGGTATAGATGCTATAACCCTTTACAGTGAGGAGAGATGTTGTTTCTGATGAGGATGAGCAGCTGGTATAAACCAGTAAATGTGATTGATGATGTAGATGCACAAAATGGTAATGCTGCACACAATTCACAGCAGCAATCACAAAATATTAGTGGACCTACAGTGTCCTCTAGCAGTAGTTCACATACTTCGCCATGGACAGGCAGATTGAGATCAGGAGAATCTCCTTAAAGCCATGCAGATAGTGGTATGCAGGTATCATGAAAAGGAAAAGAGAAGGTAGATCAGCCCATGTTTGATGTGAATGCAGGTCACTCTTATGTGGATGGTGAATCCAGTGGCTCAAAACAAAGCATTGATGATGAGTTGGGTATTCCTTCTGTTGTTACACCTGGAGTAAGGAAGACCAGGGATGTTTTGAGAGCACCTAGAATTGAGCCTATTTCGCACAGATCTACCAGAGCTAGGTATCCTGTGGATAGGCTGAAATATGATGGATTTACATCCATTCACTATGCCCATATGGTCAAAGTGATACAGGAACCATAACCCACTTCTTTTGAGCAAGCCATGGGAAAAGAAAAATGGGAGAAAGCCATGGATGAAAAAATGGATGCCTTGGAAGCAAATTCTACATGGGAATGGGTGCCTTTGCCTAAAGACAAGAATGCAATTGGTTGTAAGTGGGTTTATCAGGTGAAGCACAATGCAGATGGTTCTGTGAACAGATACAAGGCAACATTAGTTGTCAAGGGGTATGCACAGACATATGGCATTGATTATGAAGAAACATTCAGTCCGGTTGCAAGGATGGCAACTGTAAGAGTAGTCATTGCTATGGCTGCATCAAAGGGATGGTCTTTACATCAGATGGATGTAAAGAATGCCTTCTTGCATGGTGATTTGCAAGAAGAGGTCTTTATGGAGCAGCCACCAGGTTATGTTCATGTTGTTCATCCTGAGTTTGTTTGCAGGTTGAAGAAAGCCTTGTATGGCTTGAAGCAAGCACCTAGAGCATGGTCTGACAAGATAGGACAGTATCTTGTCACTATTGGCTTTCAGATTTCCAAGGCAGATTACTCACTTTATGTGAGAAAAACAGAGAAAGGTATTATGCTGCTTGTCATTTATTTGATGATTTGATCATCACAGGTGATAAATGCTATTGAAGCAGAAGTTTGAGAGGAAGGATTTGGGAGAGCTGCATTATTTCTTGGGCATTGAGGTGATTAGATCACCAAGTGGGATACGGCTCTTGCAGACGCAGTATGGATTGGACATGCTATCCAAATATGGGATGACAGGCTGTAAGCCTATTTCAGTTCCTTTGGAGTAGAATGTGAAGCTGAGCGCAGATGCAAGTGAGCTTCTGGAAGACCCTACTATGTACATATGCATAGTAGGAAGTTTGATTAATATGACTATTACCAGGCCAGATTTGAGCTATGCTATTGGATTGGTAAGTCAGTTTATGCAGGCTCTAAGGAAACCACATTTGGATGCGGCTAGACGCATACTCATGTATGTGTAGTCCACATTGCAGTATGGACTATTTTATGAGACTGGGGTTCAGATATAGTTGCATGGATACACTGATGCTGATTGGGCTGGTAGTATTTCTGATAGACGATCTACCAGTGGATATGTGTTCTCTTTTGGGAGTGCTGCAGTCACTTGGAGTAGCAAGAAACAGCATACAGTTGCCTTATCGAGCACAGAGACTGAGTACAGGGGTGCAGCAATGGCTGCATGTGAGGTAGCTTGGTTGCATAAGCTACTTTATGATATGCATCAGTCTACAGATGGGTCAGTTGTCATTTATTATGACAACATGAGCAATATACATTTGGCAAATAACCCAGTCTATCATGCTAGAACAAAGCACATTGAGGTGCATTATCACTATGTGCAGGAGAAGGTTTTACTAGGTCTTATTGATCTAGTTTATGTCAGCATAGAGGATCAGGTAGCTGACATATTCACGAAGGCATTGGGCGCAGAGAAGCTATGCAAGTTCAGAGACTTGCTTGGTGTGCAGGAATTGGGATTGAGCTCGAGGGGGAGTGTTGAGATATCGAGCTCCACTCGTGATATGCCAGGGTGACCGTTGTGCATTTATGTCACCGACTTGTTAGCTGCAGATGTGGTTGGTACACCGCCCATGAATAATAGCTGAATAACAACTATCTTTATGTACTCTAGTTCGTGGCTCAGTTAGTATGCCACCTTAGTTAGTTGAGTTTGGTTTGAGACCCACATATAGGGTTCTTCTATTTCTTTGTACTAGAGTTCTTTTAGCTTTCACAACTAAGAAGAGGAAAACTGTTTTCAGCCTCCACCTTTGTGTGTATTCCCCCATTGTGTATGTGAGAAAGCCACAAGTGAGACTCCTTCCTTCTCTCCCACTATCTTCACATTAACTACCTGTCGTACAGCCCGCCATAATTTCGTATAGTTTTTTGTATAGGTGTACGGACCTATATGGCTTGTCTCGCCCTACTCAGGCTGCTGCTTTCAGTTGATTCCCTGCTCTTGGGTCGTTTTTAATGCAGGGTTTTGCTCATGGACTGCATCTATACACTTATTTTGAGGGCTCTCTATTCCCCCTTCTTTCATCTTGGGTTTCTGGGTCCTGTGTACTCTTTTCATTGCTAGAATCTCCCCTCTTTTTTTGAAAAATAGTTCATCTGGGAACTTTTACTAGTTTTTTTATCTTTTTCTTCTACATAACTTGTCTTTTCTTTTCTCTAAATCCCTACATCTCTCTTTCCCCTTCTTCTCCTTGCAAATACACTATTTTCTTCTTCTCTGTGGGCTGTTTTTTCTTTTTGGGACTGTTTTTTCTCTATTATCACATTACAGGTACCTCCTTTTTGGGTTCAATCCTCTTCCGAAGACATGGTTGAATACTCTTATGAAAAAACTTTTTAAAAGGATCGATCACTTCAATGCAAAAGCAAAAGCAGGCTGAGGGTCAACATGACCCAGTGCATGATTCTGTTGAAGCACAACTAGTTTATGATGTCATGCATGAAGGATTTACAGACACAAGGAAAGAGTGGAAAGACTCTGTTCCCTCAGTCGGTCTCATGGTTGAAGTGGATGAAATTGTGGATCCAGTTAGAAATGCAATTATTTTATTTTTCCCAGGTCGGATGCCACCTGCTGTAGAGGTAGGCAACTAGTTGACCTGCACACTGGCTGGCTCATTTGTTCGGAAGGTACACTATGCAACTAGAGGTTTTTTTGAGGTCATTATGGTAGATGAGATTCACAGGCAAATGCTTTTGGAACATTCACCCCTTTTTTTTGGTGAGCAAATGTTGCACGTTTTGCCATGGTCTCCCACAAGGGATTTTTAGCCTTTGATCCGACACCGATGTCCGGTCTGGGTTGAAGTTGTAGACTTCCCGCAATGCATGGCTTCACTCTTGCCTAAAATTGCAGCGACTTTAGGCAAAGTGGTTTGCCCACCACGGCCTAATGGCAACTCAAATCGATTTTGCATTCTCTGGGATACTGACAATCCCACACCAGAGTCTTATTTAGTCATGGTGAACAATGTTGACATAGGAAGTGCTTTTTATAAATTGAAATGGGGATTATTTGCAGGGGCTTGCTGTAAAAAATTTGGGCACATGGCTTTGCAGTGTCCAATGAGTTAGCATAAAATGCCTCCTGCCACTTTGCCTGTTCAGATGCCCACTAAGGATGCTCCTGCCTCTATTGGGAATAAAAATAGAGGTAATAGACAGTTTTTTGTGAATCAAGATAAAGGCAAAACTCCAGTGGTTTCAAATGGGACTGCTTCTTGCCCTTTGCTTCCTGCTATTCAACCCTCAGCAAAAGGACTGAAAGCTCCAATTGATGGATGGCAAAGTCTAAGAAAAGTTATTTCTGCTCGACGACCTCCACCCTCTTGCACTTGGAATGGTGCATCTTCTAGTGGAAACTCTCCAGAGGTCAATTCAGGAATTGGGATCACATGGGCTGCAGTGACAGCTAGTAGAACCCTCTTCCGTGAAGAAGAGGTTGCTGCTTTGCTGTCCGCTCCTTAGGCAGATGTTTCTTCTTAGGGAAGAGGCCCTGACCCTGAGGTAGAAATGCAGAGTTGACATCCTAAACATTGCTATTGTACATAGTTGTTTTCTCCTATAAATATCTATAAATATGTCTGCTCATGTCAAATGCTTTACACTTAATGTTCAGGGGATGTGTGACAGTAGGAAATGGAAATCTATGTGGCTGTATATCAATAGATTTCAGCCTGACATAGTGGCATTACAAGAACACAATCAACGTGTCTATGCAGGAAAGACAGGTCATTACTGTGGATATGATACCTTCTATGCTACTAGGGAGCACTCTTTCTGTAGTCTTTTTGATCAAGCATGAGCTTCAGTCAGTTATTGCTTTAAATGACAATCAAGGCAGATGGATTATTCTTCAATGCATCATTCAAGGCGAAGTTTTTGAATTTGCTTCTATCTATGCACCTCAATCTTCTCAGGATAGAACTGCAATTTGGGATGCCGTGCAATGATATCCAGGGATTTCAATAATCCTCCGCAACAGGGTGACAATACATTAGAAAATAATCATATGTTAAGCCCTGAAAGGCATGCATGGTCTCAATTACTGATGCATCTTCATTTGGTTGATCTTTGGAAGGAATTGTAGCCTTTGTCACTAGGATACACTTTCCAACAGAATGCCCTTTCTTCTTATCAGGCACGTCTGGATTGCTAGTATAGTGTAGCTCCACAACAAAATGATGATTTTACATGCAAAATGTGGATTGACTATGCCTTTGTGCATTCAGATCATGCACCTTTATGGTTGAGGTAATCTTTTTATGATATGCCAGATGATAGACTGCCTCAAAGGCGACATCTGATTGTGAACAATAGCTATTTGCAACATGTTTTCAAGGCCATGGTTACTGAAGCATCTCACTCTCTATCTTCTCAGAGCCACTTTGATATTGATAATGCATGGGATTCTTTTGTTTCCAAAATGCAAGTTGTAATTAGAGGTTATGGCAAGTCTTACATGGAGACTTTGAGGGAAACTGTTGCTCAGGCCAAATTGGCTTGTCAAGACCTCACTGAACTCATCATCTTCATCCATTGTCCTTGCATGAGCAAACAACACTATACCAAGCTAGACATTGTCTTCAAATCAATGATCATAGGAAACTGGCTAAATGGGAGACTAGAGCAAGACAAGAGCTTTTACAGATAAAGACTGCTCTTCCAAACAATTTTTTAAAAGCTTGCATTAGAAGAGATTAAAAACAAACATTTGCAAGGTGCTTCTACCTTATGGTTCATGGACTACATCATGGTCACAACTTGCTTCTATTTGTGTACATCATTTCTCTCAGCAGTTTAGTTCTGTAGATCCTCCCTCGCAACAGGTTTTGTCTACAAGAAATTTACTTTTATAGCATGTTTCTCCTATTATTTCCACTACTCAAGCTTTGGAATTAGAGGAACCCTTTACTGAGAGGGAATTGTCAGATGCAATCAAATACTATGGTAGATGGAAATCTCTAGGATGGGATGATTTTATAGTTGAATTTTTTCTAGAATATTGGCCTCTTTTGAAGCATACATTGCTGCATATGGTGAACTCTGCTTGGCAAAATCAGAAAATGCTAGACACATGGAAGAGAGGTCTTGTTAAACTCCTTCCAAAAAAGCAAATTTGTGAATCTTTGGCTGATTGGAATCACACTTATGCCAGTCATTTACAAAGTTACTACCAAAATGATTGTCGATTGGCTAAAAGGTTATTTACATGATGGGTTGCATCCTGCGCAATATGGTTTTCTTCCTCGTAGGCATGTCATAGATAACATTGCTAATGCTTATGTTGGAATCGAATATGCCAAATATATGCAGCAAGATGTTTTGCTATTGCAAGTTGATATTGCCAAAGCTTTTGATACTGTAAAGTGGGACTTTATTTCATCCACTATGCAGGCCTTGGGATTTGGCATAGAAATGCAGTGAGTTATCAATTGGCTATATCAAGATAGTAAAGATGCCTGCATACTTTCAGGGGATATTTCTACAACCTGGACTCTTGGTTGTTCTGTTTGGCAAGGATGTCCCCTCAGTGCTTTACTTTTTGCCATAGCCACTCATCCAATGCTTCATTATATGGACCACCTCTTGGACACTGACATGTTGCACGGATTGGAAATTCCTGGCAGCCGTAGCATGATTGCTCAAGCATATGCTAATGATTCTTTCTTTACCCCAAAAAATACTCGAAGCGATTTCTCCATGATTACGTAGGCTCTTTCTACATATGGTTTGGCTACTGGTCTTCGTGTCAATTTTCAGAAATCAAAATTATTGTCGTTGCATGCTAAAGATTGGCGTAGTCTTTTATGGCTTGGGAAATTGTTCTAACTTCTCAATTGATTCGACATCTTGGCTATCTGCTAGGTTGGGGGCTCACTCGTTCTCAACAAATTGATTGGGTATGTATCCAAAATTGAGGATTCAAATTTCTGGATCCAATATTGCCTAGGCCCTAGACTCAAACCCTCTAGGCCTCCACCAATGCAAGTGCTATCGAGCCCTCTGGTTTCCTACCTCACCATAATCAAGCTGTGGGCACTGGGGCTTTCGTGATTATGGTTGACGTAGCATTTCCTTCCCCTTAAGAATGGTTTACATCGTCGAATACAAAATTGGGAAATCTCTTTTGGAGATTGCTTACCCTTTCCCATGTTGAACTCTCTTCAGGTCTATCTGTCCACTTAACCAAACATTCTTTCCATATTGTATGTCGCATTGTTTTTTCTTGTCTATCTAAAATTTTTTCTAGTTCATGTGGTAAAGTAGCAGGTTCAATGAGTTCAACGAGGGCTTCATTTCCAATGAGATCATCATCATCTCCTAACATTCTTTTTAGCCTACTCACATGAAAGATTGGATGTACTCTACATCCATATGGTAAGGCTAATTTGTAAGCAAGTTCTTCGATTCTCTAAAATTCTTTCTAGTTCATGTGGTAAAGTACCAGGTTCAATGAGTTCAACTAGGATGTCATTTCCAATGAGATCATCATCATCTCCTAACATTCTTTTTAGCCTACTCACATGAAAGACTGGATGTACTCTACATCCATATGGTAAGGCTAATTTGTAAGCAAGTTCTCTGATTCTCTTAAGTATTGTGGATGGTCCACAATACCTTAGGAGAAAACTTTGGACATTTAATTGTCTTTAGGGATTCTGGAGATCCAAGTACCTTGAGGTAGACTTTCTCATTTACTTCAAACTCCATCCTTCTATGGTGGGGGTTTGCATAACTTCTTGCTCTATCATGAGCCCTTTTGATGCTATCTTTAGTCGTCTTAAGCATTTGATTCATGTCTTCAAGAAAGTATTTGTCTGCTTTAACCTTCTCTTTTTCAAGTCCCACTGCAACTGGGGCTCTAGGTTTAAATCTATACATCATCATGAATGTACTACAACCTGTAGCTAAATGTTTGGCACTGTTATATGCAAATTCTAATATGGACAAACATCGTTCCCAATTAGTTTTCCATTTACTTACATATTCTCGAAGCATATCCTCAATGACCCGATTGACCCTTTCAGTTTGGCCATTGCTCTGTGGATGATCCGCGATGCTCATATTCAAAGAAGCTTCTGGCCTCATAAACACAGGCCTCCAAAAATGGCTATTAAATTTGCTATCCCAGTCACTAATGATTCCGTTTGGTAGCCCATACAATTTATAAATATGCTCCACAAACAACCTAGCTAATTCTAGAGTTTTAACCTCTTCTATAGTTGGAATAAAGTGAGCCATCTTGGTCAATCGATCCACAATTACCCACACAGAGTCGTGTCCCTTTGTGTCCTAGGTAATCCAACAAAAAAATCCATGGATATACTTTCCCATTTGCCAGATGGAATCTCTAATGGGTGTAGGAGACCTCTTATCCTAAGGCATTCAACCTTATTGACCTGGCATTTTTGACACTTCAATACATAGTCTTGGGACGACAAACGTCCTTATCTATTCCAGGCCAAAAGAATTGCTTCTTGATAAGTGCATACATCTTCTGAATTCTCAGTTGTTCAGTACTTGGACTATCATGACACTCAAAAAGAATTTGGTGCTTAATGTCATTATTATCTGGGACACATACTTTACCCTTCTAGAGCAGGTAGCCATCTTCAATAGTATAACTTTTCCCATTTGAGTCCTTTATCACCAACCTATGGTGTGTTAACATTTCCATGTGACTCCTGAGTGAAAGCTCCTCAAATTGCTTTCCATATTTCAGAAAAGTGAGGATCAAACTCACATTTTCCTTTTGAAAACTCTAGGAAATCATTTTGGAATTGAGTGAAATTCAATTCATTAAGAATTGGCATTTGTCTTAGGGAGTATGATACCACGTTAAACTTCCCCTTTCGATATGTCAATTGGATATCAAACTCTTGCATTATTTCAGCCCACCTAGCTTTTCTACCTTTAAGCTCTAGCTAATTGCAAATCCACTTAATGCTTTCTTGATAAAAAGTGATCTCAAATTTGGCCAAATAGTGCCTCCATTTCTTCAAAGCATACAACTCCTCATCATATGCAAAAGTAATTCTGTTGGGCATGATCTAACTTTTTGCTTTCAAAAGCTACTGGTTGACTCTTTTGTAATAGTACCACCCGAATAGCAAAATCATTGGCATTTATTTCAACCATGAATGGTTCATTGGGATCCACTACCTTTAAGATGAGCAGATGCTTTAGCCACTTTTAATTTCACAAAACTATTCTTTTGAGATTCACCCCATATGAAGGTACTTCCCTTCCCCTTAATCTAGTTCGTTATTAGAACAGCGATCTTAGGATGACTCTCCCATCAAATCTAGACAAACCTAAGAATGTCTACAATTGCCATTCCAATATGGCCCTAACCTTCTTGAGATCCATAAGAATCCCTTATTGGGATATTATATGTCCCAAGTACTTCACTTCTTTTACAAAGAATTCACATTTGGATTCTTTTGCAAAAAGAGAATTATCTCTAAGCACTTGAACACTTTCCTCAAGTGCTCCAAATGCTTTTTCCTCATTTTACTATAGATTAGGATATCATCTAAACATACTACAACAAATTTTCCTAAATATGGTCTCGACTCTCAAGACACTACTCACATATGTCATAAAAGTTGTTGGAGCATTAGTTGAACCAAATGACATTACTTTAAACTGATAATTCCTGTACCTAGTGTGAAATGATGTCTTAGGGACATATCTTCTCTTATTTGCACTTGGTGATTTCTTGATCTTAAGTCACTTTTAGTAAAATATTTTGCCCCTTGCAAATGATCAAAGAGCTCATCAATGCAAGGCATAGGGTACTTGATTTTTATTGTGATTTTATTTAAAGCTCTATAATCTATGTAAAAACGCATAGTGCCATCTTTTTTCTTTACCAGTAAAACTGGTAATGACCATGGAACCTAATTGTTTTGAAGAGGCATAGGGTGATCATAGGTGGATGGAGGCTATGCAGTCAGAGTATGGCTCCATAATGAAGAACAACACTTGGGACCTTGTGGATCGACCACCAAAACGCAAGGTAATCGGAACCAAGTGGGTGTACAAGACCAAGTACAAGTCCGACGGCACGTTGGAAAAGTACAAGGCTCGGCTCGTGGCAAAAGGATTTGCACAGGTACATGGTTTTGATTATCAAGATACTTTTGCTCCCATAGCTTGGCTAACCACAATTCGCAGTGTTTTGGCTTTCGCTGCCTAGGGAAGTTGGCCCATGTTTCAGATGGATGTGAAATCCGCCTTTCTGAATGGAGATCTCAAGGAGGAGGTATACGTGGAACAACCACCAGGTTTTGAGATCCCTGGTTCATAAGGTAAAGTCTGCAAACTAAAGAAGGCACTTTACGGGCTGAAACAGGCCCCACGAGCATGGTGCCAGTGAATTGATGCCTACTTTCTGCAAAACGGGTTCAGGAGGAGCCCATTTGATGCAAATTTGTATATCTTTAGAGGAGGCAGGTGTATGGTTGTGGTCCTTATTGTGGACGACCTTGTCATAACAGGGAACCATGAAGAGAAGATCTCGTAGACGAAGCATTTGCTAGGAAGAGAGTTTGAAATGACAGACCTCGGACTGATGCATTTTTGTTTGGGGATTGAAGTTTGAAACAGATCTTCATTTCACAACTGAAGTATGCTAGAGAGATACTGAAGGCATTTGGCATGGCTGAGTGCAAGACAGTTGGTACCCCTATGGAGGTTGATGCGAAGCTCTCAAACGAGGATTCATCACCACTGGTGGTTGAAGCGAAGTACAGAACGCTTGTGGGCAGGTTGATTTACCTGTGTAACACATGGCCGGACATCAGCGACTGGTGTACTAAGCAAATTTCCAATAAGCCTTGGGAGAACCATTGGAGGGCAAGGATGTGGGTGCTGAATTATGGCATCACCTATACCAAGGGCAACATCTTGACCAAATTCTGTGACTCGGATTGGGCAGGAGACATGGACAGTAGGAGATCAGTGACAAGGTACTGTTTCTCACTTGGATCTGGAGTTGTGTCGTGGGTCAGCAAGAAGCAACCCACAGTTGCTCTTTCTTTTACCGAGGCCGAGTACAAATTTGCATGCTTTGCTTCTTGCGAGGCAGTGTGGTTGAGGAGGATTTTGGGGGATATGGGTGCAGTGCAGAATAAGCCTACACAGTTATCATGTGACAATCAGAGTTGCATGGCGATTGCAAAGAACCCAGTGCTCCACGCTCGCACAAAACACATTGAGATTCAATATCACTTTGTACGCGAGCTCATCATGGATGGAAAAGTCGACTTGGTGTACTGTCTGACTACAGAGATTGCTGCAGACATCTTCACGAAAGCTCTTGGAAGAGACTTGCTGGAGAGGCATCTTCATCGACTTGGCATTGGGCCAAAAAAGTAAGTTAAAGTGTACGAATTGAAAGTTTTAAAAGTTATTAGAAGAGTATTCTCATTCTTACATTTCTTTTGAATGAATATTTAATATTCTTTCAATAGAATGTGAATTGATTTAAAAGAGCGTGATTGAATGACAATTAATATATTGCATGCTTGAATGTGTTTTTCAAAGGATATGTGTCGTTTATTATAAAATGTGTATTGCAATATGTTTCTATTGTATACTCAAATTAGTTTTTTTGCATTTTGTTCTTGGCAACTTCAAAAGCATGGTGCGCAGCAAGATTTGGTCATACATGACGGAGATACAAAAAAGTACATGCCTCGGTTTCTTTCTTGCAGTGTAAATATTGTGGACACAAGTCCACAATATTGTGGGCACAGGTGGTTCTATTCGCATCAAGCAACATTTTCTCGGAATAGGCAGTGACGTTGGAGCTTGCACATGCACTTCATCTGATGTTCTTCCGTTATGCAAATCATATCTAGAGAAAGTGAAGAAAGTGGTTAATCCGACCCTAATAAGAAATTGTGCAAATCGACAAGATGTGAGCACTGAGGTTGATGAGACGGTTGAAGAAGAAGCACCAATAAATGCGAGGAGTGTATTCATGCATGAAGGTGATGTAGATATGCTAGCAAGCAGGTCACAGGTAAGTTTTGATGTGACTAATGTCTGTCAAGTAAAGATGAGAAAAAGGGGGAACAATCTTCTATGGAGGATGGATTTCTTTGACAACAAGTGCATGAAGAGCAGTTAATATGGATAGAAGCATTTGTTAAAAATGGTATACCATTCAATGTCATGAGAGATGACACGTTTCATAATGCCTTGAAATCATGTGCTAGACCAAGATTTATTTTTCCAGATTATAATAAAATGCATAGGATCATCTTGATAGAGTCAAACAAACTGTGGCAGATTGCTTGAAAAAAAAGATATTGGACTTTATTCCTACATATGGGTGCACTCTTGCATTTGATGGATGGACTAGCAAGCAGGCGAAACCCTTGATAAATGTAATGTGCATTACTCCCAAGGGAACTATGTTTTTGGAGAGTATTGATACGTCTCTAAAAGAAAAAACTTTGGCATATATTGTAAAAATATATGAAAGAGCAATTTGCAAAGTTGGTGGCAATGAGAATGTTTCTACATTAGTAACAGATAATGCATCGAATTACAAGACCGCGGGTGAGATGGTCATGGCAAAGTATCCCACTCTAACATGGGTGCCATGTGGTGCTCATGCTCTCAACTTATTGTTGAAGGATATTGGACAATTGCCATTTGTGCAACCAGTATTGCAAGATGCTAATGCCGTAGTGAGTTTTATAAAGAGTCATCAATACTTGAATGCAGTATTGAGAGAGCACTATGTGAAGCAACTCAGGCAATTTTGTCAAACTAGATTTGCCACTTCTTTTTTAGTTCTTGCTAGATTGTTGGAAGTGCATCAATCTTTAGTCGAGACTGTTGCTGATAGATGATGGTCAAATTGGCTAGAGAAAAAGACACAGTATGCAATACTAGGCTCTAAATGTGTGCATCTTGTACAATCATCTCTATTCTAGAAAAATGTGGAAAGAATAAAAGAAGGTGTAGAGCCATTTGTAATAGTATTGAGGATGGTTGATGCTGATGCCTTTGTTATGGGTAAAGTATAATGGAAGATGTCAAAAGCAATACGACAAGTTAAAGAATTTGTGCGCTTTGCCCCTAGGGAGAAGCAACAAGTGGTATGTTTGGCCGATAAGAGGTGGAAGCAAATGCACACCCCTTTGCATGGAGCTGCGTTTGCAGTACATCCACAATATAAAATGCATGCTCAATCACAGAATCCTGACTGGGGGCATGGGTGCATTGATGCTTGTGGTTGCGGCTATGCTTGGGGGCATGGGTGCATTGATGGAAGGGAGGTCGAGGCAGCTCCTTTGCCTTTGTAACCTCGCCATGCATTCTTGATGTACGTGACCCTGGCATCTACAGTAGGACCCTCCCACTTTGTGTCACATGATGCTCTGCCATTGTCCTCACCAAATTTTGTACACTGCTTTCACCATTTTGGAAAGCTGTCTCAAAGATGTCTTGATCTACATTCATTAAGAAGTGTACATTCTCGTTTTTTAGCACCTTCCTCTAAAACTTAGTGAGATTAGGTTGTTGACACTTGCTCTTCTCACCTGCATGAGCCATCTCATATGCAATAAATTGCAACATAGAATTCAAAAAAGAATTCAGTGCCAGGTGCAATAAGAAACTCATTAAGCCATAAAGGTTAACAATGCAAGCAGTTTAAGAAATTATCTAGGTATAACCTCTCAACTCAAGCTCAAATCATGTAACAGACTATAGAAAATCAAAACACAAAAAATGACCTAGGTATAACCTAATCGTGGACTTCACCATCTAACACTAGGCTTCAACTGCAACACACAACTATCAAGGGATAGTTGAGTGCTAGACTAAGTGTCTAAGAGCACATCGCATGATAGCTAACTTAGGCTGCAACACACAACTATCCAGGGATAGTTGAGTGCCAGACTAAGTGTCTAAGACAACGTTGCATGATATCTAACTTAGACTGCAACACACAACTATCAAGGGATAGTTGAGTGCCAGACTAAGTGCTTGAAAACATCTCTAACCCACACCAGACATTGTCTCATCATGGAAACAAGTGAGGGTTGCTTGGCACTTCCTTGGAGGTTCCTACTCTCCATTGCTAAGTTGCATTAATTCACTTGAATTTTTTTTCGATTCAAAAAAATGCAAAAAATCACGATTTTCCTGATTTAAAACGAATCTAATGATTTTTCCTAATCTATTCATATGAATAGGTTATTCGTATGAATAAACCATTATTAGTATGAACAGATGATGTTATTTGTACGAATAAATGTAGTATAAGCTTGCAATCGTTGCCTTTTTTGGTATTCGTATGAATACATCCACCTGTATTCATTGCCACCTGAGCCACCTCTTGCTTACCTGCCACCTCCTGCTTACTTCCATACCTACCAGCTCTCATCATAGGTACCTTATTGCACCCTTATTGTGTTATAGTCTTTCGTTAGTAATTAATGCTTGTTTTGTTTTGTTTTCTTTAAGACTGGCACTCATCTCTCTTAGGAGAGTTGTGCATTGCAGTCTTTTTAAATTGTTTAATATTTATTTTGTATTGTATTTAAGTGTGTAGATAGGCTGGCACTCATCTCTCTTGCGAAAGTTGTGTGTTGCAATCTGTTTTTGTTATGTATTGCAGTTTTAATTATAATATAAATAATTATCTTTTACTTGAGGCTAGCACTCATCTCTCTTAAGAGAGTTGTGTGTTGCACTTTCAGTTTGTATAAAAACGTTTGTTTGTAGGAACTCTTGGGCTGGCACTCATCTCTCTTAAGAGAGTTGTGTGTTGCAGTCCAAGCTTAGTGATGTTTTCATAGATGCTTATTCTGGCACTCATCTCTCCCTTGAGAGTTGTGTGTGATAGTCTAAGTATGCAATGGAACCCACCCTTCCAATGAGTGCCTATGCCTAAGGGCAAGGCCAACACTCTACTGTGCACACTGCCATAGGTTGGGAAACCATGATACCTATCAATGTCACTTTCCGAGGTCCCTTCCCCAACCCATGTATCAAATGCGACCCCCATTGGCCCTAACTGCCCCACCCAACCCCCAACTCCTGCAAGGTGGCCCTGGAGCTAGCTCAAGCTAGTATCGTGCTCAGCCTGCTCTACTGCCTCCACCTATACTGGGCCCGCAACCCCCACTACCATGCATCGCCCTAGTCAATCAAGTGTTGGTCAAAGAGTTCCCCAACAACTGGGAGGAAATAGACCCTGATTATGGGCCTCATGATTATTACCCTTACGAGGAAGGAAGTGGAGTCTTAGCCCACTACCTCCTGCCAGAGGATCAACAAGTCCCCATATTCCAGACTGTCCCCATAAATGCAAGGGTGAGAGATCTGAATTCAATGGCTTAGAGGACCCCGCTCCAATGTTATACCTACCAAGGTCCCCATAGAGCAAATGAATGCCCTTACCGAGGAACTTTGAACCCGTCGGTGTCCTATTTCAAATGCCAAGGTCCACACTCCTTGAAAGTGTCCATATGCACACCGCCCTGACCACAAGCCCTCTCCCTTGTGTACTCTCTCTTTCCCCCTCTCTTCTCTCCTACAACTCCACTAACAAGCTCCAAGTTAAGCTTGAAAACTTGTGCAATGGGACTATAATGAAGGAAGACAAGTGCAAATGAAAAATCATACCTTTTCTGCCCGACAATGGTGCCAAAAATGTAGTGGGTCTCAGTGGTGACTCACGTGTCATGGGGTAGTTGAAGATATGCCAACGGACCTTCCACTCTTAGCTACTCCTTGTGAAAGCAATGCATAGCATGAGCCATATGCAAGTGTCACTCAAACGTGTTGCAGTGTGGTTTCACACGAGGAAGAGTGAAGGGGAAGAGGGTAGGGGAGAAGGAGAAGGGGGTGAAGGGGGGAGAAGGAAGGGAAGAAGGAGAAGGAAGTGAAGGGGGATAGAGTGACAACCACAAAGGCACTACAATGGGAACAAGAGAACACCCAAAACACTCTTGTGGAAGAGAAGAGGGACCTTGAATTCAAACTTGTGCAAACAACAATGAAGACCAAAGTCAAACTTTTGGCCTTTTATACAAGTCAGCTTTTGAAGGGAGAGCCAACCCTTTTCCTTTTTAGCACTCTCCCTCACTTTACAACCATGGGCACTTGGGCTCGTAGGGCACCAAGGCTTATTGCTCTTCTTATTGACTCTCCCTACTAGCAAAAATAGCACTTGTGTTAACCATATTTAAGCACTTGGGACAAAAAACCTAGTATTAGGAGGTGATCCTTAAAGGTTCCCAAATAGCGCTTGTGTTAGCCTCACCACTCTTAGGCTCGGGTGATTTGGGGCTCAAACTCCCTGAGCACCTTCACACCTTCACCTATTTGGTGTCATGCATGGTGCATGAGACTCAAACTTGGAGTGGCAAGACTCAACTTCGTTGTCTCGGGACACTCAATGGTAACCCTGTCCCAAGAGGATATTTGGGGAACAGACTCCCTGAGTTGAATGTTGCTAGGAAGCCTTTTCTTCGGAATATTTGGGGATCAAACTCCCTAAGTTTGAGCTATACTCCTTTCATGGCTATTTTCATTGGCGTCGCTATTTCTTATGGATGTGGAGCTAAACAGTGCAAGGCGTATGCACTCTGAAGTGTGCATCTCCTTGTTCCAACTCCTCCATGTTCTAGGTAGGGGTAGTTGGAATGTACAACCTGTGCACATTGCCTGAAATCTTTGGAACTTTGGGCAGGCTTGGGGAATTTGGGCATCAAACTCCCTGAGTTTGAGCTATACTCCTTCCGTGTGCACATTGCTTGTAATCATTGGCCTTGGTGTATTTGGGTATCAAACTCCCTTGAGCTTGTCCTGTTGAAGTCGATCATTCTACTTGGTCACCTTTACTCATTGATCACCCTGCATTTGGCGGTTGCTTGTTGGTTTTAGAATCCTGCATACCCACTTAACGAGATCGGGCATCATCTAGGCATTAAGAGATGTCTTCTAATATGAACTTGAAGCAAAGAAGCATATACACATCTAAGAGAAAGGAGCACCTGCATTGAGGACAAAAGAGGTTGCCATGTATAAGACTAGAGAATTGCATTGAATTTTTGAGCCAGAGATGGAAAGCTATGAGAATTAGGAGGATGTAGAAGAGAGTCACATGCACAACTTTAGATCTTAAGGCAAAAGAAGACTTGACCATGGGTAGAGAGTGTTGGTTTCTGACTACTATAGTGACGCTAGGAGTTAACCGATTTCACAAGGCATCATAATTGATGTAAAGGCTTCGACCATGATACAACCTTCGAGTGCTGGTTAGAGGAATCTAAGCAGTAATCCATACTTTGGTTCCTTGAGAATCCAATGGACAAGTCCCAGGACCCCGATCCATGTACAAGAGTCTCAGCAAGAAGGACACATATATGAAACATAAGCAAGACATGATTTTGACCAGGAACAACAAAGAAGACCTACCCATGAGACAGAGCTAGAGCAAGAATGGGACCACAACCAAGGACAAGGTTTAGATAGAGAATCAAGCCAAGGAACACAATAGAGGGCCAAACTAGGGCACCAAGCAACAAGTCCTTCTACTCCATTGAGAAGATACCAAGTATCAAGTGCCACACCATTATGTATGCCAATTAGGAAAAAAGGGAGCTCATTTTGGGGCCCTGAGAAAAATTAAATACGACATAACTCCACTAATGCATGGTGCAGAATTTGGTACTTCTGACACCATCTACGCATCCGGAGCGGGCAAAAACCCTCGAAACGACTTTTGAAACACTGAAAATGGGCACCCGAAGTCTTGAAAAAGGCCAAAGAGGCCCCGCAAAAGAAGTGTACTAAAGAAAGCGATTTGACAGGTTGGCTGGGGTAGGTTGCCCTAGCCAACTTGTCAAATAGCTTTCCTCTTTGGCCTTTTCTAGGCCTTCGAGTGCCCATTTTCAGTGTTTCAAATGTCGTTCTCGGCGTGTCGGTGATGTTAGAATAAATGAATTCTGCTTTTTGCATCATATATAATAAAGTAGCTCAAGTATCCTCATTGAATGCAAACTTGACAATATTTCTTTTTTCTCCCTTTTTTGTATTTTTTCAACGTTACATTGGCCCTCCTTTGATTGGTGGATGGCTATTTTCCTTCCAGGCTAAAAGGCCCCAAAATGAGTTTCCTTTTTTCCTAATTGGTAAGGCCAAGAAAAGACAAAACCATAGGGAACATATGAGGAATGCCGAGTACCTATGGGAGGTTGACAAGATTGACCAATGGCGGACATGTTCCTACTATAAGAGCCAATTGTTTCAAGATGGCATGATGAATATAAAAACATTCTTGTCTGGAGACATGGAGGGCATCATTGTCAACATTTATCAATCTCTCTCTCTACGTTTCTCTATGCTATCAAGGTCCCTCCCTACATCTCTGTCTCCATGCTACCAAACTACGTCTCTACACTACCAAACTACATCTCTACACTACCAAACTACGTCTTTATCTGTGCACTACCAAACTATGTCTCTACATTTCCAATATGGAAAAATTGTTAAGAGTCCCAAGCTCCGGTATCTTCTCTTCCAGGATTGCTTTGTTCATTTATTTTACTTGAGTAGCACAAGCTAACAAAATTTGACAGGTAGATCACTAGCAAGCAAAAGAGAAGGAAGGTAGTTGTGAACAGAATAGCAAGAAGGCTGGCGATCTTGGCTGTGAACAAAATAGTGGGAGGCAAGCATTTGGAAACTAGCTTTGTATGTGTGTACATTACTCTACATTGCCAAAATACATGCTATTTGTTGGCTTTCAAGCTCACTACCTATCTGAACAAATGCCAAACCACCTCTCTATCCACAACTACATCCAAGCTCCCTCCTTTGAAATTGCCTACAAGTACACGATTGTGGAATCACCAGCTTCTATTCATAAGTCATTGAATCATCAATTTGAATCTATAAGAGTTCTTCTTTCATCCTTCCATTTTGGCATACCCAATGGTTTTTCCACTCCTCCTAGCATAGCTCGCCTATAAGCTATGCATGGATGGGATAAAAAATACCCCCTCTGCACATAGCTTGCCGCAGTGAGCTATGCTAGGTCGAGGTGTTAATTTTTTGGATTCGAGAACATGGGACTTTTGGTAGCTCTTTGAGGCTTGTCATTTGCATCATGGTCAAGAAGTAGGTATAGGCCATAACTTTTTCCATTAGGCCTTTTGTGCTTAGTTTATGAGATTTGTAGGATGTCATGGTGCTTGGAGAGAGCCTGCAGGATAGCAGGGAGGTGACTCAATGGTCAATAGGAGAGCTCGCCAGGTTGAGAGGAAGCGAAGTAAGTGAAGTTCAATCTGGTAGTTGGGAGTGTAATTACTCATGGTATTGGCTAGCTGGTTGTTGTAGCTAGGGATCCATACTTGTAGATACTGAAGCTTTGGAGAAGGAATGCCAATTACTTGTATAAATCTTCCTTCTTGATGCTCGCCACACCTTGACAACAATGGCTTGACCCTTGCCACATTTTTAGTTCCATAAGGAGTGAGACAAATATACAAGGAATTCCCTCTACAATAGTACTCTCTAGTCTCGAGCTTCACTCCTACTACACATCAACCCAACTCCCATTGATTCAATGCTGAGAAAATTACTCATTCTAAATTTGATCCTCTCACTGGATCATTGGTTTATGTTTCATAGTCGATAATCGTCTCAAGTAAAGCTCTTGTTCTAGTTTCTCACATTATGAGTAGTGGCAACAAAACTTCATTTTGGCAGTCGCATGACTTGTGGATTCAATGTGGAGGGGTATGTGAGTGCCAAGGTCAACAAGTCCTAGAGTTAAAGGGAAGACATTTGGCATATTCAATTAAAAAAAAACACCCCTCCAATATAACTCGCCCCAGCGAGCTATGCAGGAGGGGTACCAAAAACACAGAGAGAGAGAGAGAGAGAGAGAGAGAGGGAGAGAGAGAGAGAGAGAGAGAGAGAGAGAGAGAGAGAGAGAGAGAGAGAGAGAGAGAGAGAGTGACAATGAGAAAGAGATGAGACATAGCACAGAGAAAGAGAGCAAAAAGTGACATAGAGGGAGAACTATAAGAGAGAGATAGATATAATTTTATAACTCATCTAGCAAAGTAAAAGAAGCCTATTTCTAAAATGCTAAAATGTCCTTCTTGTAGTCTTCTTCAAGTGATTAGCATTTGAAGATCCCTCAGAGCTTGGCATTTTGACAAAAGATTAGTCCTAACTGAATTTCAAACTGAAAATGCATTCTTTGAATTATACTTTAGCATTACTTTAATCCTCAAGCATCACTCTAGCATTTACTCTAGCATCAAATGTCCAAAACTATCAAAAATGCATTGCAGTAGACTAGCTCAACTTGGAGGGCACAATTCACACGACTGAATAAGAGTTTGAGAGGGCTTTCTATGAAAAACAAAATCTTGAATACCCAAGTAAGTTCACCATAGAGCATTGCTGAAATAGTGCGCCTTTTTGTCTGGCAGAGTTGCGCCTTCTTTGACTGTCTTTTCTTTGATTTCTCCTTGCTCTAGAAAGAATTGGCCTTCAAAATTCATCAGCAATAGGCTCTAGTCATGGAACAACTTGTGCTAGAAGGGCTTAGGCAATGGTTGAGCAAAAAGAAAAAATTATGCATTTTGACATTTCACCTTGCTTGGATCAGCACGGGTGGAATACACCATCTCTGGGAGAATGCTCTGGGCTAGGGGAGTGCCCCATAGTGTAGAAACTTCAGCTGGAAGGGCTTGGCAAAAGTTGCAAGGAATGGGGAGAACAGAGCTAAGCAAATTTTGAGAAGGAAGGAGGAAGAAAGCTCAAAAAGAGGTGTTGGAGAAGATGATGAGGTGGCACTACCAAAATGAGTTCTACAAAGCCTACCAGCTCTGATACCAAATGTAGAGGAGTGTGGGATAGAAGAGATGCATCATGGCACAAAGAGTGAGAGCACAAGTGAGGCAAAATCCATTGTATTAGAATGAAGGAATGACCTCCATCTTTTAGAAAGAGAGGATGGTGTAGGCACCTCCCCTATATTAGTGGCAATCAGCCCCTACATCAGTGGGAGTGGCCTAAATCAAAGGAACCTCCCATGTGAAGGCCTTTGGATTACATCATCACTTAGGTCACACACTAAACATATCATAGCACTAGATGTGCCTCTACAACACACACACACACACACACACACACACACACACACACACATGTGACTCCACTAGATGCACACATGCACCATAGAGCAAGCCCTTGACCATAGTTATCCCAGCAGTAACCACTCATGAATAAAGATTGGTTCATTATGCCTCATTGCTTTCTCTATGAACCAACATGTGGTATCAGAGCTTGCTGAGAATCCTAGTGCCTAGAAAGAGAATCCAGGAGATTCTTTGAAGATTCCAAGTCTATCCCATTTTCCCCAACGTTGCCAGAATCTTGCAACATCAATTTATCCACATCCAACCGTTAACTTTCAAAATCCTTGTGGCTACAGCTTTCCCACACTAAGCCGCACCTTTCCATCATTGGGATAAACGGAATTTCTGGGGGGGAATGAAGGGCAAATTGATGTATGTGTGTGTGTGCCTATGGGCTTGGAGTCCTATGTAAGGAGTGTGCGAGTGTAGGTGTGCTAGAAGGTCCTAGTGACTTGGCAGTTAGGTACGTCAGGTTGGTGTGATGTGTCAGTGATCATAGGAGGTGACTGATTGAGATAGTCATGGAGATGATTGTGGATCAAGGATCTACCAACATGGAGGCAGTTGCCTATATATGTAACCACTCATGAATAAAGATTGGTTCATTGTGCCTCATTGCTTTCTCTGTGAACCAACATCTTGTAGATATCTTTTCTAACATCTTTTGATAAGCATCCTCTCACTATAATTGGGAGGATAAACTACCCCAGCAGCAAAGAAAGAAGTTATAACAACGTATCACAATCATACAAGTTACATGAAAGCATCAAGATATCATGTAGAATACCTGTAAGACCCTATGCCAATCATGGGGCTTGAGGCCACTAAGCTTATTGTCCTTTGTAAAGGCTCCCCTTAGGTAATGCATGTGTCTCGTAGGTGTCCAAAAAGATGCAATGTATGCCTTGACCCTTGTCTTCTCTACCTTGGAAAAGATCCATGGTGCCTTCGGGAGAACAATTCTAGGAGGATGCTCTTGGTTTCTTGCACCATCCTCTTGACTTGTAGAGCCACACTCTTGGATTCTATGCACACGCCCTTGGGGCCAGAAGTGAGGCATCCTACCCATTTTGTGCAAGTCTTCTTGCACTCCACTTGTGTCTTTGACACCAACTAAGTGTGCTCAAATAGAAACACCCACATTCTTGAAGATATGCATGGGATCCAAGAGATGATTGATTTGTAACTCACCCCAGTATGGAAGCTCGTGAAAGATCAATAGCTGTTCCATACCAAGAGGAGGCTCCTCACTATTAGCTCTCCAATCCCAAATCCTATCACTTATCTCTTTATAGACCGGTGGTGCATCAAGTTGACCTTCATGTGTAGGATGATTAAGAGGAAGGTATTGAGCCTGACCTTCATAAACCATCATCTTCATATTTTTGGAGTGTCGTGCATTCAAACTCAAATAGGACAAGCATGGTACCCTTGTGTTTTAAGTCCTACTTATATGCATGCACAAATAAGTCATTAGACATGCATACATTACACCACAATCAAGCATAAAGGTATCAATAGGCATGCACAAGCACATACCTATGGACTCCCCATATCTTGGATAGTCATGCATGGTCCACATAAAAATTCCCCTGATGAAAATGTCTATGGCCCCGCCTCGGGGCTCTAGAAATATCATACACGTACACCCCTCCATAGGGTCTGTAGCTCCTTGATCAAGAGTGCCATGTACACATCCATGTTTTGGCCTTGTACTTCCCTATCATAAGTAGGGCAAGCATGAGGTGTCCCTTCTTTATTATTAGCCATGGCGGAATATTGTATGGTGTCATAATCCATCCCAACCATTGTCAACATTTTCCTTGCTTCATCTCTAGAATTGGGCATGGTATTTGGTGTGGGCAACATTTTCTAAAGCAACCTATTGCAATTTACATATCCAAGAACGCTTAAAAATGAGATACTAATTAAAATCAATTAGGAACAAGATACTAAGAATGAGGACCAAGATACTAAGAGAGAGGATCCAAACATGATTTGCACTAACCTCATCACTTATCTCTGACCAACCATACTTTGCCTGAAAATTCAAGATTGAGAGGCAAGCTCATAGCTTTGTCATCCTCACACCATCATACAAGTAGGTTGATGCCAAATCTCACATCATGGTCTCATGCTCAGATATCTCACCCCCATCTCCCATTGTGCCTCCATAAATAGAATCCATCATGTCTTCCATACCCTCGTCCTCCTTTAGAGGATCATCCTAAAGATCATCTGGCTCGAAGTTTGGTGGTGGTGCATGTGCTCCCTTGCTGTCTCCTCATCCTATATAATGATGCAAGGTTAGTGTGTGCCATATGCACGCAATATAAATATGCATGGATGACTCAAATTTCATTAATTTACTGATGGTATCCTCTTCTGGTGGCTCTCCTCCATACATCTACAAGTGGTGCATGATAGTATGGTGCTCATGATGAACCCCTCGCCTGCAATGCATGCAAGGACAAGGAAATCTCTCACGAATCCACTCCCATGTATGAAGAGGTGCCCCCCCCATTTGATGAGCTATCACTACTCATCCTCTCCATGTGAACACATCCAAACCCCCCCCCCCCCCAGTCAATTCAAACACCCAAATCCCCCAGTAACCCCCAAACCCCCTCCAAAACCCAAAACCCTCTTAAACCCCCCCTAAATCCCCTCAAACCCCATCAAACCCCCCCAAACCCCTTAAACCCATCCAAATTGCTTAAATTCCCCCAAACCCCCCAAACCCTAGACCCTAAACTCCCTTAAAGCCTGAAGACCTCCTAAGCCCCCCCTAAATCCCCTTAAGCACCCTTAAACCCCCCCAAGATTGCCCAAGCCCCCTAAACCCTAAACCTTAGATTCCCCAAACCCCTGTTTCTAGTATGAGCATCGATATACACTGACAACCATACTGATGCTCATACTGATGCCTCTGCTATATATATCAATGCCGATACTGTCAGTCATACTGATGGCATTTAAGACAAAACCCCCACTTTCCCTTCCCGCGATGCCATTCGCATTTTGCTTTCTTGCATCCTCTCTCCTTGTTTTTAGCTTGTGATTGCCCTCCATTCTTGCCTCCTCACTCCTCCCTCCCCCTCCCACCTCTCCATCCTCTCCTACATTCTCCCTCTCCACCTACAAGACTTGCAAGAGCTCCCTCTCCACCTCAAGGTAAGAATTTCTCTCATCTACCTTTATTTCAAGTTCTTTTTGCCTTCTTTTTGTTTCTTTGTCTTTCCTTTATGTTTCCTTCTCCCTCTCATCTAGTTTCCCTCCCTCTCTCTTATGTTTCTCTCCTCCTTTCCTTTTCTTTCTCAAAAAATAATGGAAGGAAAGAACAATGTATGGAAAAAAAATGATGAAAGAGAGTAGGAAAGCTCTGCCTTCTTTTGTTTTCGTGCTTTGCTTTTGTTTGTGGGCTTCTCTTTTGCTGCCTCTTTGTTCCATTGGTATGTTGCTTCTCCAAACTCATCGTTTTACTAACTAGTTTTCTTAAAAATGGTATGTTTCCTCTCTTATATAGGGCAAATAACACAAAACCCTTGAGTGGGATCATCTGTGCTGTCTAGGTCAGAACGTATTTTATCTCCCTCTTGTTTTTCCTTTTTGAGCATACATTGGCTATACATTAGAATGTCTCTTTGGGAGACAAATTTTGTTTACAAATCTAGATATATGATAATGTATTTTATGGAGACTAATTTTTTAAATCACAATATGAATTTTGTTTAACACAAATAGTTTCTACTTTTATCTTTATTTTCTATTGTTGAGCCGATGGCATGTATAATACAAGAAAATTGCAGACAATATATTTTGTAATACATGATGAGAGAGTTTTAGTAAATTGATTTTGAGTTTAAGAAGTAATTGTCATTGCATTTATCCATCCTTAGATACGATGATGGTCTCTTTTCAAACATAGAAGAGTTAAATGTAAGTATCTATTGTTTTTTTTGTTTCTTATTTGGTTTTGTGTTTATATGTTTGTTTTATTGTTTGTGTTGGTGCTCAGGGGGGTCACTATGTATAAACCTTCTATATCACGTGCGTTCAAGGCCTATTTCTAAAATCCCTTATCTATAAAAATTTCATTAATAAAATGTATCTCTTTTCTATACAAATCTATAAATTTTTTCCAAATCTATTTCAAATAGTCCCTTATGTATATTTATTTCTGTAAAAAATGTCCTTCTGTTGAACTCACGTGATAGGGTTACATATGATGAGTGACCCCCCGAGTGTTGGTGTTTGTTCAATCTCGTTAAATTAGACATGTCATCATGGGTGCGTACATATTATGAGCGAAAACCCTTGAGCGGATTATCCGAGCAACACTCAATGGAGTTATACTTGAATGAATGTTTTTTTATGGAATATCTTTTTTTAAAAACCTCAATCGACAGCTCTCATATTAGCTGCATGCATGTACCAAGGTACAAAGAGCCAAAGACATATACCCTTGGTTTGAATGCTCTCATGATGCAATTGTGTGTATTATATTTGCACATTCATTGTATTTTCTATAAGCCTCAACATGCCAACAAAATTAGGACTAGTGGCATTGTTCACTTTTAAGTAGATATGCTTATTAATACCTCCCCTCAAGCTTGTGAGATTGCCAACAATTATTTGTTTTTAGTCTTTCGAAACTCAATAGAGGGATGGATATATATTTTAACAATCAAAGATGTAAACTATGAATTCACCTAAAAATTCAAACCTAAAAATTACAACTTGCCATACATTTCCAAAACAACTATGACATGTTCATATTATTAGGTCAAAGACCATTAAAATCACATGATTCAGAAGCCATAATCTATCAATCCATAAGAAGTTAAGGTTTGCATAAGAAGGTAATGGCTATCCATCCATAAGAAACCAGGTCTACATGAGATGATAATGAAAACATGAGAAATTAAGTTTTGCATCAATCCATAAAAAGCCAGGACATGCTCTCTAGACCTCATCAGCCAAGTCATCTATGTAGTCTAGATGCCCATGATGCCTCTCCACCAACTCATAATCGAATGTGCTATCTCCTGCCATTTGGGTAGCCACATCTTCTGCATAGCAAGGCAGAACACTAAGCTCAATTAGTCAGTATCTAACCATGCTTAAATTATACACATAGATCAAATAAATTACTCACTAATCAAGAGGTGCATCAAAGTCATAGTCTGTCTCCTCATCATCTATCATGAGGACTGCTTGATTCACACTTGAAGGCCCTGCCTCTGTGAAGTTGTCTCTAAGCATGCCTTCTAAGTATCCTGTGCAAATCTCTTTGTCATTGTCCACTGCCATGCATGGACGTCCTGAGTGAATTGCTGCTTTCATCCCAGGTGCTGTACCTGCACCAAGCTCAAGCACAGAGCCTCCAATCGGACACAACAACTCCATGAACATCAACATCATGGAGCTACTCTTCTCCAACCCACCACGCCACTGTCCACCCTTTCCCTCTTTTATGCACCGTACACTTGAAGGCAAGTAATGAGTGATGAAATAATTGTCCATGCACACCTTAAGGGATTGGGAAACTTTATTTGCCCTATCAAGATAGTGATGTGCCTTCTTGCCAATCCTAGAGAACAATAGGATTTGAAAGGCAGTAATCTACATAAAACATAGATTGAAAAAGTTAATGGAGAATACTAAAATACGAACAAACAAGAACATGACAATCATGTAAATAGCCAAATGACATACCTTGACACCAAAGCCAACATTATCCGCAACATCAATGCAATCTCCCGTCTCCACGATCCATCTACATGTACTAACTATAAGATACCAATAGCTGAATGCAATTCACATAAACAGACATTATCAACTGTGATATATTGCTCACCTACAAGAAACCTCTAGTCTCATTTGTCTTGCCAAACGCTCAACGAATGAAGTGGATACAGGTGAACACATCACCAATGTCCATCCATAATCATCCATCACAGATGAAGCAATAGCAAGTGAGCATGAGATATGCTCCTCATTTAGAATGTTCCATCCAGGGATTCCACCCTTGATTCCACTCACTATTGATCCTGTAGGAAGGTCAATCAAGCAAAAATCCACACTCCATGCAGCATTTTTTCCATTGCGTGACTTCTTCATGCCACCAAGTTCATGGTAAAAATTTCTTATGATTTGAAAAGCCCCATCATACTTGTATTGCTTAACTTCTTTTCCAAGTGATACATAATCATACTCCCAAACTTTGTAGTTCTCTTGTGAGATACGAGTTGCAAATGATGAGAAAGTGGACAAAGGAACATAAACCATATCCGTATTACACACTTTCTTGCTAAGAAGAGACTCCTCCTTTCGTGGATCATTGTCTACAATAACAAAGAATCCTAAATTAAATTTGTAGGAAGCTTCTAATCACTTTGAAACATGAAAGAAAGAGTTATAAGAAAATAGACCTGTGTTAGAAGTGCCCGTTGGTTTAGGTCTTCCACCTCGTTTGTTATTTGGAGTCACATGACTTGCCTTTTGCTTTTCTACTATTGCTTTTTGCTCCTCTTCAAGCCTCTTCTTTTGTGCCTCATCCATGTTGCCCGACGAACCCGAGTTTGACTTGCACTCACCTTTTAAATGGCGATCATAAGTTTCCTTCTCTTCCTCGATACATGTTCCAGCCTTCATCTCGATCCACCAAGGGCAGTGCTTCCTTTCCCACTCCGTAAGCAATATATGACCATCCTTATGCTTATTCTCTCTAAAAATATGAGAGGTGTACATGCAATAAGTAGCAGGTGCAAGCATAGTCCAAGCCTTGCAAATGGATGGTACCACCTTAAGACTCTTATTTGCAGCCAGATAATGGAGATACCTAAATGATTTTTAGGATAATATAAGAGAATGCAAGGTATTACAAAGATATCTTTCAATTGAAAACGAAAGCCAAAACGCACCTGTAAACCAATCGTCTGCTGGCATTTGTAAGATCAACTTGCTTAGATGGAACAACAGCAACTGTCATCAATGAAGCAAAAGGCTCAAACAAAAAAGGCCTGTGTCTCACTATAATGCCATCAAAGTATTCCAGAATAGAAGGACTGTCTGGAAGTGTAGCTGCACCCTCAATGCTTGATGATTTCATCACTTGGTCAAGCAATCGCCCAGCATCTGCCAACACATGGTCCATCCATACTTCTTTTGCAAGCCAAGGTATGAAACCATGGTCAGTCATAGGCATCCCATAACTCTCCTTTAGATTGTCATCTGCACCAAGAAGAGAAAGAATAGATAGTTGCTTTGCCTTGGAATAGGTTGCAATTGATACTTGGTAAAGCTTCTCCAAAGTGATCTTCATTGATGTATCCTCAAATGGTAAATTCCAAAGGATATTAAACCACTCCTTGCCATGGGAAGGATTGACTATTGAAAGCATCTGCCAAATAGTAAAGTTTTAGAAGAGACTTTGATACACACAACAAACCATATATTAAGGTTTTCAAAGTACAAACTAAAAATTTGCAAGTTGTAACTATAGATTTATAATTTTCAAATCATATATTATGGTTTATGAGTTGTAAAATTAGAATTTGAAAACTATAAATTCAAATTTGCAAACTATAAATTCAAATATCTGAGATATAAAACGTAGAATTTTGTGGACTACAAATTCAAATTTGTGATCTATAAATACAAAATTTGGTAAATTGAAAACTTACCCGTGTAATTTTTCTTCGATATGTTGCTCCCACAGTCTTTTTAATCTCATGAATCTTGGACTCTCTCTCATCCTTTGGCATGGAAGAATGCAATTTCTTGCATTGAGCCTCAAAATCTGATTTCCATTTCCCCTTTCAACATAAACAGATAATCTCATCATAATGTTATTGGAACACAAAGCAAAGTCACAAAAAAAGAAAATATATAAACTAAAGAACTAATACTTACAGCAAATACCATCCTCCCAAGAATAGTTTGGGTGAGGGGATACCACACCCTTCGTCCACTTCCAATCTCTTTCTGTCTTGCCAACTCAATAGCTTTTTTCTCCTCCTCACTAAAATCCTGAGTAAAATATTGAGCATCACAAGATACGAGTGTGCTTGTGTGGTACAAATAATCCTTGAGATTAGTAACAACAATTGCATCTTCATTAAGCCTGCAACCATTGACTTAAATGGATCAAAATTGGTTTCATTTACAAGCACTTACCATCTCAATATAGAAAACATAAACAACAAGGCTTACAAGTTAAATCTTTGCAGAGCAGCAACAAGCTTAAGCTCATCCTTTGCTTCCGGTTCAATAACTTGAGCTTGCACTCTAATGTGTCTAGACTTGATATTTGTGTAAAGCTCTTCTATGCTTTCCATCCAAGATGCTGTACGATGATTTCCTTCCCACACGAAGAACATTTTGTTTGATAGAAAGCTCCATGGTGTGCCAATTATCTCTGATTCAAACTCATCATTAACTAAGCTCCAATTCTTGTCCCAACGTTCTCTTGTGACATCATCAACATCCTTCGAAGACCCATCAGGCATTTTGATAGATAGAATAAAAGATCCTTTTGTCGGAATGTATCCCTCTATTTCAAATGCTCTTTTCAAAATGGTCAAATCATTCCTAATTTGACGCACAACTGGGTTTATGAGACAACGACACAAGGGAATTCGAGGAGGTGGAATTTCTTTAGTTACTGTAAGAAGCTCTAAAATATCTGCACCTGAAGGTCTCTCAACACACTCTGGAATGATATCCTCCACATCATCTTTAACTCCTACTTTGTTGGATGGTTCATCTATAGTTTTATCCTTGTTGTCCTCAGGATCCTCAATATCATTTTCAATGTCAACTTGCTCAAGCTCCTTCAGTTCATTCTTGACCTCTGACTCTTGCTTCTTCCTTTTGCCACCTTTCCTTGTGATAGGACTAGACACATCACGTTTCTTTCTCTACACATTTGAAGAACTCAATTACAAGATTTGCAAAAATGCAAAGGTGAAATGCAACTAGAAAAAGAATAAGAATCCAAACTTACTGGAGGCATTTGTTGCACAACTTTCAATAAGCTCACCTGCACAAGAAGAAAAACAAATAAATGACATAGTGAAACCATCTTTGAAATGATTAAATGAAAAATGACAGAGTGTAACCATCTGAAAAATGACAGAGTGAAGGCACGGGAGAAATTCAGCTGAACAGAAGAAAGCATGGAAATTCAGACTGAGAGACAGGTGAAAAGGAGCCTTGGTGGTTAGCGTGGATGGAGAGATAGGTGGAAGCGAGCCTTGGAGGGAGAGGGAAGGAGAGAGACAGGAAGGACGAGTGATGAAGGGAGCATGGAGAGAGAGGAAGGACCGAGTGATGAAGGGAGCATGGAGGAAGAGGAAGGACGAGTGATGAAGGGAGTATGGAGGGAGAGAGAGGAAGGACTGAGTGATGAAGAGGAAGAGGAAGGACTGAGTGATGAAGGCGGCAGTCAGAGGGAGACAACGAGAGAACACTAGTGAACACTAGTGAACACTAGTTTCGCCAGCGAAACTAGTGAACGAAGGGATTTATGAGACTTTGCACAGGACAAACGAGCGACAAGGGAGACTGGCTCGCCCACTCCCCCCCCCCCAAAAACTATCAAGACTTTATAAAAACAGTGCGCCCAAACTGAGTTTGAGAGCGTTGTTTCGAGTCTCCGGTTGAATCTGTTGAGGATCATGAACCCGAAGTTCAAGTGCAACCAAGTGCATGCGTGAAGAGGGGCGCGGCAGCAAGTACCAAACCAGCTTCATTTCTGCAGTAATATAGAGAGTCGAAACGAACCTCAGAAGATGACCGGCAATGCGATCTAGAGGATAGTCGAAGCTGAAAGGTAAGGACACAGGAGCTGAGAAGAAAGCTCACCGCGGGAGCAAATGCGTGAAAGAAATGCTGTCCCAGACTGGCATCCAGTATACCTTCCTCCACTCGCAACATTGGATAGGCAAAAACGATCTGAACGGCTATAAATTGAACGTGCCAAAAACGGGCTACTGAGTTCGTAGCAGGGGCCATGGGACAAATTCAAAAAGAGTTTCGTCTTTGATAGGACTGGGAAAAGGAAGTGAAGGCTCTAGCTACCCGGCATGCTTCGTCAACCGTCGCACTGCCTTTGCATTTAAAATCATCGACCACGAGTTTCACCTGCCCGAGAGACCTTCTCTCTTGACGCTCTTGATTCCGAGTCTTGAGACAAGCGACTCATTCCACGAGATGGCGATTCCACAGCACGCAAGTTAGGATATTGAATTACAAAATGCTTCGGAACCGCCGGACCACATACAGAAACAGTTTCAGCTTTACCTATTGATTTCTCTGGCTTTCGTACTCAGCTTGCAAGCAGCAGGCCTAGTCGTAGTGGTCGTAATATTTACTGATGTCTCAAGCGAGTTAAAAGAGAGAAGGTCGGTGGCGCACCCAGCCTGCAGCAGCAGTCTTTTTTGTGGGCTTGCTGCCACCTTTGCGCACATCTACGTGTGGCAAAAAGATGAGGTTAGAATCAACTCCGGCACTTTGGAGGTTGGATTTCGTGGAGTTGCGAGCTCGAAAGAAGCAAGGGGGAATTTATGTGGCCGTTCGCAGGTTGGTGTTGCACAGGTGAAGTCGGTAAGGAAGCTCACGATGCGACAAGCATCCATAACTGCTGTTCTTGCGTGTGGCTGCCTGAGACGGTGATAGTGTTGTTAATAATTAAAAGCTAGTAACGGCGTGCTCAAATCGTCAACAAAGCTTGTCGATTAATCGACCGATTTCCTCACCAACTGAGAAAATCGTCAAGAAAGGTAGTCGATTGATCGACACATTTCTTCACCAGTTTTCTTTACTGCAACAAGTGACGCACTCCATTTTCGTTAATCTTCAACGAGAGTGACGACGAAGGACTGACGAGGGAGAGATGCTTCTATTGTAGCCGTCATCGCGCTCTCAAAAAGCAATAGATTATGATCTTTCCTACAGCTGTGGCAGCAACACTAGTGAACACTAGTCTAGTTTCGCCAGCGAAACTAGTGTTCACTAGTTTCGCTGGCGAAACTAGTTCGCCACTATTTTCAGTGGTGAACTAGTTTCGCCAGCGAAACTAGTGAACACTAGTTTCGCTGGCGAAACTAGTGGCGGAAACTAGTGTTCACTAGTGAACAAACTAGTGTCCGCGGCGGAAACTAGTTTCGCTAATCTTCAACGAGAGTGAACACTAGTTTCGAAACTAGTGTTCAGAACTAGTTTCGCCAGCGGAACTAGTTGTGAACACTAGTTTCGAAACTAGTGTTCACAACTAGTTTCGAGCGAAACTAGTGAACACTAGTTTCGAAACTAGTGTTCACAACTAGTTTCGCCAGCGAAACTAGTTGTGAACTTCACCACTGAAAATAGTGGCAAACTAGTTTCGCCAGCGAAACTAGTGAACACTAGTTTCGCTGGCGAAACTAGTGGCGGAAACTAGTGTTCACTCACTAGTGAACACTAGTTTCTACACTAGAAACTAGTGTAGAAACTAGTGTTCACTAGTGAGTGAACACTAGTTTCCGCCACACACTAGTTTCGAAACTAGTGTTCACAACTAGTTTCGAGCGAAACTAGTGAACACTAGTTTCGAAACTAGTGTTCACAACTAGTTTCGCTGGCGAAACTAGTTGTGAACTTCACCACTGAAAATAGTGGCGAACTAGTTTCGCCAGCGAAACTAGTGAACACTAGTTTCGCTGGCGAAACTAGTGGCGGAAACTAGTGTTCACTCACTAGTGAACACTAGTTTCTACACTAGAAACTAGTGTTCACTAGTGAGTGAACACTAGTTTCCGCCACACACTAGTTTCGAAACTAGTGTTCACAACTAGTTTCGAGCGAAACTAGTGAACACTAGTTTCGAAACTAGTGTTCACAACTAGTTTCGCTGGCGAAACTAGTTGTGAACTTCACCACTGAAAATAGTGGCGAACTAGTTTCGCCAGCGAAACTAGTGAACACTAGTTTCACTGGCGAAACTAGTGGCGGAAACTAGTGTTCACTCACTAGTGAACACTAGTTTCTACACTAGAAACTAGTGTTCACTAGTGAGTGAACACTAGTTTCCGCCACACACTAGTTTCGAAACTAGTGTTCACAACTAGTTTCGAGCGAAACTAGTGAACACTAGTTTCGAAACTAGTGTTCACAACTAGTTTCGCTGGCGAAACTAGTTGTGAACTTCACCACTGAAAATAGTGGCGAACTAGTTTCGCCAGCGAAACTAGTGAACACTAGTTTCGCAGGCGAAACTAGTGGCGGAAACTAGTGTTCACTCACTAGTGAACACTAGTTTCTACACTAGAAACTAGTGTAGAAACTAGTGTTCACTAGTGAGTGACCACTAGTTTCCGCCACACACTAGTTTCGAAACTAGTGTTCACAACTAGTTTCGAGCGAAACTAGTGTTCACAACTAGTTTCGCTGGCGAAACTAGTTGTGAACTTCACCACTGAAAATAGTGGCGAACTAGTTTCGCCAGCGAACTAGTGAACACTAGTTTCGCTGGCGAAACTAGTGGCGGAAACTAGTGTTCACTCACTAGTGAACACTAGTTTCTAGTGTAGAAACTAGTGTTCACTAGTGAGTGAACACTAGTTTCCGCCACTAGTTTCGCCAGCGAAACTAGTGAAGGCGTAGGCATTGGCCCGAAAAGCATTATGAAAACTAGCATCCCTAAGAATTTGACAACAGACACAAACAGATTACGGGCAAAACCGACCCGCCAAAATATTTATACTTCAGAGGAAATACCTGCAACGTGTAAACATTCTCGCCATTTTCGTTAGTATAGTACATGAGATACATGATTGCAGACTGTTAGAAACAAAACGAAACATATTAGAGATAGCAAACTAGAGAAAACTCAAACTAACGACGGCAGGAAACACAACAGATGCTCCTAACGAAACTAGTGACTACTAGTTTAGCTGGCGAAACTAGTTCGCCACGCCACTAGTTTCGCCAGCGAAACTAGTGAACACTAGTTTCGCCGGCGAAACTAGTTCGCCACGCCACTAGTTTCGCCCGCGAAACTAGTGAACACTAGTTTCGCTGGCGAAACTGGCGAAACTAGTGAACACTAGTTTCGCTGGCTAGTTTCGCCAGCGAAACTAGTGAAGGCGTAGGCGTAGGCGTGGGCGTAGGCGTAGGCATAGGTGTAGGCATGGACGTGGGCGTAGGCGTAGGCGTAGGCGTGTTCACCGAAACTAGGCATGGACGTGGGCGTAGGCGTGGGCGTGGGCGTAGGCGTAGGCGTAGGCGTGTTCACTAGTTTCGCCAGCGAAACTAGTGCCAACGAAACTAGTCTTCTCTGCCTCCCCTTCTCTTTCTCTGAACTAGTTTCTCTTTCTTTGCCTCTGCCTCTTCTTCTTCCTCTCCCTCTCCACCCTCCTTTCTTCCACTTCCGTTTCCCTTCGACCTTCCTCCTTCAATGGATTTTGCAATTGTGTCCAATGACAATAGGTCGAAGACACTGCAAGTTGCAACAACGAATGGTGTTGCACGCATTAGTAGGGAATACCTTCACTTAGCATTTGGACTTTCACCGAGCTCAATCTCTTTGCATCAACTACTTGATAGCAAGTGTGACGACTTGTCCTTTGAGGTTCCCTTTGTAGGTGAGGAGTCCTTGTTTCATCTTGACACTCAGTTTGGAACCACCTTCATTGTTAGAGGTGTAAAGCTTTTGACAGAAATCAGTAAGGAAGTGTCGGATAAAAAACAAGTAGATGAACAATCCGATAAGACCATGAGTTTGGTTCCTCTCTTGAAAAACCTTCCTGCAAGAAGTGCACTCAAAAAAGCTATGGACATTGTAACAACAATACAAGAAGTTGATGCACTTCCAGTAAAGTATGATGGCAATATTTTGTTTGAGCTTCCCGCTTCGGACCTCCCTAACCGTGCTGAGGGGACAGAAACCAAATACGACAGCCATGTTTGGACGGATGATATAACAAGTAATATGACAGGATTTGATGGTTTAGTTAGAATTCGAAGATGTGGTGGGCATCTACAATGCAAAAACATATTTTGTCCTTACTTGGAGAGAACCAAAGAGGCCAATGAGAAGCATTGGCAAGGGAGACTTTCACGAGTGTGTCCTCAAAGATCATATGTTGGCGAAAATAGTACTCTTAAGTGTTTGCATTGTGGTGCTCGTCCTTTCTGCGAGCAAGAGTGCCCATGTAGGCTATTCTTATGTTACCCACACCCCAAGGGTGATACACAATTTAAGAGGTGTGTTATACACTCAGGGTATCATTTGCATCCCGTTGGTGAAGGAAGTTCTAGAGGTGCTGTGAAGGAAGTTAAGGCTAGGTTGACTAAGCTCATACAAATAGATGGGATGGGAAGACCTAAAGCCTTGCAAAAAACATTAGCAAAGAAAATAATATTGGATGCCGTCATTCAAGATGATCCGAAAGCCATGAGTGATGCTGAATTGACATCATTACTAGAAAAGATTACTCCAACTTTGGACAAGAGAAGGTATGTGCATACTTGTCCTTTTAATGTGATTAAAAGTACTCAAGTTTTTTTGAAAAATAAGTAATGGGATTTTGATGCTACATGTTCTTAACTGTAGGCTCGCACGTTGGAAAAGGGAGGCCCAAATTGAAAGTGGATCCTTTGCAGATGGTTATGATGCTCTTTTACAACTGAAAAGAAAGTGTGTATATGATTATTTTCAGAGCATGGTGTTCCCTGGACAACTTGAATTTTCTTCATTTGAAAGATGTCATGTTTTCAAGATGTCTACCAAGGGACATGGTAGTGGTGTTGATCTAGTGAACAAGATGAGGCCAGGTGGAGAGTTAGGATCGTGCTGGGTTTGCTTTGATTTTGTCAAACGTATGCATGATTGGAATACAATGGCATGCCATGTTTACAACCCTTTTGTTCAAGAGCTACAGACTATTGCTATTGGGGATTTCAAGGTTGAGGATACAGAAGCCCAGATCCTTTTTTGGGAAATGTTAAATAGAGTCATGGAGAAGGAGGGATTCCCAAAGCCTCAATTTAAAGGGTTTATGGCTGATGAGGCACAAGCAAATTGGCGTGCAATTAGAATGGTATTCAATGGTGATGCCAATAAGGTGCTCAAAGAAAAAGAGAGATCTTGCTTATTCCATTGGGAGCAAAGCTTGGAAAACCATGCTAAGTTCCTTCCATCATTTGATCGTGAGGAGTTCAAGCTAAGGTGTAGACAGTGGAAGAATGCTCCATCTCAAGAAGCTGCAGACATCGAGTTGAAAAACCTCCGTTCGTGGTTCAAGCATCATGCACATAAGAAGGACATCTCCATTTTAGAAACATGGATTGTGTGGTGGCATGCAAGAGTGGCTCATTGGGGAGAATACATTCTCAAGGTAGGTCTATTGTTATTTCATTCACAACTTTATTGTTTTTTGATTATTGGAAACTAATCTATGTTGTGGCACAGGGCATGGAGGGATCTGACCAGTTTTTAGTTCCTAGAGCCAACCTTGCAGAGTCAGTCCATGGAAGTTGGTTGGCATCGAATGACGGAGTGAAATATGTCACACTAAAAAATGCTTGTGAGACAGATATGACGGGTGCTTTGCTGCAAACTGCAAGATACACAGAATATCTAAAGGGACTACACTTGGGTTGTGGACCTAGTTTGGAAAAGCTATCTCGAAGGCACTCTTATGGGGACATAGGGAGCAACTCATGCAAGTTCATTGATCTCAGTAATGAGGTGGCTAGCAAGGTGGATGCAACTATTGGAGGTCAAGATTGTATGGGTGATTTGAAGACTGTGAGAAGGAAGCGGTCAAAATCTTTCTCAGAAGCAGTGTATGCAAATGATTCACATCGTCCAGAATACCAGTATGTAAATCAGCCAAGAAAGAGAAAACAAAATACCACGCCAATCTTGAAAACAAATCAATATGTTGAAGAAGAGGTAGTACACAAGACTATGTGGGCTATAAGAAGAACTAATGCAGGTAGTGAGGTGAGGTGTCAAGGATACTTAGAGGACAAAGGAATCAAATGCCACAAATTGATAGATCACAAGGGTAGGACGGGAAAGAGAGGTGTTCCTGCACCTAGCTTTTTTGGGAGAATCAACACCAAAGCAGGCATTCGAAGGCAATTGATTTGGTTTTGTGGGGATAACATGGACCACACATGGACACCATCAAATTGCATTGAAGGAAAACCACCTGAGGTGCCGAGGGAGTGGCCTATTGAGAAAGGGACAAGCCTGGATGAGGAAGAAATGAGGTTATTAGTAGCTGGAGGATTTAGATTAAAAAAGCAATGCACTAGGGCCAAATCTGCTGATTTAACAAAGTAGACCGAGCACAAGGGATGGCATGGTTGTGGAATGGGTAACTGAGGTGACATGTGAAATGAGAACAAGGATAGCTAAGTCTATTTCCTTGGAATGTGTTGTTCACAGTGTTAATATAGTTGTCCCTAGAGAGCATGTGGAGTACCTAGTTTCCACTCCAGGATCACGTAGAAAAGGGAGCAAGTACAATGTTGTGGTTTCAGTGTTTCCATCATGCACATGTCTGGACTTTATGGGCCATTCTCAAGGGCAAAACAGATATATCCCATGCAAACATCTGTATTACATTTATATGCAATACTTGGGTCTAGATGAGAAGATACACATGTTCATTCACCAATCTGCACTAAGTAGGCAAGAACTCTACCAAGCTCTACCTGCTTGCTAAGAAGGGCGTTTATCTCTACTTGTGGTTATATTAAAGGAACTTGCATAGGTGCATACAAATATTGTATGACCATTGTAGCTTGTGTTGACTTTTTGGGTGCATTTTGATAGTCATTTGCTTGACACAATATAGCTATATGTATGTAAACAGTATTTTGTTGCCCACAGCTTCTTTAAGAGTTGTGTATGAACAATGTATTACTCACCACACTATAGTTTTTGGTGACCTTTTGGTGTGTTTGAATGGTCCTTTTATAGAAATCTATCCATGTCTCTCAATTCAATCTTCCTGAGATTCTAGACCATTTGACTATAAATTGTTTGGAAGAAATATTATTTTTACTTTATTTTTTTGCACATGATGTTTATTGAAAAAATATATATATTGAAGGTATCAAATTAGACTTAACTAAAGGTCCACTGCTCAGATCGCTCGTATGTTTTTGCTCGGAAAATGCTCGTCCCCATCATGTCACACATCCGAAGAGCGGACTCCTAGTGATCATGGGACTCCTCATAGGAGGAGAGCTCATGGGCTCTACTCTAGATGAGGATTCCACTCATTTGACTCCTTAGGGGACTACCCCTCAGGGGACTCCTTTCCTAGTAGCCCATGGCTTTGTCGTGAGTCCTGATGAGTTTCTCGCAACCATGAGCAACATGGGACCAGAGATATTTTTTTCTCTTCTATCCTAGAGGACCTCCATTATTCCCTCTCTTGCATCTTGATCACAGACATTTATAGCTTTTCCTACTCGACGTCCATTCCCTCTTGCCCCTTTGGAGGAATCATCACTTGGATGTCACTATAATAGGTCCAATAAGAGTAGTAAGAGTCGAGGTTACTATGGTGGCACAAGAGACATAGATGAGTCTACATGCTCCCGGCATGTCGGGTCTTCCGTGTTTGAGATAGAGTTCTAATATGGTCCCTTGCCCTCCCCTTTTACAAGCTGCATCACCCCTCACACCACTCAATCCGCTACCTCTCGCTCCTTAAGCAATCACTCCACCCCTCACTTTACCTCACTACTCCCCCAATCTGTGCTTTGGCTTTGCTACTCCATCCACTACACATCCTTCGGACTATGTTTTGCTCAAGGACCTCGACTACCTTGCGAACATCATCAAGGAAGTTGTAGAGGATAAGGACGAGATGTAGGTCATAATCTACATGAGGAGGTTGATGAGCACACACTTCCCCAAGGATATTTTAAAACCTTGAAATCAACAGAACAATAGAGCCAAGGATGCTATCATAGATGCCCTAAAGAATACATTTCCCAACCCTCTCAGGTTTCAATTTGAGAAAAATGCCATGCTTATGTGCATGGGAGAGCTCCTAAGGTCTTGTATATAACTTAAGGGCTACTTTTAAGAAAGTTAACCCCAAGTCAAGGTGGGTGGACCCAAAATATTGGAAGAAAGCAAAGAAGGACTTCAAGTAGAATCTAGATATGTTTGTGACTCAGTGGAGGGCAGCGTGCCTGGAGACCCGTAGGTCATTCACACCTCAAAAATATCTTCTACTAGGCAGTAAGTATATATTTGTCTTCTATTGAATATCTAATATGTTAAGTTCTTCAAATGTTTTGTCGTCTATTTCTAACTCCTTGAATTTGGATTCAACTTCTTGTATGGATATCTTTTGCATCAGAATCCTCTATACAAAGACTTATTGAGCATTTTCTTTCCTGTAAACATACATTAATGTATAACCACAAGCATAGCTCTTGCTATTCTTTGAAATCTAAAATATTTTCCCATGTTTTTCTCTAGTTAAATGTTTCAAAAATATTGTGTATATTACGAGTCCCATGTTGTTCTCTTCATTGAAGCTTATGCGGAAATAGAGAAATAGAGAAGGGGGAAACTTAAGCATAAGCATGAGCTTATGCTCATGCATGAGCTAAGGCCTCTTATCCACAGAGAAAAAAGGAAAAAATAAATGATAAAGGAGAAAAACAAATAAAAGAAAATAGGTGGAAAAAGAAAAAAAGGAAAAAAGACCACTGATTATGCATCAAATTATTTTATGTTTATTGTTTAGTTTTAATTAAAAGATTTTGGATGAGAGAGAAGAGGATTGTTTTTACTTTTTTAAATTATTAGGAGGCTACTATGTGTGTGTGTGTGTGTGTGTGTGTGTGTTGTTAGGCGGAAAAGAAATCAAGACAAGAGGCTAGAGGATAGGTATGGTGACGCTCGAGGGCCATAGAGGAATAGGGAACGTGAGGGGAGAAGCATTAACCTGGGTGAGGAAAAGAGACTAAGAGGGGAGGGAATGAAGAGGGAGACTATGGCATAAGGGGAGAGAAAGAGGGGAAAGAAGAGCATGTACATGATGGGAGGAGGAATGTAAAGATGGAGACATCGAGGGAAGAGGGCCATGCTTTATTTGAAAGGAAGGGAAGGGGGAAATCAAGGTACTAGCTAGGTGGCTTTACAAGAATGAGCGTGTCCCCTCAAGGAATAGCCCCCTCCTTTTATAGCTAAGAGAGGGGGTCTCTCCCAATAAATGCATCCTCCCACATGCATGGTGTGTGTGGAAGAGTCTCCCATGTGGGCTAGGCAGTTACGCACTCTCAATTGTGTGTGATAATGCTTGGCCACATTTTTCCACATATATCAACTCCCATATCCCAAGTCTATGGTACTCCCTTGGTCTCTTCCCAATTTTATAATACGTTCAAACATCTAGGAGGACAAGTGAAGGGTTGGCATAAGGAATCTTGCCACCTTATCCTACTTTCCCCATTATTTAACTTGCATTCTTGGACCTTCTATACCTCCCCCACATGGGCCTATCCTATATGGAGGGAATAACCCAATATAATATCCATCTCCACCTATTTTATATTACTTCTCCCATGGACTTTGGGCTATATCTCACTAAATGTAGGCATGGGACTGCCTAGGTAGAGGGGTCGCACATGGAGGAACCATGCCACCTTACATTTTATGTACATCACATCTTATGGGTCCTCTTACGTGGAAGGATGGCACATGGTCATGCCCTGCCATCTCAACCCTGGCCCCTATGCACACCATATTTTATTATACTATTGCCACACATACAAGCACACACACATATTTATGCCTTTTTCCTTAGAAAAATTTATCCATAACAGTTCCCCCCCCAGGCAGGGAATGCACAGCATTTCCATGCTTGGGTCCATCACATACAAAGAAGGGCTTGAGGTAATGCTTGTTGATCACCTTCTTGCCATATGGCTCATGCAGCTCCTGAACTTGTACAGACCCATTGATACATTCCTTGATGACTTTGTATGGACCAGTCCACAATGGAAGGAACTTCTTATCCATTTGGTGGTCCAATCTGTTATCAAAGCATAGCACAACATCCCCCTCAGCAAAGTGTCTTTCCCATCCCTTACAAATCTTAGCATCCAAGCGAGCCTTTTGTCGATTCTTTTGAATCTCTGTTTGATGTAGGGCAAGGTGTTCGGTTTCATCTAGCTTCTCAAGTTGCACCAACCGGGCCTCTACATGTTCATCTTCTATCATCCTCTATTCTTGTGCCAATCTCAAAGCCAGAATCTCTATCTCTAGTGGTAAAACGGCCTCAGTACTGTACACCAACTCAAAAGGAGTGTGACATGTAGACATTTTATGAGTGATGTTGTAAGCCCATACAGCTTCTGTGACCTTCTGATCCCACTGGCTCCTGCTCCTTGTAGCCATTTTTCCCATGGTTTTACAAAGGAGGCCATTGGTCCACTCCGTTTGACCCATGGATGCTGGATAATAGATGCTAGAAGGTGATGATCAATATGCATGCGATCCATGAGTAACTCCACTGCTTCATTTAAGAATGGACTCCCATTGTCAGATACTATTTCCATGGGTGTCCCAAACCTTGTGTAGATACATTCAAATATGAAATTTGAAACTACCACACCATTTCTGTTAGCTGGAAAAGAAATCAAGACAAGAGGCTAGAGGATAGGTATGGCGATGCTCGAGGGCCATAGAGGAATAGGGAACGTGAGGGGAGAAGCATTAACTTGGGTGGGAAAAAGAGACTAAGAGGGGAGGGAATGAAGAGGGAGACTATGGGACAAGGGGAGAGAAAGAGGGGAAAGAAGAGCATGTACATGATGAGAGGAGGAATGTAAAGATGGAGACATCAAGGGAAGAGGGCCATGCTTTATTTGAAAGGAAGGGAAGGGGGAAATCAAAGTACTAGCTAGGTGGCTTTACAAGAATGAGCGTGTCCCCTCAAGGAATAGTCCCCTCCTTTTATAGCCAAGAGAGGGGGTCTCTCCCAATAAATGCATCCTCCCACATGCATGGTGTGTGTGGAAGAGTCTCCCATGTGGGCTAGGCGGTCACACACTCTCAATTGTGTGCGATAATGCTTGGCCACATTTTTTCACATATATCAACTCCCATATCCCAAGTCTATGATACTCCCTTAGTCTCTTCCAAATTTTATAATACGTTCAAACATCTAGGAGGACAAGTGGAGGGTTGGCACAAGGAATCTTGCCACCTCATCCTCTTTTCCCATTATTTAACTTGCATTCTTGGACCTTCTATACCTCCCCCACATGGGCCTATCCTATATGGAGGGAATAACCCAATATAATATGCATCTCCACCTATTTTATATTACTTCTCCCATGGACTTTGGGCCATGTCTCACTAAATGTAGGCATGGGACTGCCTAGGTGGAGGGGTGGCACATGGAGGAACCATGCCACCTTACATTTTATAATATTACTACCATGGATTATGTACATCACACCTTATGGGTCCTCTTATGTGGAAGGGTGACACATGGTCATGCCTTGCGACCTCAACCCTGGGCCCTATGCACACCATATTTTATTATAATATTGCCACACACACAAACACACACACATATTTATGCCTTTTTCCTTAGACAAATTTATCCATAACAGTCCCCCCCCCCAAGCAGGGAATGCACAGCATTTCCATGCCTGGGTCCATCATGCACAAAGAAGGGCTTGAGGTAATGCTTGTTGATCACCTTCTTGCCATATGGCTCATGTAGCTCCTAAACTTGTACAGACCCTTTGCTACGTTCCTTGATGACTTTGTATGGACCGGTCCACAATGGAAGGAACTTCTTATCCATTTGGTGCTCCAATATGTTATCAAAGCATAGTACAACATCCCCCTCAGCAAAGTGTCTTTCCCATCCCTTGCGAATCTTAGCATCCAAGTGGGCCTTTTGTCGATTCTTTTGAATCTCTGTTTGGTGTAGGGAAAGGGAATGAAGAGGGAAACTATGGCATAAGGGGAGAGAAAGAGGGGAAAGAAGAGCATGTACATGATGGGAGGAGGAATGTAAAGATGGAGACATCAAGGGAAGAGGGCCATGCTTTATTTGAAAGGAAAGGAAGGGGGAAATCAAAATACTAGCTAGGTGGCTTTACAAGAATGAGCGTGTCCCCTCAAGGAATAGCCCCCTCCTTTTATAGCCAAGAGAGGGGGTCTCTCCCAATAAATGCATCCTCCCACATGCATGGTGTGTGTGGAAGAGTCTCCCATGTGGGCTAGGTGGTTACGCACTCTCAATTGTGTGCGATAATGCTTGGCCACATTTTTCCACATATATCAACTCCTATATCCCAAGTCTATAATACTCCCTTGGTCTCTTCCCAATTTTATAATACGTTCAAACATCTAGGAGAACAAGTGGAGGGTCGCACAAGGAATCTTGCCACCTCATCCTACTTTCCCCATTATTTAACTTCCATTCTTGGACATTCTATACCTCCCCCACATGGGCCTATCCTATATGGAGGGAATAACCCAATATAATATCCATCTCCACCTATTTTATATTACTTCTCCCATGGACTTTGGGCCATATCTCACTAAATGTAGGCATGGGACCGCCTAGGTGGAGGGGTGGCACATGGAGGAATCATGCCACCTTACATTTTATAATATTACTACCATGGATTATGTACATCACACCTTATGGGTCCTCTTACGTGGAAGGGTGGCACATGGTCATGCCCTTCCACCTCAACCCTGGGCCCTATGCACACCATATTTTATTATACTATTGCGACACATATAAACACACACACATATTTATGCCTTTTTCCTTAATTTATCCATAACAGTCCCCCCCCAGGCAGGGAATGCACAGCATTTCCATGCCTGGGTCCATTACGCACAAAGAAGGGCTTGAGGTAATGCTTGTTGATCACCTTCTTGCCATATGGCTCATGCATCTCCTGAACTTGTACAGACCCATTGCTATGTTCCTTGATGACTTTGTATGGACCGGTCCACAATGGAAGGAACTTCTTATCCATTTGTTGGTGGTCCAATCTGTTATCAAAGCATAGCACAACATCCCCCTCAGCAAAGTGTTTTTCCCATCCCTTGCGAATCTTAGCATCCAAGCGGGCCTTTTGTCGATTCTTTTGAATCTCTGTTTGATGTAGGGCAAGGTGTTGGGTTTCATCTAGCTTCTCAAGTTGCACCAACCGAGCCTCTACATGTTCATCTTCTGTCATCCTCTATTCTTATGCCAATCTCAAAGCTGGAATCTCTATCTCTAGTGGTAAAACGGCCTTAGTACTGTACACCAACTCAAAAGGAGTGTGACCTGTAGATGTTTTATGAGTGACGTTGTAAGCCCATACGGCTTCTGTGACCTTCTGATCCCATTGGCTCCTGTTCCTTGTAGCCATTTTTCCCATGGTTTTACAAAGGAGGCCATTGGTCTACTCCGTTTGACCCATGGATGCTGAATAATAGATGCTAGAAGTGTGATGATCAATATCCATGTGATCCATGAATAGCTCCACTACTTCATTTAAGAATGGTCTCCCATTGTCAGATACTATTTCCATGGGTGTCCAAACCTTGTGCAGATACGTTCAAATATGAAATTTGAAACTGCCTTACCATTTGCTGTGGGGAGGGCGATAGCTTCAGCGCACTTAGTGACATACTGAGTGGCTACCAAAAGATACTTCTTTTTGTGGGCAGTCATGGGTAGGGGCTCGACAAAATCTATAGCATGTTTCACAAGTTTTGCAATGCATAGTGACATCCTTGAACAAGGTCGGCCAATAGTACCTAGCATGTAAAATCTTCTTAGTTGTATGGTCACTGGCATAGTGGCCTCCACAAAATCCATCATGATAATGCTTCAATATCTTAGGTACTTCATTTGCATCAATGGCCTATCTTAGTACCCCATCCATGCCTTGATGGTACAACACCCCATCAAAGAGGGTGTAGCACCTACTATCTCTGTGGATCTTCTTTCTCTCATACCTAGTACTTTCTGGAGGAAAGGAGAAAGCAGTCAAAAACTTGTAGATACCACCATACCATGGATCCCCAACTTCTATGGCCGCTACAAGGGTTACATCAAGGCACTCCTCTAAATCAATCAAAGCATTCTTCAAGTTGGAACAACCCCCTTTTACAAATTTGAAAGAAAAATCATATTCTTGTAAAACTGCCAACCATTTGGCCAATCGGCCCATGGGATTTGGTGATTGAAGAACCTACTTTACAAGACCAGTGCTAATGAGTATAATGAAGGACTTTCCAGCCACATAATGCTTAAAATTATCAATGCAAAACACCAAAGACAAGGCATGCTTGTCAGCCTCTAAGTAGTGTCGTTCGGTGTCGAGCAATTGTCGAGAAGCAAATCGAATGGTATTTATGAACCGATCCTCCCCTTACTGGGGAAGAATACCTGCCAGAGTATGCGCACCGTGATATAGAAAGTCTTTGACCAATCTCAATTGCATAGAATGGGTTTTGAAGCCAGAGCCTTCTTGATTTGTGCAAACCCATGATCACAATCCTCATTCCAAGAGAAATCAACCCCTTCTTTCAATAGCATAGTCATGGGTCATGTTGAAGTAGCATATTGATCAATGAAGCGGCCATATATCCTGCTAGATTGACAAATGAGCATACCTGATGTTTGGTTGTTGGTGGGGAGAGCTTGAGAATAGCTTCTACCTTCTCGGGGTCAGGCTTGACACCATCAGATGAGACAATATGTCCCAGTAACCTCCCTTGAGTGGCTCCAATGGTGCATTTCTCAGGGTTGAGACTACCATTCGCATCATTGACCCTTTGGAAGGCCAACCTAACCTTCACAACATGCTCCTTACATGATGAGAATATATAGAAATCATCTAAAAACACCTCCAAGAGATCCCCCAAATAAGGAGCAAACACCATTTGCATAAATCTTTGAAAGGTAGCAGGAGCATTGGTGAGGCAAAATGGCATTACTTTGAATGCAAATGTCCCCCAGGGTGTGGCAAATGTGGTTTTAAGCACAACTTATTCGGCAATTCTGATTTGATAAAACCCGGAGTAACCATCATAGAAAGTATACATCTCACGACCACTTACCTTCTCAAGAATGAGGTCTTGAAAGGGAAGAGGATGATGGTCCCTCTTGGTGGCTGCATTGAGTTTCTTATAGTCGATGCAAACCTGCCACTTGTTGTTTTTCTTTGGGGTGACTACCACTCATGAAACCCATTCAGTATTGTGAACCAAAACAATAAACCTAGCTTCTACAAGTTTCTGCAACTCTGAGCACAAAGCATCAGTCTGTAGGGGCCCTAATCTCTGATACTTATGAGCCACAAGCTTCGCATCAGGCTTCAACTCTATCTTGTGCTCTATGGCAGTCACATGGCGAAGGTGGCAGTAGCTAGTTGCAAAGAGGTCAGGGAAATCTTTGAACATTTCTAGGAACTCATCTTTCTCTTCAGAACTAGATTGAAGATCTTTGGTGACACTCCTGACCACCTCCTGATACCTTGAAGGCATAGATTGCTCACTTGGAGCTGAGGTAGTTTTAGAGCTATTGATAGGTCTTGATGGCTGTGGGGCCCTTCGGGTCCTTTCTAATCCAGTTACAGTATCCAGTTACAGGAGAGGACCATACATAAAGGGTTTAAAATTCAAAAAGTGAAAATTTTCAAACATAAGGGATGCTTTAATCATCTCAAAATTTATAGAAGGGGTGTATATAGGTTGTAAAATCTATAAGTAGGGTGTCTTCTTAAAACGCCTTGATCACACATGGTATGTATATGGGGGTTTTTACCCAGTGCCCCCCTCAAGCATCACACAAAGTTGGCTATCCGTTGTGAGGAATCCTGTAACGCTATGAGTACAAAAGCAAAGGGAGGTCAAGAGTGTCTCGGAAGATGTGGAGCATCATGAAAAAGTGACCCTTGAGGGAGAGGAATCCAAAGAGCATAATGTCCCATCATACATGGATATTATGGTTGGGAAAATTCTTGTCCAATTCTCTTGTCTACCTGATGAGGAGGTTGAAAGACTACTACGGGACAAGGTGTCATGACATGCCAAAGATACAAAGCACAAGGAAATGTTTGACGGTGGCAAGAAGCACAATTTTTCCTATGACTTGCAAATGGACGATGTTGAAATAGAGCTAGCCCAACTTGCCAAACGAGGCCTCTACCTGTTCTTTATGAGGTGAGTCCCCTCTCTTGACAAACTTGCATAGTTCATCCTCTATGAGTACAATATCCCTCAGAGTGCCTACTTAGCAAGGTGTGTGGGGAAGGTGTTCTTCTTGCTCAGGTGTGCTTCAGAAGCCATATAAGACAAGATTCTAGGAAGATCCTTTATGGTTTTATAGCACATTGTGAGTAGGTAAGTTGGGCTGTCATACTAGTGTTGGAATTTATTTTTCTTATGAAATAGATAGCTACTAGATTTCGGTTGCCAAGTAGATATTGTACAACACATTCTACTTATATTTCTCATATGGATGCAAAGAAAAAGTCAGGAGACTTGTCCAAATCTTACTTGATTTCTCAATATTGGGTGCTTATGTTTTGCTTATGGATGCATGAGAGACTTCAAGTGACTTATTGAAAATTCATATATTATGTCAAGATAGGACTCAAGAGACCTATGGAAATGAGTCCTCACTTGACTTGACTTTACTACCCCTCAAAGGGTAAATTGTACTTCATTGGTATAGACAATATTTGCATCCAAAATACACTCAAGTGGAGGGAGGGGGGATTGAAGGGACGTCTCACCCGGAGGGGCCACTAAGAAATATGTAAAATAGCACGTGCGATCAACGGAAGGGGTTTTATATTTTTATGGAGTTCCAGAAAATATACATACATAAAGGGTTTAAAATTCAAAAAGTGAAAATTTTCAAACATAAGGGATACTTTAATCATCTCAAAATTTATAGAAGGGGTGTATATAGGTTGTAAAATCTATAAGTAGGGTGTCTTCTTAAAATGCCTTGATCACACGTGGTATGTATATGGGGTTTTTACCCAGTGCCCTCCTCAAGCATCACACAAAGTTGGCTATCCGTTGTGAGGAATCCTATAACACTATGAGTACAAAAGCAAAGGGAGGTCAAGAGTGTCTCGGAAGATGTGGAGCATCATGAAAAAGTGACCCTTGAGGGAGAGGAATCCAAAGAGCATAATGTCCCATCATACATGGATATTATGGTTGGGAAAATTCTTGTCCAATTCTCTTGTCTACCTGATGAGGAGGCTGAAAGACTACTACAGGACAAGGTGTCATGACGTGCCAAAGATACAAAGCACAAGGAAATGTTTGACGGTGGCAAGAAGCACAATTTTTCCTATGACTTGCAAATGGACGATGTTGAAATAGAGCTAGCCCAACTTGCCAAACGAGGCCTCTACTTGTTCTTTATGAGGCGAGTCCCCTCTCTTGACAAACTTGCACAATTCATCCTCTATGAGTACAATATCCCTCAGAGTGCCTACTCAACAAGGTGTGTGGGGAAGGTGTTCTTCTTGCTCAGGTGTGCTTCACAAGTTATATAAGACGAGATTCTAGGAAGATCCTTTATGGTTTTATAAGCATCAATGTTGGTGGTGCCACGGAGCCTCGGGGAGGTCATTATGTATAAACCCTATATATCACGTGCATTCAAGGCATATTTCTAAAAACCCTTATCTTTGAATTTATCATGAATAAAGCACACCCTATTTTTATTCAATTTGTGTATAAATGAGGGATTTTAAAAATTCCTTCTGTTGAGCTCATGTGCTATGCTTACATAAGTATGAGTGAACCCCCCGAGCATGGAGCCTTGCCTTTAGGGTTGATGAGTTTATATATCATGACTTCCTGGTGTGAATCCAATTCCCCAATCTCCCTGCATGACTAGGTGAAGCTATTGGTAAGGTGGCGACATCTCTTGGAATGGCCCTCATCTTTTTGCCTCCAACGTAGGCTAATGTAGGTTGAAGGAAGGCATGGACCCTTTGGGGCCAGAACCAAAGCGTATTGGATTTTCTAGAGGTCAAGTTTCCCAATGGCTTATTGTTTGCTCGATAGCTTAGATTTGGTCCATTCTCGGATGCATGTTTCATGTTTAAGAAGTTGGGTCACTTCATTAAGGAATGCCCATCTAGAGCTGTGAATACATCCCTCATACGAGGGGAGAGGATGGAATATTTTGATAACTCATCCGAAGAGGAGATTTGTGTTGAGATTGATGGCAAGAACCTCTTGGGTGAGTCCCCTCCATCATGCTAAGGAGAATTGGTCACTCCACCAACCAAGCTCAAGGCTACGATCACATCTCATCAGGAGTAATAGTGGAAAACAATCGGTGAGAAAGGTAAGTCTATCCCAAAAGGGGTTGTGTCTAAACAAAAATTAGAGCATAACACTGAGCCAAGCAAGTGGAGTTTCCTTTCACATGCTCTTGGTGATAGTTCAACGACCAAGGATCATGATGTTCGAGTGGTGAGAGAGAGAGAGAGAGAGAGAGAGAGAGAGAGAGAGAGAGAGAGAGAGAGAGAGAGAGAATAGTAGGGAGAGAGAAGAGAGAGACGGAGAGAAGAGGGGACCTTTCGGACAAGAGCCCCTCCACTTTTTGGGGGTAATATCTCTTGGGTCTCTACACAAAGTGGGGGAACCTCATGAGTCCTCCCCCATAAAGTGGGGGACTTTTTGGGTCTCTACACAAAGGGGGGGAACCTCGAGTCCCTCGACAAAGAGGGGGAACCTTTTGGGTGCCTACACAAAGTGCACGGACCTCAAAGAGTGTAGGCTTTTAGTCTTTCTCTCTCTAGATCCTAATTTTGCAAGTATGATTGGATCTTTTCTAGAGAGGATTTTGGCTAGAGGCGAACCACATGAAGCAATGCCATGAAGATAAATGCCAAATCACTCTGCATATTGAGGAGGAGTGGGTGGTAAGCAAGATGGTCAACTAGTTATAGCCTCTCAAAGCGGATCAAGGAGGTGGCGTAGTAGGCAATTGGGTGAAAAGAGAATCACTTTAATTTCTTTAAAGATGCTTACAAAGTGCTATCCCATTAGATTTGCTAGGGGGAGGGTGGTGAAGGATTCCTTGGTTGAGTTCAGAATTGTATCTTGGAATGTGAGGGGGGTTCTATGACCCGTTAAAACAAAAAAGGTGTCTTTCGATTATTAGGAATTTGAATCCTCAAGTAGTGTTATTGTAGAAATTCAAGTGTGGAGTGGGGGATGGGTTTTGGAAGTCATGGAGGAAAGGAGAGTTTAATACCTTCGTACATTGCCCCAAGCCTAGGTGGGGGGGTTCAACGATATTGGTTTCAAACACGTTTGGGTTGAGCGAGATTTTTAGGGATGATGAGGCTTCGCTAGTTGCACCTGGGTTGTTGGTAGAAGGCATTGAGTTGAATGTAGCTAGCATCTATGCCCCCCGTTCCCCCCAAGATAGAAGGGTCTGTTGGGACAAGTTGTGTGCATCCATGAGGGAGGCTAGATGGGTACTGGGAGGTGACTAGAATTTCATCGAATGTGACTTTGATAGATCTCACTTCTCCAAGCTGGTAGAAGGGTAAGGGCGGGAAGCCTTGGATGAGTTGTGTTTAATACATGGTCTAATAGATTGCATACAAATTGATCAGGAAGGGCTTGGAGGCTTCACTTGGAATAACATAGGAAAGCCATGGAGTTCGGGGTAGGCTAGCTAGATTGATTTTATGTATTTGATGAGGTTTGGTGGCTAAGGAGCACAATGCAGGGAGAGTGCATGACTGTGTCTAGCATTTTGTATCATGCAATGGTGTGGAGATTCTACTTATCACAATTGGTAGGAAGATTAAGGGATGTTCCTAAGGAGCACAATGCAGGGAGAGTGCATGACTATGTCTAGAATTTTTTATCATGCAATGGTGTGGAGCTTCTACTTATCACAATTGGTAGGAAGATTAAGGGATATTCCCTATCCTCCATGCAATTTTGCGCCTCGATGAGAAAAAGATGGATGGGGGCGCATGACGTTTCTAATATGTTTTTGTACATAAAATAGGTATTCACCCTAACAGAGGGCATGGATGTAGTGTTATATAAGAAGAATGAAGTGGTGGCTTTTGGACGAATTCATAGTCTTGATCCTATGAATTTAAAATATCCACATGGAGACTTTGAAACATTGGGAGATATCTTACAATGTGACATATTTGATATGCAAGCATATAGAATGCTTTGGGACCAAGACGAAATTGTTCCAAAGACATACTTTCAAGATATCAAGAAAAGTTATTTTGAGGGGGGAAAAGTAGAGACGTTATCTTACTCTAGAGAAGTTTTAGCAATTGGCAACTTTAAGGGCTATGCTCAGAGTTTTCTCTATATAGTGGAGATAATTAAGTTGACTAGTGCAGGTGTCATTCAAAATGCAATGGATAGTACTTCACATCTAGATGTCCATAATACTATGTCTCATCTACAAGTTCATAGTACTTGTAAATGGGAGTTAGCTTTCTTGAAATCAAGTTTTCCCAAGACAGTTTTCTTCAATGTCATGGAAGACACAACATAATATTATTAGAAGAAAAGGACTATAACACAAATGGGATCCAAATTGATAAGAAGCTATAGTAGTGATCAAGAGTATCATAGTGGCATGCCCACAGGTATTGAGGACATTATAGTAACATATGTTGATGTAGAAAAGTTTTCTTGTGTTGCAAGTGACTCAAATATACTCACTGGTATAAAAGACTTGTCTTGGGTTGCAAGTGACTCGAATAGGCTCACTGGTATAGAAGACTTGTCCTGTGTTGCAAGTGACTCGAATAGGCTCACTGGTATAGAAGACTTGTCCTGTGTTGCAAGTGACTCGAACAGGCTCACTGGTATAGAAGACTTGTCTTGTGTTGAGAATAATAAGATGGGACCACAAAGAAAAATACACGCAAAGATCGATGGGATAAGTGATGCAATAATAGGAATTGATGATATTAGTGACAATGATCATGATGTTACCACTTGAACGCAGGCAAAAGGGGTAGAGAATTTGAGACTTGTCATGTTGTTCATAGTATTGTTGCTAGCATGCCAGAGAATATAGATGGGAGAATCTTGAGTTACGAAGGAGAAAGAGTTCAACCACAAAATTCAAGAGGCATTGGCAACAAATTGACATCAATGAACATGTCTACCAGATTTCCATTTCCAAGATATAAGGTATCAAATAATTCTCAAGCCCACACAACATTTGATTATAGAGATAAAGATCCAAGGGAAATGGATTCGAGGTCTGATGGGCTTACAACTGGAAAACACAAGACACTATTTACAAAAAGAAAGTATGTGAGTGTGAAGAGGCGAAGAATCATGGCATCAATTCCAGAATCAAAGAGACGTAATGTTATCCGAGGAGAATATGGAAAGGATGCTTATGTGAGTTTGTTGCAAGAGACTTTGCATTAGAAAAGTTGGGAAAGATGATTCTGCAGCCATATGCCTTGGTATTTGGAGTAAGACATCACCTAATAGACATAACTATCTTCTTCAAGAGTTTTCATGCTTTCTTCATCAAGGCACTAATCAAGATTTGAGCACAAGACACTCTAAACCTAGATTGAAACCCATGGCTAATGGGAGACCCATTTGCAATCGAGGATATCAATGGTTAACTAGACTATCACATGGCACATACTGGACCATCTGAGCAGAGGTGAAAGAAAAAATAGTTCATACAATTCATGGAAATACCTACAAGCTTAAATGCCATGGAAGCACTATAAATGCAACATTAAAGCAAGTTCTCGAAGACCATGCATTGCCACAGCCTCATCTTTAACAAATAATGCTAGATGGATGTGTTGAATATCAACAACATCTTCCTTTGAGAATGACAAAGAAGGTCGTCCTAGAAATTGTCAATAAAACTTTACAAGATAGAGACGAGAGCATGATTTCATGGTCAACCTTGTACAAAATTTGGCATATAGTGTTAAAATTGAAGTGGAGTTAGGAGACTATTATTATTATTATTATAGTTATTGGATGGGGGCACCATGCACAAGTTTGGGAATTATAGCTTCATTGAGCCATATTTTTTTAAATTAGAGGTCACCACTTGACTTTTAGTTTAATAAGGCCATATTTGTATATAAGTGACCCATTTAATGCTCTAAAAAACCCAATTTTTGAGCTCACTAAGTGAAGTTGAGTGGAGAGGATATGCTCCAAAAAAAAGTCCTAACTAGGAGAGAAAGTTTTGAATACTGTGTTAGATGGAGACTGCAATCTAGTACTTGGGTCTGATGGCGCAATGCTACCTAGCTTCACAATGGAAGCCCGTTTTAACGGAGGATGCTTCATGATTCCCGTTTACTCTCATCGCATGTTGGCCATATATTAGAGCTGCAACTAGGTTGCATGGCTATGTGGGAAGTCAAAATAGGATAGTCTTTCAACCGGGGGTCTCGATACGGTAGTTGGTTTACCTAGGGGAAGGACCCGCTAGTGAGTTGTTACCTCTTGGTAGTTCGGTCTTGTTTCTCTCTTGTTTAATGGTTGGTTAATGTTTCATTGTCTTTCTGTTGCTTGTAGCATGGGCTGTGGACAGGTTGTAGCCCCTTTACAGGTCGGATTTTGTAACTTGGGTTGACCACCCACTTAATATATTTGGCATTAAAAAAAAAAGATAATAGATTTGGCGTTAAAAAAAAAGATTTATTACATTCTCATATTTGTGTGTAATATCACACATTAAAAATACTAAATTTGCACGTGATGTATTGTCAATTTAATTAATTTAAACTTTGGCAAATTTTTTTGATATCAATTCAAATAGGTATTTGATGTCGAATGCTATGATGGTTTTGTATTCTCTCGAGGGGTCACTCAATAATATATGTGACTATCACGTGAGTTCAACATAAGGAAATATTTAATTTCATTTTTTCTCACATTTTCACAGATAGAAAGGTGTTGTAAAAAGGATTTTGGGAAAAATTAACATTTTGAATAGGAAAAATTAACAGATTGAAAAGGAAAAGGGTGGATTTAATAATTAATGGAAAAATCACACATAAGGGCTTTCATAAATAGGGCTTGAACTCACTTTATACATAGGGTTTACACATAGTGACTCCCCTGAGTGTATTCTCAAGTAGCACACACGGATGCTAATATTAATTATGCGGATGGGAAGGAGAAGATTTAGTAGGGGTCTGTTTCCACACTGGGGCGCGTCCACCCTTGTGAGGAGCTGGTGGAAGGGCCATTGGGCCACTCAGAGCATATGCGAACAAATGCCACAACACAAGCTTCCACATTGTAGTGAAGGTCCGCGGTTGGAATTAAAGATATCTTCACCGTACGATCTCAGGGTTACATCTCGAGAAGATACATCTGCACGCTCTCAGGTCACATCAACTTGGAATATGGCTGGGACGTGACCATCGAACTTGGAAGACTAAGGGAATGCAGACTTGTCAATAGACGACTCGTCATTCATGACCTTATGTTAGGCCTCCCGCGGGTCCCTCGACGTATGGGAAAAGCCTGAAGTCCGCCGCTCACCATTTTCATTTTAAGAAAAAGCTTCCCTCAGGCCAAATAACACCCAGGTGGCCAAATGGATCTAACGAGCTTCTATGGACTCTTTCCTGGTGAAGGACACCGCCACCTCCTTCATCTTTAACCTGAGTGAACAAGATCAGCCACCTGCTCCCGCATCTAGATGCGCGCATGTGGGCTTCGTGGAAACAGACCCTAGGAATTACAAATAGTCAACATCTCGAACGGAATATTATAATGCTGAGGAATATTATCGTTGTCGTGGGTAGATCCAGAGATGACTGCAATATATTTGTTTAGAGCCTTAATGCAAGCTGTGTCAACCGCTTAGTGTGTTTGCGTGCAAAGCAAAGTACTAATTCCCACCCAGATAGATCAGCAGGCACAGCCCAGCACCGCATCTCAGTGGTGGAGTCCGTTTCCAACGCCCTCGCCCCTGCTTTGGCCACTTCTTCACTAGATAGCGGCCTGGAAAATACCATTCCTCAGCTTGCAAACTGGGACTTTAGTGCGCTCCGCAATTCGCACATCTCCGATCGCTTGCGTGCGTCATAAGATAAGCACTACCGTCTACGTTCCATATGGCTGCATATCAGAAACTCGCAGCGAGGTATCGTTCAAGCAGACTGACCCCATTTCTGCTTTCGTAGATAGAGCAATCAGCATCTTCAATTTAAAACTCCGTACGCATGTGTAGTATAAGTCGGTAGGATTCTTCAATGAATTGCCTTCCTTTAGGTAACGCTTTTACAATCAATTGTCTGGACTCTGCAGTGACCTGGGAAGCGAGACGCCAAGTGAGAACACGGATCAGGCTGCGGGTGCCTTACCTGCAAATACTACTCTTCATGTGCAGGCCTTGGATGCACTCGTAAGTGTCAATTCTTTCTTCACGGGTGCTGTGTTCATCGGGCTCTCTTACAATAACGACGACAATCTGGCAAGCGGATCTTGCGATGCTACAGTTGATGTCGTCAAGCTACTTGTCCTGTTTGAGGTGTTGGCCTTTTCCTGCTTCTTGGTGTCCAGTCTCATAGCGCAAGGGTTGAAGCTTCAATTGGCTCTCAGCGGCGCAAAGAAAACTGTCCCAGGCGTCCTCGTGCCGATCAACGAAACGTTAATTCGCGCAGGCATGCTGGCCACAGCGGTTGCCACAGCCTTGGGCACGGTGTTTCTGGTGACGTCTATAGTCTATGTGATCGAGCTGCGGCTTGGATTGCTGTCTTGCAGCAGCAATGTTTGGTCTAAAGCTGCCGCAATCCCTGTGATGGTGTTAGGATTTGCTGGAGTTACCGTTTTCAGCGTTACAGTGGGATTTGCTTTTCTCAAGTAAAATTGATTCATTCTGTTAATAAAGTTTCTCATTCTCAGCTGAGTGTTAACACTGAAAGAAGATGTAAGAACTCTCACTGAAAGAAGCTGTAAGAACTCTTACTTTATTAATGAAGCTGTATGAACTCTCAATTTTTTCTGAGAATTTTTTCAGCTAGAGAATTCTGGATACAATTTTCCAAATGTTAACTTTCCCTACTTTGAAGCTTTCAAGAACATTATTTTTGGTTAAAAAATTTGTTTCATGGCAATTTGATAATTTACTAGAAGCCCTCAGAACAAGATCACAACTTACAATTCGTGGACTTAGGCACGAGTACAACCATGGATCATATCAATAGCTCGATAAGCAAGCTATGAGTACAACATGAACCAATTTACTCCCTAAAACCTTGGCTACACACATGACATGAGGTTTTTGCTCTGCCACGCCACAAGCATATGGACTTGCTAGGGTAAAAATCCTACAATGCTTGTTCTAAATTAAGATGTGCATGAGAACATCTAGGCTTTTTCTTTCCATCCTATTCCTCGGCTTATTCTTTATAATATTCTGTACATTGAAATCTCTCTCATATATGTAGTGTTACAACATATACAAGAGAGGCACGAAGCCAAGCCAATGGCTTCAAGTACAAAAAAGATTAGCTAGCGCTACTTCTATGACTAATCTAAGTTCTCCGTGTCCTCGCTCCCTTCTTTGCTCCCTTCTTCCTCATCTTCTTCCTTCTGATCAGCCGTAAGGCCTTGTAAACGAGGGACAACATGTATCAATGTATGAAAAATTAAATCTTTATTTACAATATTGATATTATTTAATTACTTTTAAATACCTGGGGGGTGCTCTAGTAGCCCAGATATACTGTTCCTCAGTAATCAACCCGTCATCATAGAAGTGCCTCCATATATCTCCTCTGCGATGGTGGCAGTGGTAGGCTGTTCGACAGGAGTCGGGTACTTGCCCATGATATCAAGCTGCAAGATGAAACAATTTGCGGAGGGATTAGTACAAAGAAACAACCTCTTAATAAACCACATAAACAATATAATTTGAGATCGATACTTACAAATTGGGCCTCCCATGATTCAACAGCCCCTGCTCTAAAATGCACGTTTCCATATTGCTCCATTTGGATCCTTCGTGCCTCCACGTGTTGTAGACTAGGGTCCGCCTTCGCTGTCTTCATTGCTTTCTTCCACTCACACTTGTGAGCTTGGTGGTTGACCTCGCTCTCTCCTAGCAGTCTCGGCTAGTGCCTGCCTCTTAAGCGAGGATCTTTTATTGCCAAGTATCCTAATAATCTTTGACTTGGCCTATTTATCTGTGAACTGAACATTGGGGGGATTGGGATACCTAGAGCGAATAGTAGCGAGGGTCTCATCAGCCAACTTTTTTGGATGGTCTTTATAGTGAATAAAGCAATCTCTATAGTTGTTAGTAATTACAGAGCACATGAAGGCCATGATATTCTTCCCTCAAGCATCCATCAAGATGCTGTCTGAGTGATGTCATAGAAGATCATACCATCACCCTCTGGCACGTTAGCATCATCTGAATCATCCCCAACCCCACCATTACCCCCCCCAAAGCACTGTGCCATGCATCCCCCACTACCACTACTACACACAGGTCCTATTCCGATGCTTAAGCACCTACGTTTAGCATGCATGGGGTGCTAATCATCGGTAATCAAAGCGCGATTCATTAAGTGTCGCTATATACTTTAGACAAGTGTCACTATATAGTGACGTTTAGACAGCATCGCTATATAGCAACACTTATTAGACTTGTGAATGGCTGTTATATAGCAACACTGAGATAGTTTCCTATAGCAATGTTTTACAAAGAGTGTTTTTTCCCATACCGACCTTAAAAGATAGTTTTTCCTAATGACAAAATTTTTTCCCTTTTCATACATGTTTGATCCTTTGAGAGAATAAAAGTACAAGAGCATGTACATCAAGTTTGAAGCTCATATATTCATGTCAAAGTTTTAGATTAAAAAAATGAATGAAGTGCATTTACATCAATGGCTTCATCCTGAGCCAAGTCTAATTAATGTGCCAAACAAGTCTATCTCTAACTTTATACCGAGTTAATCTCCTATGTCATCATTGTACTCTAGCATCATATGTTCACCTAAGACTAGATCATCTTCTTCAATAAAGTGTGGTGATTCTTCATGATTGTAATCTTCTTCCTCAATATCGTGATCTCCATCTTCCTCCCATACGATGTCATTATGTGCATCTTCCTCGTGGCTCATATTGTGATCTTCATCTTGTTCGCTAGTTCCATCTGGATCAATTGGATCCGGCATTGGGAGTGGCATCTCCATATCCACATCTCTATCTTTAAAAATTTGCTTACTTCATGGTGCAACTTGGATCATGTACCACCATCTTGGATCAGAACAATCCGGATGAAAAATGACCTATATTGAAGATGGGTGCCAAATGCCATCAATTATATATATGAAATTATGCTTCAGTACATGTATCAATGGATCTTTAAAAATGAAAGCTTCGATTAATTAAATCATTGATATGCACCTGCTCACAATGCTCGGGAAGAACAGAAGTATCACTTTCTTCGGTCCAAAGTTTGGTGGAGTCTATAGCAAAGAAACTGCTACTATCTTTTCTCACTGTCGCATGGGGACTGTTGTAAATAGTTCTAAACCATTTAACATCAAGAATGAAAATACTAAATCGTTAAAAATCAATTTCATAGATTTCGCATATGGTTCCACAATAATCCAACTATGAGAGGAGAAGATTGGTATCCGAAGCACTTGCTCGGCTATCTTGTGTGAAGTTATCTATGACTCCACAATCATACATGACTCTTTGAATCGATGCATTCCACATGAAAATGTCATCCATATGACCATAATGCACTATACTTTTTGTACTACAAAAGAGCATCATTAAAACAATGAAGATGCATCTATTTTATAGCGTATATTGCAACAAATAATTACTTAATTACATTAAGAGGTAAGAAACTTACATGCATCATACATCTAGATGATAACTCTTGCTCGCACTCATTTATTGTCTCTCCATCGCGTTCGGCTTTACGTAGAGCTAGTTGTAGCCAATCAAGTGAGACGTGAGTGGGAAGAAGGGCGAGATCCCATGCATATGGTTGCAATCTCCTGTAAGTTACTTTGAATCTCTTCCTTGCAACTATTCTTTCTGCTTTGGCCGCTTCATATCTCTCAATCCACTTCTGCATCTCCTTGCTATTGAGGATACAAAACTTATTGAATTTCTCCATTTGCTCTTTGCTCATCTTTCTTTCAATACCTTTTCCTCGGGGACCTCGCCAACGATACAATCGTCATATTTGTTATCCCAAGCCTGTGGCATATCGGGATCCGTGGATGCAAGAAACTCCATGATATATACTAATGACTCCTGCACAAGCCATCCCTCTACCATGCTTGCCTAGTCTTGCTCTTTGTCTTAGAAAACCCTTCAATTTTTTCATAAACCGCTCGAGAAAAAACATCCACCGACTATGAACGGTACCTGCAATGGCCACCTCATCAACTATGTGCACAAGCAAGTGTACTTGAGTTGTCATAATGGTCGAGGGAAAGTGCTTCTCAAGCTAGCATACGGCTTCAATGGAGTCCACCCTAGCCTTCTCGATGCTCGATATGGAGATCTCTTTTTGAGATATCCACCTATTTCACATGCCCATGTAAGATATATTCATAATCAGTCTATAGATTATTCAGCTTAAATTGAAGAAAATGCAATCAATGCGATTTGATAGTAAGCATACCTCACAATACCACTGATCTTGCATATAGCATTTCTAATATCTTCTTGTAAGCACCCTTTTACTGTAATTGGGAGGGTGAACTATAAAAGCATTAAACAAGTCATGTCAATAATATAACATAATCATAATTACACTAACACATCACGATTATTGGTACACTAATCCTACAGCTTAGAATACCTGTAAGACCTTGTGCCATCTTATTATCCTTTGAAAATGCTTCTTTCAAGCAATGCATGTAGCTTGTGGGCGTTTGAAAAGAGGCAATGTCCACCTTGACCGTTGCCTCCTCTCTCCTGGAGAGGATCCATGTTGCTTTCAAGAGGACAACTTTTCCCGAAGCACGCACTTGGGGCCATAAAGGAGACATCCTATTCATAGCATGCAAGTCTTCTTGCACTCCTCTCGAGTCTTTGGAGCCAACCAAGTGTGCCCAAATAGATTTTTCATCATATGTTTGGAGTATCATGCAAGCGATTTCAAACCCGGTCCACAAACAGGACAAGCATGGTAGCCACTTGTAACAAGTCCTGCACACGTGCATGAATGTGTTAGTATAAGACGTGTGCGAAAGAGAGTCATAAAAACATAATCCTATATTATACATGTAAAGACACAACGCCCACGTACCTGCGCACTCTCCATATCCTGGGTAGTCATGCATGGTCCACATCAAGATATCCCTGACCAAAATATCATTGGTATGTCTAGGAGCTCTGGAAATATCAAAGACCCACACTCCTCTCCATAAGATGTGTAACTCCTCTATCAAAGGTGCCATGTACACGTCCATATTTTTGGCCTTGTACCTCCCTAGCACAAGTAGTGCAAGCATGAGGTGTCCCTTCTTTATTGTTAGCCATGGTGGAATATTGTAATTCACAAAGACTATGGGCCATGTCGATCAAGACGTCGAGCATAACCGGAAAGGATTCACACCATCCATGGCGAGCCCAAGATGTAAGTTGCGTGGCTCCCTCGCAATGTTTGGCCACTGATTGTCTATGTGCTTCCAAGCTGCACAATCTGTGGGAATCCTCAATGTGTCATCAGTGGACCGACGAGATGCATGCCAAGTCATCAACTCCGCTATGGATTTGCATCGGAACATGTGCTGTATTCTTGCAATGATGGGAAAGTGTTTCAAGACCTTTACCGATATCTGCTCACCCTGCAAGTCATCTCTATATCGTTGTTCCCCACACTTTGGACAACTAGCCAAATCTCCATGCTCACGATAAAAGAGAATACAGTCATTACGGTAAGCATGGATGGTATTTTAATCCATACCCACCATTGTTAGCATCTTCTTCACTTCATCTCTTGATGCAGGCATGGTATTTGCAGAAGGCAACATCTTCTAGAGCAACCTATCACAATTCAAACATACATAGGCTTCGAATAATGATGATTAACAAACATACATGATGATTCTCAAAACAAACAGTATCCAAATAATGAGTCAAATTAATGTGGGAGCTAACCTCATTAAGGCGGAGACACTTGTAGCTGACCACCCATACTTTGCTTGCAGATTCAAGATTGAGAGACAAGCCCACAATTTAGACATCCTAGTACCCTTCTACAACTGTGTTGATTGCAAGTCTTGCATATTGACCTCAGACTTTGGCATCACGTGTACATGTGATGTAGTGCCCCTAAAAATAGAATCCATCATTTCCACCATACCCTCATCATCATCTTGCACATCTGAGAGGCTATAGTCTTGCTCAAAGTGTGAAGGTATATGTGCACCCTCACCACCCTCCTCATCCTGTCTCAAGATTTTGTGTAAATATAAGATCTTGTCTCAAGGTTTTGTGTCATAATGGTATCCAATATTCTCGAGGAGGTCACTCATCATATGTTACCCTATCACGGGAGTTCAACAGAAGGATATTTTTGAGTTCTAAAATTCACACAAATAAATATACATAAGGGATTATTTAAAATAGTTTGGAAAACATTTACAGATTTGTATAGAAAAGGGGTACATTTTATTAATAAAAAATTTACAGATAAGGGATTTTAAAAATAGGCTTGAACGCACGTGATATAGAGGGTTTATACATAGTGACCCCCCTGAGTCAATATTAATCACCACGAACTCAAATAGCATTGACTTACCGATGATCCATCACCACGTGCAACACCAACGGTGGGTACTAGTTCGGGCTCCTCCCCATACATCTGCAAGTGGTGCATGACAATACGATGTTGATGTCATATTTCTCGCTTGCAATGAGTGCAATGACAATACAACCTCTTTGTAAGCCACTCCGTGCTCCCGGGCGTTGGTGCATCATCTGATGAGCTTCCACTCGTCGCTTCCATCTGCACACTTCCAAAATCACAACATGAGCTGCAAGGAAATCTATTAAGATCCAAATAATAGCCAGCCATGAGATCCTTTCCTCTCTTCTAATAGAGAAAGCCCTAAACCATCACTATATAGCGACGCTTTGCCCTGTTCAGTCGCTATATAGCGACACTTTTAGGATATAAACGTTGCTATATAGCAATTGACTAGAATCGCTATATAGCAACGCTAGGGGCTAAAACTCGAAACCTTGTGTGACACTGCACTACTACACACGAGCCCTATCCCAATGCTCAAGCACCGAGGTTTAGTGTGCACGGGGTGCTAATCGTTGATAATCACAGCGGGATTCGTTAAGTGTCGCTATATAGCGACTTTAGGCAAGTGTCACTATATATCGATGTTTAAAGAGCATCGTTATATAGCAACACTTATTAGACTTTTGAAGGGCTATTATATAGCGACACTGAGACGGTTTCCTATAGTGATGTTTTACAGAGAGTGTTTTTTCCCATACCGACCTTAAAAGATAGTTTTTCCCAGTGATAAAATTTTTTTCCTTTTCATACATGTTTGATCCTTTGAGAGAATAAAAGTACAAGAACATGTACATCAAGTTTGAAGCTCATATATTCATGTCCAAGTTTGAGATGAAAAAATCAATGAAGAGCATTTACATCAATGGCTTCATCCTGAGCCAAGTCTAATGCACCAAACAAGTCTATCTCTAACTCTATACTGAGTTGATCTCCTACATCATCATCGTACTCTAGCATCATACGGTCACCTAAGACTCGATCGTCTTCTTCAATAAAGTGTGGTGATTCTTGATGATAGTCATCTTCTTCCTCAATATTGTGATCTCCATCTTCCTCTCATACGATGTCATTATGTGCATCTTCCTATCATATTGTGATCTTCATCTTGTTCGCTAGTTCCATCTGGATCAATCGGATCTGGCATTGGTAGTGGCATCTCCATATCCACATCTCTATCTTCAAAAATTTGCTTACTTCATGGTGCAACTTGGATCATGTACCACCATCTTGGATCAGAACAATCCGGATAAAAAACCACCTATATTGAAGATGGGTGCCAAATGCCATCAATTATATAAATGAAATTATTCTTAAGTACATGTATCAATGGATCTTTAAAAATGAAAGATTCGATTAATTAAATCATTAGTATGCATCTGCTCACAATGCTCGGGAAGAACAAAAGTATCACTTTCTTCGGTCCAAAGTTTGGTGGAGTCTATAGCAAAGAAACTGCTACTATCTTTTCTCACTGTCGCATGGGTACCATTGTAAATAGTTCTAAACCATTTAACATCAAGAATGAAAATACTAAATCGTTAAAAATCAATTTCATAGATTTCGCATATGGTTCCACAATAATCCAACTATGAGAGGAGAAGATTGGTATCCGAAGCACTTGCTCGGCTATCTTGTGTGAAGTTATCCATGACTCCACAATCATACGTGACTCTTTGAATCGATGCATTCCACATGAAAATGTCGTCCATATGACCATAATGCACTGTACTTTTTGTACTGCAAAAGAGCATCATTAAAACAATGAAGATGCATCTATTTTATAGTGTATATTAATGCCACAAATAATTACTTAATTATGTGAAGAGGTAAAGAAAATCCCTTACAGATCTACCTCAATAGATCCACTATGTAGGAGGATTTCTCATTTCCATAGGCATAAGAAGAATATCCAAAGAAACATTTGGATGCAAGATTCTCTTAAATGCAAGATTTATTCCCACCTAACACAAAGTCACAAAGCAGGGGAAAACGCAATGATATGATTCTGGATCCCATATGCAAAGAGGCAGCTAAGTTTTTGGCTGACATTTTCAATCATACAAGAGGGAGGAAAAATCATATGTCATTAAAAAATCTTACACTTCTTTGTAGAGCAAAACTACAAGACTGGGTTCAACACATATCCTTGCTACTAACCAATTATGTATCCACTACACATAATGGCAAAAGCTACATTGCTTATCTATTGGCCATAATAATTGGGTTTGCAATAGAGCAAGAGGAATACTCTACACCCCTCTCAACACAAGATATAGAGGAAGTTGAAAAATTGATATTATCACAAAAATGGGAATTAGACCCTGCACCTACTCTCAATGCGAATAACATGGATGGGCAATAATCCGAATAGATTCTAGAGAATGACAATGTGGAACTCTGCCAAAGAATACTGCAATCAGTTCAGTCTTGCTCCTGCAATAGAAGGACTCAAGCATGGAAATCCAAGAGGATACCATGCCACATAATGAATTTGCAAGTGAGCCAAATAGCATTCCTCTCCAAGAATCACAAGTCACCAACGTTGATGACTCCATGACTCTAGAGTCACAACCCCCAAATGTCTCTAGTAGCACCATTACAATAGATTGCTGTTCAAGAAATAGATCAAAATTCCACATGGGCACATGGGAGTCAACTGTATGTCCAATACAAGTAAGGCCATAGCACGTTCTAGATCATACAACATCACAACCAACAATTAGAACAATGGTCTCAATTGTAAACTACCGAATATGTGCAGGCTTGGCATAACAAGGATGATGATCGCATCGTTGGTGAGGTTCCCCAAGGAAAAGGGATTGAAAGAAAGATGAGCAAAGAGCAAATGGAGAAATTTAATAAGTTTTGTATCCTCAATAGCAAGGAGATGCATAAGTGGATTGAGAGATATGAAGCACAAAGCAGAAAGGATAGTTGCAAGGAAGAGATTCAGAGTGATCTACAAGCGATCGCAACCACATCCACAAGATCTTGCTCTTCTCCCCACTCACATGTCACTTGATTGGCTACAACTGGCTCTATGTTTAGCTCTATGTAAAGCCGAACGTGATGGAGAGACAATAATTGAGTCCGAGTACGAGTTATGATCTGGATGTATGATGCATGTAAGTTTCTTACCTTTTTCTTTTGGTTCAAGTCATTAGATCATTGTAGGTGTTTTTCTTGGAGGGAAACCGTGGCTTGTAGGGCATCCTTTCTACTTTTTGCAAGAGCATTTTGTGCAAGGAGCTGTTGCTGCATTTGTTATGCCATGCTTTCCTTAAGCTTAATAGTTTTAGTCTCAGCACTTTGTAACTTGGTTTGGAGTGATGGGAGCATCTGTATTCCATTTCTCTTTCCTGCTCATCTCACACAAGCCGTGGATGCAAGAAACTCATGGATATATACTGATGACTCTTGCACAAGCCATCCCTCTGCCATGCTTGCTTCTGATCTTGCTCTTTGTCTTACAAGTCCCTTTAATTTTTTCATAAACTGCTCAAGAAGAAACATCCACCGACTATGAACGGTACCTGCAATGGCCACCTCATCAACTATGTGCACAAGCAAGTGCACTTGAGTTGTCATAATGCTTGAGGGAAAGTGCTTCTCAAGCAAGCATACGGCTTCAATGGAGTCCATCCTAGCCTTCTCGATGCTCGATATGAAGATCTCTTTTTGAGATATCCACCTATTTCACATGCCCATGTAAGATATATTCATAATCAGTCTACGGATTATTCAGCTTAAATTGAAGAAAATGCAATCAATGCGATTTGATAGTAATTATACCTCACAATACCACTGATCTTGAATATAGCATTTCTAACATATTCTTTTACGCACCCTCTTACTGTAATTGGGAGGATGAACTATCACAGTAACAAAGAAGTCATGTCAATAATATAACATAATCATAATTACATTAACGCATCACGATTATCGATACACTAATCCTATAGCTTAGAATACCTATAAGACCTTGCGCCAATCATGGAACTTGAGACCATTGAGCTTATTGTCCTTTAAAAATGCTCCTTTCAAGCAATGCATGTACCCTGTGGGTGTTTGAAAAGAGGCAATGTCCCCCTTGAGCACTGCCTCCTCTCTCGTGGAGAGGATCCATGTTGATTTTGGGAGGACAACTTTTCTCGAAGCACACACTTGGGGCCACAAACGAGACATCCTATTCATAGCAGGCAAGTCTTCTCACACTCCTCTTGAGTCTTTGGAACCAACCAAGTGTGCCCAAATAGTAGCCCCCATTGTTAAAGATATGCATGGGATCCAAGAGATGATTGATTTGTAACTGACCCCACTAAGGAAGCTCGTGAGAAATCGATAGCCACTTCATACCACGAGGAGGTTCTTGTCCATTCGCCCTCGAATCCTGAATCCAGTCACTTGCCTTCAAATATGGTGGTGGTGGATCAAGCTTACCTCCACGTGTGAGATAGTCTAGCAGAATGTATCAAGCATGACCTTCATAAACATTTTTCCTCATATGTTTGGAGTATCATGCAAGCGATTTCAAACCTGGTCCACAAACAGGACAAGCATGGTACCCACTTGTAACAAGTCCTGCACGCGTGCATGAATGTGTTAGTATAAGACATCCGTGTGAAAGAGAGTCATAAAAGCATAATCCTATATTATACATGTAAAGACACAACCACATACCTACACACTCTCCATATCCTAGGTAGTCATGCATGGTCCACATCAAGATATCCCTGATCAAAATATCATTGGTATGTCTAGGAGCTTTGGAAATATCAAAGACCCGCACTCCTCTCCATAAGATCTGTAACTCCTCTATCAAAGGTGCCATGTACACGTCCATATTTTTGGCCTTGTACCTCTGTGGCACAAGTAGTGCAAGCATGAGGTGTCCCTTCTTTTAGTCCATTTCTCAAATTGGACTTTACACAAGTCCAAAAAATTTGAATAGTGTGCTCACCATAGAGATGGCTGACGAGAGCCACCACCACTGGGTAGTAATTACCACAAAATTAAATTGTGAAGCCTAATTACCTCTAATCACTCATTACCGTGTACTCTAGTACTCTACTAAGCATGCAAGCCCAATGAGTGGTAATTTACTCCACTCATAGTAATCATGCATGCAAGCCCAATGGTAGTAACTAGCAGGTGAGTAACTGCAGGCCACTGCATGTGAAGAGAGTGGGAGAGAAGTAAGGAGTCTCACTTGCAGCTTTCTCACATACATAATGGGGGAATACACACAAAGGTGGAGGCTAAAAATAGTTTTCCTCTTCTTAGTTGTGAAAGCCAAAAGAACTCTCTCTAAGTACAAAAGGAATAGGTGAACCCTATATGTGTGTCTCAAACCAAACTCAGCTAACCTAGGTGGCATACTAACTGAGCCACTAACTAGAGTACATAAAGATAGCTGTCATCCCGCTATTATTCATGGGTGGTGTACCAACTGCATCTGTAGCTAGCAAGTCGGTGACATAAATGCACAACGGTCACCCTGGCATATCACGAGTGGAGCTCCATATATCAACACTCCCCCTCAAGCTCAATCCCAATTCCTGCACACCGAGCAGGTCTCTGAACTTGCGCAGCTTCTCTGCACCCAATGCCTTCATGAATATGTTAGCTACCTGATCCTTTGTGCTGACATAAACTAGATCAATAAAACCTAGTAGAACCTTATCCCACACATAGTGATAATGCACCTCAATGTGCTTTGTTCTAGCATGATAGACTGGGTTATTTGCCAGGTATATATTGCTCATGTTGTCATAATAAATGACAACTAGCCCATCTGTAGACTGAAATATATCATAAAGTAGCTACCTCACATGCAACCATTGCTGCACCCCTGTACTCAGCCTTTGTGCTCGACAAGGCAACTGTAGGCTGTTTCTTGCTGCTCCAAGTGACTGCAACGAGACTGCAACACTCCCAAAAGAGAACACATATCCACTGGTAGATCGTCTATCAGAAATACTACCAGCCCAATCAGCATGAGTGTATCCATGCAACTATATCTGAACCCGAGTCTCATAAAATAGTACATACTGCAATGTGGACTTCACATAACTCAGTATGCATCTAGCCGCATTCAAATGCAGTTTCCTTGGAGCTTGCATAAACTGACTTACCAACCCAACAGCATAGCTCAAATGCAGTTTCTTTGGAGCTTGCATAAACTGAGCTTGGTAATAGTCATATAAATCAAACTTCCTACTATGCGTCTGTACGTAGTAGGGTCTTCCAAAAGCTCACCTGTATTTGCATTGAACTTCACATTCTGCTCCAAAGGAATTCAAATAGGCTTATAGCCTGTCATGCCATATTTGGATAGCATGTCCAATCCATATTGCCTCTGCAAGAGCCATATCCCACTTGTGGATCTAATCACCTCAATGCCCAAGAAGTAATGCAGCTCTCCCAAATCCTTCATCTCAAATCTCTGCTTCAATAGCATTTTCACATGAAGGATATCATCACTATCACCTGTAATGATCAAATCATCAACATAAATGACAAGCAGCATAATGCCTTTTTCTCACATAAAGTGAGAAATCTGCCTTGGAAATCTGAAAGCCAATAGTGACAAGATACTGTCCTATCTTGTCAGACCATGCTCTGGGTGCTTGCTTCAAGCCATACAAGGCTTTCTTCAACCTGCAAACAAACTCAAGATGAACAGCATGCACATAACCTGGTGGTTGCTCCATATAGACCTCTTCTTGCAAATCACCATGCAAGAACGCATTCTTTACATCGGTCTGATGTAAATACCATCCCTTTGATGCAGCCATAGCAATGATTGCTCTTACGGTTGCCATCCTTGCAACCAAACTGAATGTTTGGACCTTATCGCACAAATCCTAAATATGGCACCATGGTTTATGACGAGCTGGAAAAACTCCTAGATGCTAGATTCATCTACGAGATAGAGCACACTGATTGGGTTTCACCCATTGTCATTGTGCCTAAACGCAACAAGAAGCTCAGAATATGCGTAAACTTGAAAAATGTGAATGCCGCCACAATTCATAATCAATGCCATATGTCTGTGCATACCCCTTGACAACTAATCTTGCCTTGTATCTGTTCACAAAACCATTTGCATTGCACTTCACCTTATAAACCCACTTGCAGCCAATTGCATTCTTGTCTTTAGGCAAAGGCACCAATTCCCATGTAGCATTTACTTCCAAGGCATCCATTTCTTCATCCATGGCTTTCTTCCATTTTTCTTTTCCCATGGCTTGCTCAAAAGAAGTGGGTTCTGGTTCATGTATCACTTTGACCATATAGGCATAGTGAATGGCTGTAAATCCATCATATTTTAGCCTATCCACAAGATACTTAACTCTGGTAGACCTGCGAAAAATAGGCTCACTACTAGGTGCTCTCAAAACATCCCTTGTCTTCCTTACTCCAGGTGTAACAACAGAAGGAATACCCAACTCATCATCAAGGCTCTGTTCTGAGCCGCTGGATTCACCATCCACATAAGAGTGACTTGCATTTACATCAAACATGTGCTGATCTACTTTCTCTTTTCCTTTTTGTGATACTTGCATACCACTATCTGCATTGCTTTGAGGAGATCCTCTTGATCTCAATCTGCCTGTCCATGGTGAAGTATGTGAACCACTGCTAGAGGACACTATAGGTCCACTAATATTTTGTGATTGCTACTGTGAATTCTATGCAGCATTACCATTTTGTGCATTCACATCATCAATCACATTACTGGTTTATACCAGCTGCTCATCTCATAAAAAATAACATCTGTGCTTATTGTAAACTTACGAGTAGAAGGGTTATAGCATCTATACCCTTTCTGCTATAGAGAATAACCAATAAAGATGCACTTCTCAGCTTTTGGATCCAACTTGGATCTCAACTCATCTGGCAGATGAACATAGGCAATGCAACCAAAAACTTTCAAATGAGAAATATCTAGTTTCCTACTAGTATACCTCTCATCTAGCATCATGCCATGTATTGCTGTAGTGGGAGTCTTGTTATTATGTAGACTATTGTAGTAACTACTTCAGCCCAATAATAATCTGGTAGGTCTTTTTCGTTGAGCATGGCACGAGATACCTCTCCAATATGCCTGTTTTTCCTTTCTGCAAGTCCATTTTGATGTGGGTATGACTGCATGAATATTGCTGCTTTACGCCATGCTCCTACAAGAACCTTGCAAACTCATTTGAGAGGTACTCTCCCCCTCCATCTAACCTTAAGAATTTTATTTGCAGGCTTGTTTCTTTTTCAACCATAGCTTTAAAAGCTTTGAAATGCCCAAACACTTCACTTTTCTTTTTCATAAAATCCACCCAAACTTCTCTACTGTAGTCATCAATAAAAGTGACAAAATAATGATAGCCTTCAATAGATGCAACTTTAGTAGTCCACTCATCAGAGTGGATTAATTCCAATGGCCTCTTACTCTCTTGAACATGTCTAGGAAATGGTTTCCTTGCCTGTTTTCCAAATTGACAGGCTTCACATACCTTATGCATTTCTGCAACCTTGAACTTAGGCAATCCTACAACAATATTTTGGGCCTGCATTAATTTAAGTCACTGTACATTAACATGACCAATGCATTTATGCCAGATATCAATATCTGCAACTACACCGGTCCCATGTGCAAACATTGCTGCACTCAATTCAGGCATGTCTACATCCAACGTGAACATCCTGCCCTTCTTCTTCCCTTTTGCTATCAAGCGACCTTTATTTTTCATATCCTCAACAAAGCATCCATTAGGATTAAATCTCGGACCTGCAAGCCCTGCTCAACCATTTGACCAATAGAAACTAGGTTCTTCGTGATATTCGGGACATGAAATACATCAGACAAGTATTTCTTTTTCCCATCCTACATAGACAAAGGAATTTTACCAATCTGCACAATAGGATGTGCAGTATCATCACCAGTCTCCACAAATCCTGGTCTTTCCATTTTCCTTGCATCCTGCATCCATTTTGCATGACCTGTCATGTGGTTTGATGCACTTGAGTCAACATACCACACATCATTACTTTCTTCTGCACTTGTCACAGAATTGGTCATGTGCTGCACCATAAACAAATGCTCCCTGTCTACTAAAGGATGCATAATTGCCTTGCTGCAAGTTTCCAATCATGATATCATTATGCTTTTTATAGGAGCCTTTAACCATATGACCCATTTTACCACAGTAGTAGCATTCAACATTCCTATTTGCATTTTGGCCTCTCTACCATCCACCACAACCTCTTTGGTTCCCCCTGCCTCTAAAGTTACCACGTCCTCCTCCATAGGACTGGTTTTGAATTTGCTGCATATTCTGATTTCTACCATGGCCTCCAGATCGGCTTGCTCTACCTCTGCCTCTACCTCTTCTAGCATTTGAGTAGAAGATAGTTTCTTTTGAAGTTCCTCCTGAAGAAGATGCACCACCATTTCTCTGCTCTTCAGAAATTCGAAGAGCAATCAACTCCTCAAAATCAGGAAAATTCTCATGGACAACAATGGAGGTATGGAATTGTGCATAATCCTTTCCTAGATCATTCAAGGTCACAGAAACTAAATCATCATCTTCCACTAGTGACCCAATAGAAGCAAGTGCATCTGCAATCTTCTTCACCTTCATGTGGTAGTCATTGATGCTCATATTTTCTCTCTGCAAAACTGACGAAAGTGGTATTTGACCATAGAGTCACTTCCTAGTGATGATTTTGCATCAATAGGCAATAAGAATGATTTTATCACTACCAATATCTTTGCGCATAGGCATACGATGCAATTTTTGCGGCAACTTTTCACCGACCTACGGAATAGTGGCCGCACATCAAAAAACATGGCACTTTTTTGAGTGCCTGTGGAAAACTTTTGCCACCAAAACAAGCCTCGAAATTGCCTCTAATCCAAAAAATATACTGCCCTCTTGCCACGCCGCCAAGGGCATCCCAATTTGAGACAGTGCACTCTTGCACTTTCTGGCTGTGCTACTTGTAAAGATTTGCTCCCAAACTCAAAAAAGGAAAGCAACACTGATCCTCTTACCAAGACACGGTGAAACTGGTTTGCTTTCTTGAGCTCCTTACCACGAACTGAGTTCTGATACCATGTGAAGAGAGTGGGAGAGAAGTAAGGAGTCTCACTTGCACCTTTCTCACATACACAATGGGGGAATACACACAAAGGTGGAGGTTGAAAATAGTTTTCCTCTTCTTAGTTGTGAAAGCCAAAAGAACTCTCTCTCTAAGTACAAAAGAAATAGGTGAACCCTATCTGTGGGTCTCAAACCAAACTCAGCTAGCCTAGGTGGCATACTAACTGAGCCACTAACTAGAGTACATAAAGATAGCTGTCATCCAGCTATTATTCATGGGTAGTGTACCAACCGCATCTGTAGCTAACAAGTCGATGACATAAATGCACAACGGTCACCCTAGCATATCATGAGTGGAGCTGGATATCTCAACAGTGCAGTGGTTGGTAATTAACTTCTAGCCCAGTGGAATCTTAGCCACCACAAACGTGGCTAATGAGAGCCACCCCCACTGGGCAATGATTACCACAAAAGTAAATCATCCAACCTAATCACCTCCAATCACTCATTACCATGCACTATAGTACTCTACTGAGCATGCAAGCCTGATGTGACTGGTAATTTTATTGTACTCATAGTAATCATGCATGTAATCCTAGTGGTGGTAACTAGGAGGTGAGTAATTGCAGGCCACTGCAATGATTGGTAATTAACTACCAACCGGGTGGAATCTTAGCTACCACCATAGACGTGGCTAGTAATCTTAGATGCCACCACCTCTAATCACTCATTACCATGCAAGGTAGTAGTGCCACCTTGAGTTAATCAAAATTCAAGCCAACCACCAAGGGGTCTCTCACCTTGATAGTGTAGTTGAGCCACAAACTTAACCCTTCGCTATTCCATTCCCTTAACTATTTCATCTCCTATCCCCATTTCCTTCACTGTTTGAAGAAGACAATGCACTTCTTTCCTAATGTAAGAGGAACCGTGAAGTTCTGGCACGTTCAAGCAGTAGTAGAGCAACTGAAAGGACATGATGTATCCTTCTCAAGGGAGATATCCAAGAGCATGATAAACAACCTAAAGAATTGCATGGATGGCAGATCCCAATTGTCATCTTAGTCCACTGGTGTTGCAATGTATCTGATGACATTTACCCTCAAAGGGATTTTTTAGCAATACGATAAGAAGATGTCTCAGAAGGTGACTTTTCTATAAGATAAAGCCATCGATGTAGCAAAGGCAGTGCAACTCGAGAAAATTATAAAGGAGGGTGCAAAAGCCAAGGCAGAGGAGGCAGAAGCATAGGCCTTATAGGCACGAGAGCAAGCTGAGGCCACTGTAAAAATGGTCTACATGGAAAGGCATAGAAGAGAAGAAGTAGAGAAGCAAATTAAGGAGCTCTGAGATAGGCTTGAAGAAGTTAGAGGTGATGGGGACATGATGAACAAGGAGCTAGCAATGATGCAAAAGGAGGTTGAAGATCAGAGATCCAAAAAGGAGGATCTTTACAAATGGCTCTACAACATGCAAAATGCATTAAGCATTAAAAAAGACCTGATGTGGAGGAGCTCAAAAGTGAGAATGTAGCAACTAGAGCGATGATGTAGGATCTATGAGAGAGTAGCCGAGGTGGAGAAGACAATGAGGTAGCTCTATAGGCTAGGAAGGATGTAGAGAGTAGCCACGGTGGAGCAAGTCGCAGTAGCCACGATGGGGGTTGTTTTTTCAAAACACTGTTGTAAGTTCAAAGAGTAAGATACAAGACCCTACAACAAGATTACATAGGGCTATGCACTAGCTTGCCATGGCTTTTGATAGATTTGAAAAGCAATACATCATCCTAAGATATTTCCAAACTAGAGTGAAAGTCTTGGAAATGGCCCATGTTGATGTTTTTTAGCAATTTAAGTAGATTCAAATGATGGTGAGGTCCTGGGGAGCGAGCTCAATATCCAATATGTTACTACCCTCGTCCAAAATCTAGGGTATGGGGGGACAAGGTCCATATATAATATGCATGGATTTCCTTTAAAATTTTCAAATATGCAAGGGAAAAATATGAAAATTTCATGTCCCCCGTCCCACAAAATATAGGGTAGATACCTTGAAACATATGGAAGATTTTAAGATTTGTACATATTTTTCATAATATGTGAGGCCCAAGGAGGGGATCTTTTGGATGAGTGTGGGTAAACTAAAATGTACACTAAAATATGAAAACCCATCTCCTTTCAAATGAATAACTTTTTAATGTGTTACTCAAATTTCAAGGTGTAAAGACATATTTGAAGCTCTTTTAGTGTGGAACACAACCATGTTAATTTGAATAATTCTACTCGTGGAATATTGTTAATGTCGTCTCATACTCAAGATTTTGACAGGTTTTCTTACTAAAGGGAATTGGTGCCCCAGGGTTGAGGTATTCAAATGAAGCTGTTGCCTAGAGTGAGCAAAGAGTGGAGGAGATGAAGGAGAACATCCGCATTCTTATGATGAGGGAGTAAGGAATCAAGAAGAATTTTCAATATGTATAGAGCAAGACAATGGTATTAATGGCTACAATAGCTGAATTGGATGCCTATCTAGCTATGTAGCAACAGGGTCCAAAATGCATGGTCTGCCATAGCCCCATCATAGATGACTACATGATCCAATGCCTTGCATGCTACCACCCTTTGCTTTGGGGTGTTTGTGCATGCAAGATTCACTATGTAGAGAATGTCATTTGTTATTTCTCAGGTCATGGATAGATCAAATGTGCCTCCCTGCTATAACTATCTACAATGGGTAAGTAGATGTTGTAGGTCAATTTGCCATTTGGGCACAAAATGCAAAACACAAGGAGCTCAAATTGAAGAAGGCCAAGCCTGAGCATGACTGCAAGGAAAAGGAGCGTGAAGGGAGGAACAAGCCTCCTTCAGGAAAGGAGAAAGAAGGGCCAAGCCTGCAACCACGAAGCTAAATTCAAGGAAAGAGGAAGCGACATGAAGGGACGAGCCGGGCCCCTGAAGGAAGGATCCATCCCCCTTTGGGAAAGGAGCAAGGAAATGAGCAAGGAGGGCCACAATCAGGGAGATAAAAAAGGCAACTTACTTAAAGTAATGTGGAACCAGCCCCTTGAAGGAAAAGTGTTCTTGAGATGTAATATGAAGGAAAGGAGTCTTTGAGATGTAATCTATGTGTAATCTATTGAATTATTAATTTTCTCCAGAGTTTACTTGGGCAATGTATCTGTTTTAGGATAACACCAGTGTGGTGATTTTCTTCTATTATTACAAGGATATTAACCTAGCTGCCACCAGTGCGGTGGTTGGTCACCAACTCGGTGGTTGGTTGCACACTAGGAATATAACTACCACCAACATGGTGGTTGGCTTCTATTATTATTATTACAAGACAATATGAATGGTATACATTTCATTCATTTAGGAATTGTGGATTAGTTATGGGATTTCATATTTCTCAATGTAAGTGCAGTTGTTAAATTATATATATATACATATAATACTATATGTATATGTATCTATATGCATTATCATACTATTTCCAAATTGATTGAAGTGATGTTTTCTCAGCTATGTGACTAGATAGTGTCCTTTGACAAGCCAAGGACCATAACGCGAGATAAAATATTTTGATTAAACAACTAATGTGAGACAAAAGATTTCGACTAGACAACTAATGTGAGATGAAAGATTTTTATTAAATATTCAAATGCAGGGATGTTTTTATCGAAGCTATACTTATATGTTAATATAAAATCTTGGAGAAAGTTTATCAAGCTAGTTGTTTTAGTTTCACAATATTTCTAGAACGTATTACACATTTATATATTTTCTTTTTAATTTAAAAGAAAAAGTTATTAATCCTGCAGAAACTTTACTTTTTTTCTAATAAAAGTTTCAAATCTTGGCGAAATTTTCAAATCTTTATTTTTATCAAGACATACAAACTTTGGACACCAATATAAAAGTTTCTCTTCTTAACAAAACTAATAGCCATGGCCAAATGATGAGGTGGACATGTCAGTTGTAAGAAAGAAGAATGAGAAGGTTGGGCTCAATGAACTCTCTCCCTATTTAAGTGTAGTACAGACACAACTAAGAGCCCATTATGAAATCTATCCCCAAAACTCTGTACACTCATCCACCTACTGCAAATCTATGGCATACCCGAAAGACTTTAGAATGCTCATGTTGTATCTAAGAACAATGTTGGATGACCTCCTCGCAGAAATAGACCTGGAGAAGAGGGAGGAAAATAGCTACAAGGAGGACATGCTTTGCAATTGGGTATATGACCTAGAGTCAAAAAAGACAATGAGTATTAATTTCCTTGGCTATCATTTTTTCTACTCCTTTAAGGTACTTGTCAATCTCATGATGTAGGTTTCTTTTAGCAAGACATGATGGCAGCAATACTTGGATGAAGAGGACCTCAAGTGAAAGGAGGAGTTACCATGGGTCTACGAGTCGGTATAGGCAAGTAAGTAGTTGGTGGTCTGAGTGTGTAATGAGGTCTACAATAGTTCACCAGACTATCCTAAAGAGTTGGGAGATGCTTGCTATAGAGAGGTTGATAAGATAGTTGGGAGTTTGGAATTTCCTTGAGCTACAAAATGTCATTGTATTATTGAAAAAGTAAAAACCTTGCACGCATTTCTTGGACTTGTGGACTTTCTCGGACTGCCATCATCCATGATCTGTGGTGATGGTAATACTTGATTTTGTGTTGACTTGCTTCCATGTTAATACCTAAATCCTATGTAAATGTTTTAAGTATCTCGGTAGTTGAAATCTTAACAGTTAGAGATAACTTCATTTGGGATTTACAACATCAAGTGCGGTGGTTAGTTTGGGATTTACTAAAAGAAGCATAGTCTCAAATACATTTTCCATTTTCCAAGATAAGTGGAATATTGTTTCCTTGCAATGAGACTACATTTTCTTAGTACTATCTCAATCATCCTCATCCACCGCTCCAAGAAACCCCAAGATGTGCTCATGCATTTCTAAACCCTCTTGCCCTTCTTTCACTGTGGCACAATTTGCATCTAGAACTTAATAGCTCTTACTAGATGATTGTACACAAATATTTGTGGACTCTTATGTAGCAGGTCATAATTGGGGCCTCTCTTGGATGTTTTTTGGTACCAAAAAGCCTCGATCACTACACCCCACTTCTCATAGGTTGTTCCCCAATTATAATTAAATTATAGTTCAACCTTGTGCTTAGGTTTTGTGCACTGCAACAAAAGTATGGGTCAACTCCCTTATTCTCCCCAGAGGTAGTGACAACTGCAAAGTTATCCCCATCTTCCTCTAGACAGTCAGTGAGGCCATCAAAACTCTCCCCAAACTATGGCGAGTCGTTGTTTGTTTTGCCATTATTTGTCACTTCATCTGAATGTAGAGGAAAAACTTGAACTCACTCCCATGTCTATATAGTTTTGTAATGTTCTCACAATCGTCATGATCCCCTATGATGCACACACTTCAAAAACAAGAAAGTTTTCTTGTTTTAATCAGTTGGTTGTTTAAAAAGCCCCATATGCTGTGCAGACCATGAAATCCTTTAATATTCTCACAATCTTGTCGACTTCTCCTTTGCACTTTCACTTTCTGTAGGCCATTTCTCAAGTTAGAGAGCATCGCCTCTTGGGTGTGCATCTCCCAAAATGTTGGTAGGGTTGATACTCTACAAACTTTAGGGAGTAGGCTAAAGATTGAATACACAAGACTGGTATTCACTTGAACGACCTGATGTTGTTGCCTCCAATGATCCCACCAATCGTGATACCACAGCTCGTGTCCATCACTCTGATGGTAATGATCAAATGTATGCATCTGCAACCACTTCCTAATGTTTCTTTGCAAGGACTCTTCTTTCTTCTCATTGTTTCTCCATGGGGCACCAACTCAATATGCAATATGTTACTACCCTCGTCCAAAATCCAGGGTATGGGGGGACAAGGTTCATATATAATATGCATGAATTTCCTTTAAAATTTTCAAATATGCAAGGGAAAAATATGAAAATTTCATGTCCTACCTCCCACAAAATATAGGGTACATACCTTGAAACATATACAAGATTTTAAGATTTGTACATATTTTTCATAATATGTGAGGCCCAAGGCGGGGATCTTTTGGATGAGGGTGGGTAAACTAAAAAGTACACTAAGATATGAAAACCCATCTTCTTTCAAATGAATGTAACTTGTTAATGTGTTACTCAAATTTCAAGATGTAAAGACATATTTGAAGCTCTTTTAGTGTAGAACACAACCATGTTAACTTGAATAATTTCTACTTGTGGAATATTGTTAATGTCATCTCATACTCAAGATTTTGATATGTTTTCTTACTAAAGGGTGTTTCTCCCTTCGTAGATGTTGCAAAAGTGTCTTCCATTGCTACTTTGATACCTTGCCATCACTTTCATTGACCTGCAATATGTTCTTTGTGCCTTGACCATGCTTTTCAGCTTTCTTGTCTTGCAGCCTTTGTCTTCTTCTCTTACAAGTCATGGTGAGGTGCATGTTGCCATTGATGCCATGGCCTCGTGCAGTCTAGAATACACCCAGAGAAGATAGCTAGTGAGGCAATCAAAGAATAGAAGACAAATTACCTGAAACAAGACAATGCCAAACCAAAGTCTATGCAAGGCGTGCGGGTTACAGGGCACTTGCACGGCAAGGGGTAGGTACATGTTAGTAGAATTGGATATCCCAAACAAGTGCAATGTGGCCTAAAATGCTTTTAAACAAAAATAGGCTAAAGGCCATGCTATCAGGTCTGATGATGTGTACTATGAAATGCAATGACTTTTGGCATGATTATGAGCCATATAGCAAGTAAGTGCAAGGAATAAGAAACAATTCAAAATTATAAATAGTGTTGGTGTTTTCTTTTTTTCAATATATTCATTAGGGGGAAATGGGTTCTCAAAGGTCCCCCAATTAGCCTTTCCTAATTTCAAAGGATTAGAGATCAATTTGAGGTGTTTGATATCTAACACCCCCCTTCAATGTCCACCCCTGCAAGTGAACTTTGTTTTTTTGCCCAATGCCAAGTCGATGAAGATGCCTCTCCAGCAAGTCTCTTCCAAGAGCCTTCGTGAAGATGTCCGCAACATTCTCTATAGTCGGACAGTATACCAAGTCGACCTCTCCATCCATGATGAGCTCATGTACAAAGTGATATTGACTATCAATGTGTTTTGTGCGAGTGTGGAACACCGGGTTCTTTGCAATCGCCATGCAACTATGATTGTCACATGATAACTGCTAGGCTTGTTCTGCATTGCACCCATGTCCCCCAAAATCCTCCTCAACCACACTGCCTCGCAAGAAGTAAAGCATGCAGATTTGTACTCGGCCTCGGTAGAAGAAAGAGCAACTGTGGATTGCTTCTTGCTGACCCATGACACAACTCCAGATCCAAGTGAGAAACAGTACCCTGTCAGTGATCTCCTGCTGTCCACATCTCTTGCCCAATCCGAGTCACAAAATCTGGTCAAGATGTTGCCCTTGGTATAGGTGATACCATAATCAAGTGTGCCTTTGATGTATTTCAACACCCGCATCCCTGCCCTCCAATGGTTCTCCCGGGGCTTATTGGAAAACCTGCTTAGTACACCAGTCGCAAAACTGATGTCTGGCTGTGTGTTGCACAGGTAAATCAAGCTGCTCACAAGCCTTCTGTACTTCGCTTCATCCACCAGTGGTGATGAATCCTCGTTTGAGAGCTTTGCATCAATCTCCACAGGGGCACCAACTGTCTTGCACTCAGCCATGCCAAATGCCTTCAGTATCTCTCCAGCATACTTCAGCTGTGAAATGAAGATCTATTTTGGCTCCTACCAAAGTTCAATCCCCAAACAGAAATGCATCAGTCCGAGGTATATCATTTCAAACTCTGTTCCTAGCAAATGCTTTGTATGCGAGATCTTCTCTTCATGGGTCCCTGTTATGACAAGGTCGTCCACATAAAGGACCATGATCATACACTTGCCTCCTTCTCTGAAGCTATAAAAATTTGCATAAGATGGGCTCCTCCTGAACCCATTTTGCAGAAAGTAGGCATCAATTCGCTGGTACCATGCTTGTGGGGCCTGTTTTAGCCCGTAAAGTGCCTTCTTCAGTTTGCAGACTTTACCTTCTAAACTGTGGATCTCAAAACCTAGTGGTTGTTCCACGTATACCTCCTCCTTGAGATCTCCATTCAAAAAGGTAGATTTCACATCCATCTGAAACACGGGCCAACTTCCCTGGGCAGCTAAAGCCAAAACACTGCGAATTGTGGTTAGTCGAGCTGTGGGAGCCAAAGTATCTTGATAATCAAAACCATGTACCTATGCAAATCCTTTTGCCATGAGCCGAGCCTTGTACTTATCCAATGTGCCGTCGGACTTGTACTTGGTCTTGTACACCCACTTGGTTCCGATTACCTTGCATTTTGGTGGTCGACCCACAAGGTCCCAAGTGTTGTTCTTCATTATGGAGCCATACTCCGACTGCATAGCCTCCATCCACCTATCATCGCCCTGTGCCTCTTCAAGACACTTGGGTTCATTAGCACGGATCACTTCTGTCATCAAAGCATAGTTGACCAAGTGTTCCTACGCCCTTCTTTGCTCCTCTAATCTCTTGGACTGGCGGTGTTCGGATGGTTCCTCCTCAATGGCTGGAGGTTCTCTGCCATCCAAAAGCTACTTTACCCACCTTGGGAATGGCCATTGCCATTGTGGTTCTGTAGGCTCTTCTTCATCTTCTTTGTCTTGAATCCTCCCAAGCATCATTGGGGGAGTTTAGTCTGCTGTTGGTGGCGGTACTGGATGGATATCCTGGTCCTGGTTGTCTGGGAAGGAAGCATCCTCCTCTAATTGATGCGGCTGTTCTGAGAAGACCACATCACGACTTACAATTACCTTCTTGATAATAGGGTTATAGGACGGTAACCCTTCGCCTTTTCACTATAGCCCAAGAAAATACACTTCCGGCTCTTCAGCTCCCATTTGGTCCTGGTAGCATCAGGGACATGCACAAAACAGTCATATCCAAAAACTCTAAAATGTGCAGCTGAAGGTTTCTTACCAGAAAAGGCTTGGAGTGGAGTCATCCCGTTCACAGCCTTTGTGTAGCTACGATTCAGGATGTAAACTACAGTGTTACATGCTTCAGCCCAGAAAGTCTTTGGCAAATCTTTCCTTTTCATCATACTCCAGCCCATTTCACAGATGACGTGCATCTTGCGTTCTGCAACTCCATTTTGCTGTGATGTATGTGGCGGGGGTTTTTGCCTCTTGATCCCGTGACTTTTGTAGTAACTTTTGCATTCAGTTGATGTGAACTCTCCACTCTCCACCTCTGTCTAATCTCAGCTTCCTCACCTTTCTCCCCGATTCTTTCTCAACCATTACATGCCATTCCTTGAACCTATTGAAAGCCTCATCTTTTGTCTTCAGGAAGTATATCCATATCCTTCTACTGTAGTCGTCGATCAGCATCATGAAGTAGTAGGAACCACCCAAAGCTTCCGTCTCCATCTTTCCGCAGAGGTCCATGTGAACGAGCTCTAGAGGAGCCTTTGCCCCACTGGCCTCTTTAGGAAAGGGTTGCCGATGCTGCTTGCCCATCATGCAAGCTTCACATACATCAGGTAGATCTGAAATTTCTGGTAGGTTTGCAATCATTTCACTTTTATGCATCTCCTTTAAAGAACTAAGGTTTAGATGACCAAATCTCTCATGCAACAGCTTAGTGTTCTTTACATCCGCTCGAACACTGAAATCTGAGAGTTTGTAAATGTTGTTGTGCCATGTACCTTTACCAACGACCTTTCCTTGAAGATCCAGGATCTGTGCACCATTCTTATCAAATTGAACTTTGAGGTCCCGATCTGTGTGTTGAAATATCAAGCTCTACCCCCGATATATCTCCTGGATGACTATCATTTATGTCACCGCCTATGTTAGTTGTACTCGTGGTGTAGTTAGACTACCACGTATGTTTTTGGTTTGGGTTCACATATGAACCACGTATTCTAGGGTTTGACATATAGGGTATTTCCCTCTTCTATTGTATTGTTGTTGTGTGCAAAAAGTGAAGAAAGGCTTCACCCTCCAACCTTGTGTCCTCTCTCTTTTGTGTGTTGTGAAGAAAGCTAAACTTGAGTCTCCTATCTCTCTCCCTTATTCTTTACATGGTATCAGAGCCTTGTTCGTGGTAAGGAGCTCAAGAAAGCAAGCCAAGTTTGTGGTGTCCTGGTAAGAGGACCAGTGTTGCTTTCCTATTTCGAGTTTGGGAGCAAATCTCTGCAGGTAGCACAGCCAGAAGTGCAGGAGTGCACTGTTTCAGATTGAGAGGCCCTTCGCGGTGTGGCGAGAGCGCAGTATATGCTGCGGGCGAGGGAAAGCCCTCGGTGACTTTATTTTTTTGATTTGAGGCAGTTTCGGGGCCCGTTTTGAAGGCGGAAGTTCTTCGCAGGCACTCAGAAAAAGGCCCTGTTTTTGCTGTGCGACCACCGCGCGGCTAGTCGGTGGAAAGGTGCCACAGAAATTGCATCGTATGCCTGTGTGCAGAGATATTGGGAGTTGCAGATTCATGCCTGTTGCCTGTTGATGCAAAATCGTCACTAGGAAGTGACTGTGTGGTGAAATACCACTTTCGTCAGTGTTGCAGATCTGCCCCTGTGAGGCTTTTTGCAGAAGTTTTGCTATTTGCCCTTGTGAGGCATTTGCTGTGTTTACAGGTTGCTGTTGCAATTTGTGATTTGTAAAATGTCTGAGAATCTGTCTACCAGAAGCTTGACAAGAACAACTTCCAAGCATGGAAGTTCAGGATGACAAACTTCCTTATGGGAAAGGGAGTTTGGGAGTACATCAGTGGTGAAACTGCAGAACCAGTTTTGGGTGTTGCTCCCACTCCTGCTGAATTGAAGGCCTTTAAAGAATGGCATGAAAAAGCCAGAAAATGCCTATATTGGCTGTCTGTTAGCATTTCAGATTCTATGATTGTGCATATACAGGATGTAGAGACGCCTAAGGAGGCATGGGATACATTGGTGAAGCTGTATAGCACAAATACCAAAGCACGAAAGATGTAGCTAAAGCAGGAGTTGCACAATGTGCAAAGGAAAAATATGAATATAAATGAGTATTCCTTGAAGGTGAAAGGCCTTGTAGATTCTCTTGCCTCCATTGGAGCACCTGTTGATGATGAGGACTTAGTGTCCGTGACCTTGAATGGTCTTGGGAAAGATTATGCACAGTTTCGGACATCCATTGGAGTCCGTGAAACATTTCCTGATTTTCAGGAACTTATTGCTCTCTTGCTGAGTGAAGAGCAAAGGAATGGTGGTTCAGCCACCTCAACTTCTCAAGAGACTGCTTTCTACTCGAATACAGGTAGAGGCAGGGGTAGAGGAAGAGGCCGTTTTGGTGGCCGTGCAGGAAATCAGAACCAACAGCAACAACAGGAAAACCAGTCCTATGGAGGAGGACGTGGTAGTTCTAGAGGCAGGGGGAGCCAAAGAGGCCGTGGTTCATGGCAAAGGAACCAGCAAGTAAATAGCAGCACAGAATGCTATTATTGTGGAAAGCCTGGACACAAGGAGAATACATGCTATAAAAAGCAGAATGACATCAAAAGTGGGAAGTTGCAGCAAAGCAACTATGCATCATCAAGTGGGCATGGTGACGACAGAAATGAGCACCTTTTGTGATGCAGCATATGGTTAACTCCATGTCAGGAGATGCTGCAGCTTGCAATGATGTTTGGTATGTTGATTCAGGTGCCTCTAACCACATGACCAGTCATGGTGAGTGGTTTCATGATGTTAGAAATTTGGATAAGCCAGGTTATGTTGAAACAGGTGATGATACTATGCACCCAATTACGCAGGTTGGTAAAGTGCCATTGGATATGCAGGATGGCAACACGAAGTACTTGGCAGATGTACTTCATGTTCCAAAAATCACTAAGAACCTGGTTTCAGTAGGCCAGATGGTTGAGCAAGGTCTGCAGGTTAGATTTAATCCTGATGGATGCTTTGTTGAGGACTTGAAAAATAAGTGCCGCTTGGTTGCGAAAGGCAACAAAAATGGTAGAATGTTCACCTTGGATGTTGATATGCCTGAGGTGAAAGCTGCTATGTTTGTGCATGGGAGAGGTGTCATTGCAGATATTGAGATATGGCACAAGCGCATTGGGCACGTGAATATACAAAGGCTGAAATCTATGCAAACAAAAAACATTGTTGCAGGTTTGCCTAAATTCAGAGTTGAGGGAATGCAAAAGGTATGTGAAGCATGCCAAATGGGTAAGCAGGCCAGACATGCATTTCCCAAAAATGCTAAGGTGAGCAGAAGACCTTTGGAAGTGATCCATTCAGATGTTTGGACAACCAAAACTGCTTCTATTGGTGGATGCCATTATTATGTGACGTTTATTGATGACTACACTAGGAAGGTGTGGATTTATTTTATGAAGCACAAAAGTGAAGTGTTCAGCCATTTCAAGGCTTTTAAGGCCATGGTTGAAAAAGAGAAAGGTGTGCATATTAAAGTGCTAAGATCTGATGGAGGGGGAGAGTACTTTTCAGAAGAATTTTGTGAATATCTGAAAGAACAGGGAATTCAAAGGAAGTACTCATGCAGGTCTACCCCTCAGCAGAATGGGGTTGCAGAAAGGAAGAACAGGCATATTGCAGAAGTAGGACGGGCGATCCTAAATGAGAAAAACATGCCTGATTATTTTTGGGCTGAAGCAGTAGCAACTGCTGTTTATATTATGTGAACAGAACCCCCACTGCAGCTGTCCAACTGCAGCTGTCCATGGCATGACGCCTGAAGAAATGTATACAGGCCAAAAACCAGATATTTCTCACTTGAAGGTATTTGGTTGCATAGCTTATGTTCATGTTCCTGATGAGAAGAGAACAAAGCTGGATCCAAAGGCAGAAAAATGCATCTTTATTGGATATGCTCTGCACCAGAAAGGGTATCGCTGTTATAACCCTTCCACCCGCAAAATGCAAGTGAGCAGAGATGTTGTTTTTGATGAAATGAGCAGCTGGTATGCACCAATTGTTATGGTAGGAGATGCAGATGCAGGAAATGGGAATGCTGCAATAAATGCAGAATAGCAATCTCAAGCCTTGAGTGGACCCAGAGAGTCCTCTACTAGTGGATCTAATGCATGGACAGGGAGATTGAGATCTAGTGAATCGTCACATGGCAGCCCTGATAGTGTTGTGCAGGTATCACATAAGGGAAAAGAAAAAGTAGACCATGCTCCAGTGTTTGATGTGTCTGCTGGTAGCTCTCATGTTGATGGAGAGTCAAGCGGCTCTGAAATGAGCCTTGATGAGGAACTTGGGATTCCTTCTGTTGTTACACCTGGTGCAAGGAAAAGCAGGCATGATTTAAAGACGCCTGCAATTGATCCAGTTGTACGGAGGTCCACTCGTATTAAGTATCCAGTTGACAGGCTGAGATATGATGGGTATACAGCACATCACTATGCTTATATGGTCAAGGTTCTAGAGGAGCCAGAGCCCACATGTTTTGAGGATGCAGCAGGGCATAAAAATTGGGAAGCAGCTATGGATGAAGAGATGGCTGCCTTGGATGCAAACCACACTTGGGATTTGATGCCTTTGCCTCATGATAAGAAGGCTATTGGCTGCAAGTGGGTTTACAAAGTAAAGCACAATGCTGATGGGTCTGTTAGCAGGTACAAGGCAAGATTGGTTGCCAAAGGTTTTGCGCAGACATATGGAATTGACTATGAGGAAACTTTCAGCCCAGTTGCAAGGATGGCAACCGTGAGAGCAGTAATTGCTATGGCTGCTGCAAAGGGATGGTCTTTGCATCAGATGGATGTGAAAAATGCCTTCTTGCATGGTGATTTGCAGGAAGAGGTTTATATGATGCAGCCAGAAGGTTATGAGGATAATTCACACCCCGATTTTGTATGCAGGTTGCGCAAAGCCTTGTATGGCTTAAAACAGGCGCCGAGGGCATGGTCAGACAAGATAGGGCAATATCTTGTCACTATTGGATTTCAGATTTCCAATTCAGATTTTTCACTTTATGTGAAAAGGACAAACAGAGGGATTGTGCTTATAGTCATCTATGTTGATGACTTGATTATTACAGGTGATAGTGATGCAGACATTAATGAAGTGAAGCTGCTGTTGAAGCAGAAATTTGAGATGAAGGATTTGGGAGAGCTGTGTTACTTCTTGGGCATTGAGGTTATTAGATCCCCGAGTGGGATATGGCTATTGCAAAGGCAATACGGTTTGGACATGCTGTCCAAATATGGGATGACAGGCTATAAGCCTATCTCTGTTCCATTGGAGCAGAATGTGAAGCTCAATGCAGAGACAGGTGAGATTCTTGAAGATATTACTATGTACAGGCGCATAGTAGGTAGCTTGATTTACATGACTATAACCAGACCAGATTTGAGCTATGCTGTGGGGCTGGTGAGCCAGTTTATGCAGGCACCGAGGAAGCCACATTTGGATGCGGCTAGGCGCATACTGCGGTATGTGAAGTCCACATTGCATTATGGACTGTTTTATGAAGCTGGGTGTGCATTACAGGTACATGGATACACAGATGCTGATTGGGCTGGTAGTGTCTCAGACAGGAGATCTACTAGTGGTTTTATATTTTCCCTTGGGAGTGGTGCGATCAGTTGGAGCAGCAAGAAGCAGCCAACAGTTGCCTTGTCGAGCACAGAGGCTGAGTACAGGGGTGCAGCAATGGCTGCATGTGAGGTAGCTTGGTTACGGAAGCTACTTGCAGATATGGGACAGTCAATTCATGGAGCAGTTGTCATTCATTGTGACAACATTAGCAGCATCATGCTTGCTAATAACCCAGTTTATCATGCTAGAACGAAGCACATTGAGGTGCATTATCACTTTGTGAGAGAGAAGGTTCTAGCTGGTGAGATTGATCTTGTCTATGTCAGCACTGAGGAGCAGGTGGCTGATATTTTTATGAAGGCATTGGGTACCGAGAAGCTTCGCAGATTTAGGAGCTTGCTTGGTGTACGTGAGATGGATTTGAGCTTGAGGGGGAGTGTTGAAATATCAAGCTCTACCCCCGATATATCTCCTGGATGACTATCATTTATGTCACCGCCTATGTTAGTTGTACTCGTGGTGTAGTTAGACTACCACGTATGTTTTTGGTTTGGGTTCACATATGAACCACGTATTCTAGGGTTTGACATATAGGGTATTTCCCTCTTCTATTGTATTGTTGTTGTGTGCAAAAAGTGAAGAAAGGCTTCACCCTCCAACCTTGTGTCCTCTCTCTTTTGTGTGTTGTGAAGAAAGCTGAACTTGAGTCTCCTATCTCTCTCCCTTATTCTTTACACTGTGATCGCAGAAACAGACAACAAGTTCCTCTTGATATTTGGCACATAAAGAACATCGGACAACTGTTTTACAACTCCATCTGACTTGAGAGCAATCATACCTTTTCCTTTTGCTAAACATTTTGCATCATTGCCGACCACTACTAGGATGTCATTCCCTACCGGCTGTAGAGAGGTATACCAATCCTTCCAACTGGTCATGTGGCATGGTGCACCACTGTCAATGATCCAAGGTTCATCTGCAAGTACATGAACTCCCTCCATGCAAATCTCCTCAATTGCTACGAACAACTCAAAAATTTGATTACTGTAGAACTGATACAATAGATGCTGCTGCCTCCCAACCGTGCACTCCTGTGAATGAAGCTTCGATGGCAAGCTGGAAACAGTAGAAGACGGAGGCTAGATGCTAAGGAATCAGGGTTGCTGTAGCCAGTGATGAAATGAGCTTTACAGGCTTGCTCTTATATAGCCACCAGTTGTAGTCAGTTAGGCTCAATTAGGTGATCGACCCAGTCTGCCCAAAACGGTCGACTGGGGGTCGGTCTCGAAATAGGCCGTCGACCATACGATAGAACCGGTGCGCAAAGCAGAGCAACTTACCTACAGTCTCCATTCGGCCTAGAGCCATCCGAGATCATTTGAGGCTCCAAACAGGCACCACAACCCGATTGGGCTGCCCTGGGAAATGCTCCATCTACCCTCAGTGTGGTCAGTCAAGGGATGCCTTCCCGCACTTGCATGTAGCCTAGTTGGCGGTGTGCCAACTCTATTTGAAGCCGTCCAGCTACCATCAAGCCACACATGGCCCCCATCTGGTGTCCAAACCAGCTACTCAAATGCCTTCTCCTCATATGGGGGGCTTACAAGTAGAGTTAGCTGGTTCCCGCGTAGTTACACGAGAGTCGAGCATTGATATCTAACAGTTCTAACACATTGTTTTGTCTGGTAAGTGGACACCGACCTTCGAGCTTGGACTACTTGATAGATTCAACACTTTTTATACCAATCTTTACATATTGAATATGGAACCATATAATGAAATGTTTTTTATCCACCCTTATCAGATCTTCGTGTGACGCGTTGTTAAAAGGTTTTGATTTTTGAACACACACACACACACACACACATGTATGTATGTATATGTGTATATGTGTGTATGTGTGTGTGTGTGTGTGTGTGTGTGTGTGTTGGGCATATCTCCTAAATCACATAGTGTGAAGGAATCTTGGAAAGTGTGGAGACTAGTTGGTAATCCTAAATTATTGGACAAGTCAATTGGAACACATCACATGGTCTAGCATTGAATGTGGAAAGAATACATAAAGAAGAGTTACTAGGGAGTCGGGTTTGAATTTATATGATTTGGAGGTAAAAACAAATTTAATGTAAAAAGAAAGACCAAGTCAAAAGCTAAAAATGAAAATATTCACTACATAGCAATAGATCATGGCCCTTCTTAGTTTCCCTCTTCTCTCTCTTCCCATTGGTTAATGGATTTTACTTATAAGAAGCACTTGGGGCCCTTACTTCTCTTTTGAACAATTGTGAACTTTTTGAACATGGGTGTCATAACTTATACTACATCGAGACTTGAATTCAACATTATCCTATCTATGCACAAAAAGCCTACCTATGGTTTACAAGTGTTTTGGTGTTCTCAATACAATCCCTTACAAGCCTAGAGATATTTTCATGAGCCATATTTGCATGCTTTATAAAGAGTAATGCCATGCTAGAGTAGGAGGAGGTGAGTAGCTGTAATGATTCCTATAGAAAGGTGGATAGGTTAACATGTGCACATATAAAGGAAGATGAACATATTGTAATGGTATGATGGAATGCAATATGTGTGGATGATGACTAGATGGGAAGTACTAATTAATGGGCATATTCTATCTCCTTTTTCTCTCACCACATGCAAATATCTAACATGTAACCATATGATGGAAGAGTCAACCTTAGCTATCAGCACATGATTATTTATAAAATTCCTACACAACCTTAGCTGCTCTAAAGATTAAATGTACCACAATTGTCATGGGTAGAGTACAGCCAAAAAGACACAAGGGATTTAAAAACTCTTTTAGAAGTCATTTATGGTTATTTGCATGAGCTTCATCCATTTTGTAGGAGATGAACATCCCCCATTCTCCCCCCTATCCTCACATTAGAAAATCTACATAATTGTTCCTTGGTTAACTATCATATGAAAGGAAAATTTTCATTCAACATATAAAAAAATGAGGTGAGAAAAGCCTAAAAAATATTTGTGAAACTTAGTTATATTTTTCGATAAAAGGTAAATAATTTTGGGTTGAATAGTGACAAGTTATGGAGTTGGAGGTTAAGGATTTTTTAACAAGGTGGCAAAACCACTATGGTCGTGCTTTTAATGAAGCCTAAGCTAGCTTAGAGCATGTTCTCGCATTTGGCATTCTTGGCAAATATGATGCTCACAGCTTGGGTTGAACATGTTCCCCCTATATGCACTTCATTTTCATTGCCAAATCCTAGCAAATGCATGCCCGCCTCGAGACATGAAAAAACCTCTCCATGTGGGCATTTCAGGGCTGGGCTTCAATTGGGTCATGCATATCACTAACAAGATGCGGGGGAGCCAGTACATGTGGAGCCCTTTTATTTGCACGAGCCTAGAGAGCATTCCCATTGTATGCTTGCCCACGCCACTCAACGCAATGCTCACAGCACGTTTCCCAAGGTTGAGAGAGGGGGAAATGTACTCTTAACGTTTTAAAGTCATTTAAAACTCGAATTGCCTCGTTAACAAAGTCAACTTGACCGAATTAAAAAAAACTTGGGAGGCGCTGTCACCAATATACCATAGTCCTTTAGGAAGGCCAATAAGAAAAGCTTGCGTGAACAATGAACAACAAAGACGACTTTGGCATCACATGAAAAGCTTGGTTGAGGCTACATGCTCATTTACATCTTCCCTGCATCTCACCCGTTTTTCTCAGCTAGTCTTCCCATCAAATGGCCGAATCCTCTCTTTCGCTCTCTCCTCTCCTCTTGAAATGGCCGAATCCTCTCTTCTTCGTCAATATCAGGCTTGTCGTTTCTCTCACCTTCTCTTCTCTGCTCTTGCTGCACGCTTCCTCAGCTACCCTCGTCACCCGCAATAGAATCCTGTCCGGCGACGCAGCGTTGCGTTTTCCCGTCTTCCATGGCCACCCAAAGGGCCCTACCCCCGTCCATATCCGTCAGGATCTCGGCCTCCCCTCGCCTACGACTGATCTACCTAACCTGTCACCTGCTTCCAACTCGTCATCTTCAACGTCCGGCCTTCAAAACGAGGTCATTACTATGCACGAGTCTGGTGGTGAGTTTTTTGTTGTTCTACAGCTTGGAACTCCTCCGAAGGAAATCGTGGTCATCCTGGACACGGGAAGCGAGTTGTTTTGGGTACAGTGTCAACCTTGCACGCAATGTGGAGTCCAAACTCGTGACCCCATCTTTGATCCGAAATCCTCGACTTCCTTCCAGGCATATGCTTGTCCTCCTGACCTTGGAACAAGTTGCCCTGTGGATGAGGCCGTATCTGGAAGCTGTGATACTGCAACAAGCAGTTGCACCTATCAAGTTTCTTACGGAGATAACAGTAGCAGCAGTGGTGTTGTGGCATTTGAGACACTCACCTTCAACACAAACAATGGTGAATCTTTTCAACTGCAACAAACGTTGTTTGGCTGCGGAATTGATAACGTTGGTGACGCGACTCAATTGAATGTTTCGGGAATACTCGGTTGCGACCTTGGCGTATACTCGATCCCTCAGCAAATGAACGCTCAGAATTTCTCCTATTGCTTCCCCAACCGGATTCAAAACGTTGATTCTACGGGTTTCATCGTCTTCAACAGTACTATTACCTCCCAGCAGATGCAATATACATCATTTATTCAGAGCAATGGTTCGGACTTTGTCTCGACATATTACTATATAAACCTTACTGGGGTTAGCGTGGATCATGAACTTCTTGATATCCCTAGTTCAGCTCTTCAGCTGGACGACGCTGGGGACGGCGGTTGTTTTATCGATTCTGGCACGACGTACACAACCTTTGTGGACGGCGCTTTTAGCCTGATAAAAGATGCTTTTCAGAAGTCGATGAGTACGTCGGCGAAGGAAGTAAATCTAGGAATTGCTGGCTTCGACTTGTGCTGGGAAGTCCCAAATTCTCAACAGCCCAAGGCACCTAGTGTAACTCTGCATTTTGAAGGGCCTATGGACGTTACATTGCAGACGTATCATCTACTTCTACCTGTGGGTTCTAGTGCATCCTTTGACTATTATTGTATGGCTTTTCTAAACGCCGGGGCTCAAGCCGGTGGCAGGAACGTTTTTGGGAATTTTCAGCAGCAGGATTCTCTTGTGCAATACGATCTGGTAAACTTTCGACTCGGGGTTGCTCCATACCAATGTTCTCCCAACACCAGTACCCCTGGTGGTTCCGGCACTAGATCTAGCGGTGTTTCACGCATCATCTTCAGCTGGGCTATCCATTTTGGCTTCTTATTTGCTCTACCACTATCACTTCTATGATACTCTTCATATCTCTAGCAGTCTGTGCAAAGTATCAGGCAATCCTGGACTGCACGATCAATACAATGATCTGCACGCGCTGCTTTGTCACTGTAATAATAGCTTCTAGTGCAAAGGGTGGGCATGTGATGAAATCTTACTTTTACTTTGACGTTCAATCGTCGGAAAACCAGGGAACAAGGGGTGGAAAAATGAGACCCGATCTTTTCGTCTTTTAAGGTGTTTTGTATCTGCATATGTAAAAGAAAAACAAAACAAAATAATTAGGAGGCATTAGTTCATAGAATTACATCCCATTGCATTTTTTTATTGGTGATCAAACTTGATGTTTTATAGTTGCATTAGCTCATAGATTGCATCTCGTTGCCTTTATTTATAGGTGATTTTTCTCATGAGCACGTAAGTGTTAACGATTTGGACCCTTCCATTATATATTTTCTGTTTTGGAAAAAAAACAACAAATAAAATCATGGACACACACAATCTAATACGAATCTTGCAGATGCCAAGGTTGATACTTATATTGGAAGGACTAGCACTTTTTGTGAACTAAAGCCCTGCAAATACATAAATGATATTTTTGCTTGCATGACCTAATAAAATCTCTCTTTGACAAAACAAAAGTCAATTGTAAGATATTATGATAGAATGAGTTCTCTCTTTGACTTGTCACATTGACTGTGACCATATGAACATTGGTGTTGTCATCAATAAATCTCAAATTCACCATGATTGTCTCTTTTATACCATATTGGAATAGAACAACATTTTCTATGTCTGAAATCCCATGTTGATGTTACATGTGTGTGTGTGTGTGTGTGTGCATGTGCACACGTGCATGCATATGAGTGTGTGTGTAATAAATATACACAAAGTTGGGAAGTTGAATGTACAACTCTTTGTTTCCCTTAAATCTTTTGAAAGAGGTAAAAACCTCTATCAATCTTCATGAACAACCAGTCTTCTTTCCTTAAGCTAAATGTGAGAGCTATTTTCCATGCTTTAGCATAGATCTCCAACAAAAAAATGGCACAATGCCCTATGCTGCAAGTGTGATCACTCTACTATGCTACGAGGAAACACACACACACACACACTTTTTTTAATTTTAAGTGAAATCTTATATTTCTCTTTGGGAGACCTCAGAAGAGGTGAAAACCCACCATGAAGTTCAAAAGTAAAAAGATTACAAGTAGGCCCCTAGGAAAAGCCAGGAGGCTAATCGAAAACTAGAAAATCAAAAATGATCTCAAGTCACCAGGGGGAGTATCCAATAGGACATCCTCCATGATGAGATTGTTGTTTGCATGCAAAAACTGTTGTAAAGGAACCACATCACCATCAATAAAGTGAAGGTGTTTTTAACCCTTGATTCTTCTTGAGATAAGCAGACACGCAAAATTGATTAATCACAAGCTGGTCAAAACCTGTTTTAACCAGGGATGGAGTCTAGGGAAAATGGAGAGGTAGGTGCAGGATCCGGTTTGGCATTTGTATATTCAATCCAGCAGAAGCATCCATAGTAACAACTGAGAGATCTCAACAATGAAAGTGGAAGGAAAGAGGGTGAGAGAAAGGGAGAGCTAGAAGAGAGACCCACACAAGTTTTGGTGGGTGTAGAACACCCTATTAATCTTCTATGTCATCCACATATATATATGTGTTTGAGTATTGTACATAACTAGGGTTAAGGTATAGTGGCCTTTAATACCCACAACCTCCCACTTAAAGGCCAATGTTCCTTTAAGGGAGAACAATTAATGAGCATACTATCTAATGCCCATCAATACATGACAATATTCAAACCGCTGACTAGGTAGACTCTTCGTGAGCATATCTATAGGGTTATCATTTGTATGAACTTTGACAAGCTCTATGCGCTTGTCCTCAAGTACCTCCCTGATAAAATGGTACCTGACCTCAATATGTTTGGTCTTTGCATGAAAGACCGGATTTCGTGCTAGCTGAATAGCACTCATGGAATCACTATGCAATGTTGGTACACTTGTATGAATCCCCAAATCTCTCACTAGCCGATCAAGCCATATAGCCTCCTTACAACCTTCTGTGGCTGCAACATACTCAGCCTCTATGATAGACAGCAACGCACTTCTGTGTGCAAGACATCCACGACACTACACCACCTGCAAAGGTGAACACATAACCAAAAGTGGATCTCCTGCTATCCACATGCCCTATAGAGTTTGAATTTATATACCCAAATACATGCATCTCTCCTCTGCCAAAGTAGATACACACCTCCTTGGTACCCTTCATGTACCTCATGATGCATTTAACTGCCTCCCAATGCCTCTTTCGTGGATTAGCCATATACTGGCTAACAACTCCCACTGCAAATGTAATGTCCAGTCTAGTAGCTATCATAGCATACATAAGACTCCCAATCGCTGATGCATAAGGAACCTTGGCCATCATGGCCCTATCCTCATCTGATTTGGGACTATCTACCTAACTCAGTTTCACATATGGAGGCAATGGAGTACTTACTTCCTTCTCCCCCTCCATATTGAAACGCTGCAACACTTTTGTAAGATACTCCTTCTGTGAAAGCCAAAGGAGTTTCCTACTCCAGTCACGTGTGATGCACATACCAAGAATATGACCTGCAGGTCCCAAATCCTTCATGTCAAAGGCCTCATGCAACTTGGACTTCAATGCATCAAGCTCATAAGTGTTCTTGCTAGTCAATAGCATATCATCCACATAAAGTGCTAGGAGTATTAGGCTATAATCCTTAGCCCTTTTAGTGTAGAGGTAGTGATCAATCTCACTTCTTTTGAAACCCTGGGACTGAATGGAAGCATCAGACTTGTGATACCATTCTCTAGGTGCTTGCTTAAGGCCATAGAGACTCTTTTTCAGCTTGCAAACCAAATGCTCTTTGTAGACTTTTCTTCAAAGCCTTCTGGCTGTACCATCTAAATTTCCTCATGCAAATCCCCATGCAAGAAAGCGATCTTGACATCCATCTGCATAAGCACCATATCCTCTGTTGCCACAAGTCCAAGTACACATCTAAGTGTGGTCATCTTCACAATTGGAGAGAACATCTCATCAAGTTCCACACCTTTCTCTTGCTTGAACCCTTTAGCAATCAAATGGGCCTTGTACTTAGTCACATCATCACCTATGACCTTCATCTTCTTGTAGACTTATTTACATGGCAATGCTTTATTTCCATGTGGAAAAGAAACCAAGTCCCAAGGCTTAATCTTTATAAGTGAACTCATCTCTGATTGCATAGCATACTCCCACTTGCGTTGATCCTTGCGCGTCATAGCCTCTCGATAGCAAGAAGGCTTCCTGCAAGCAGTAGGCATCACATAGTCTACCCCTGGAACAAATCTCTCAGGTGGTCTAGACACTCTAAATGTTCTTCTCAAGGGCATTTTAGCTTGCTATCCTGCTTGCATATCAGCCACATTTGGCTCATCATTGCCACCAACATGGATGTTTTTATCGAAGCTATACTTTTATATTAATGTAAAATCTTGGCGAAAGTTTGTCAAGCTAATTTTTTTAGTTTTGCAATATCGACAAAACATAGTATAATTTTATACATTTTCTTTTGAATTTCTAGGTAAAATATGCAAATCCTAGAGAAACTTTTCAAATTTTTTCATAAAAGTTTCAAATCTTGGCAAATGTTTCAAAAGCTTATTTTTATGAGGGCATATAAACTTTCAATGCCAATATAAAAGTTTCATTTCTTAAAGAAACTAGCATGAGAAAGTCATATGTGGCCACCAATAAATGATCTATCATCTTCCTTTTATTGTGCACCTGTGGGAGTACCTAGTGGCATCATTTTATGCACATTCAATGCATGGACAACTTGCTGTCTATCAACATATGCAGGTGGATTCACATCCTGAAAAGTGATTCTCCTCATTTCCACATCCCTCATGGGTGTGTTTGCATCTTCTTCTCATTGAAGACCACATCATGGCTTCACATGATCTTCTTTGCTTCTAGACCCCAAAGACAATAGCCCATCTCTCCAGTTTCACCAGAACCTTGAAAGATGCATTTCCTAGACTTAGGATCTAGCTTCTTCTGAAGCTCTTTTGGCACTTGGCCCATTTGCATATGCCTCACACCCAAATATACGCAAATGAGAGTAAGAGGGCTTCTTGCCACTCCATTCCTCTTGAGGAATACCACCACCCAAACTCTTACTAGGTGATCTATTGATCACATGGTCTATAGTCTTCATTGCCTCATCCCAAAAACCACCAAAAAGACTTTCATTAGAAAGCATACATTGTAGCCTTTCCTGAATGGTGCGGTTCATTTGTTCTGTAACTTAATTCTCTGGAGTACGAGGGGACGTGAGCTACATGTATCACAAAAATGTTGAAAGTCATGAGAGAGATACTCTCCACCATTGTCAGTACATAGGCATTTAAGCATTCTACCTGACTGATTTTCAACCAAATCCAACCATTTGTGAAATACTTGGAACACATCGCTCTTCCATGCTATAGCATAAGCCCACACTCTCCTAGTTGCATCATCAATGAATGTCACATAGTATTCAGCTCCACCTAATGCTGTGTAGGCATGGAACCACATACGTCTTAATGCACTCGATCAAGCTTTTCAAGACCTTTCTTTCCCCTTCTTTTATGGGCTGATTTAGTCTGTTTCCCATAGAGACAATGCTCACAAAATTCAAAGCTAGAAAAACTTACACAACAAGACAAAGCACCCACAGATGCACACACAGACGTGTTTCCTTAACTAAAAAGAAAACCTACAGGTGCATCTATTTGCAAATCTATTGGTGCATCTACAGACCCGCATCTATAGGCGCATCTATATAATAGACAGACGCACCTATAGATGTGCAAATAGACGCTTGGCTAGAAATTAAAAAAAAATAGAGAGACGCATACATACACGCTCTATAGAATCTTTTTTTAAAATAAAAGTAGAATTTTGTGTGGTTGAACATAATGTTGTGTATGTTGTGTATGCTATGTAGTTACAAGAATCCCATTTCCACATTGTGCAATTCAATTCTTACAGCCAACCGCATTTTAATTAGCACAATTTCAAGCACGTCTATAGCCGGGATGATTACAATTCCAAATAAAACATTACAACTCCAAAACGTTTAGTTCTTAAGGCATTCATTGATAGAGCGTTGCACAAGGAAATTGAAAGCATAAAAAATAAAAGGAGTGTATATTAATTCATAGCTCAAAAAGTGCTTGTATGTACATATAGCATGAAGCCAAGCCACATCCTGTGGCTTCAAGTAGAGAAAATAAGAGGACTGTATATACAAGAGAGGCACGAAGCCAAGCAAATGGCTTCAAGTACAAAAAAGAGTAGCTAGCACTACTTCTACGACTAATCTAAGTTCTCTGCATCCTCGCTCCCTTCTTTGCTCCCTTCTTCGCCCCCTTCTTCACTCCCTTCTTCCTCATCTTCTTCCTTCTGATCAGCCACAGGGCGCTGTAAATGAGGGACAACATGTATCAATATATAAAAGATCAAATCTTTACTTACAATATTGACATTATTTAATTACTGTTAAATACCTGGGGGGAGCTCCAGTAGCCCAGATATACTGCTCCTCGATAATCAACCCGTGATCATAAACACCTATTTCTTTAATTTTGGACTAGTGCACTATCCAAATTCATTTTGTGAGATAATTTTGGATAAAGCATTTCAAAAAAAGAGGCTCTTATAAAACAAAACTTTGAGTCAAAAAGTAAGATTTTAAAAAAGCAAATTAGAAAAAATGACGTGACATGTTATTAAAACTAGAGTACATTAAAAAAAGAGGACTTCATGTTGTTAAAAGAGACAAAAGTTAAGATTTTAAAAAATCAAATTAGAAAAAAAGTTAGAGTATATTTAAAAAACTAGAGTACATTTAAAAAAAAGCATGACACACTGTGTACAAGAAGTAGATCATATAACTCAAAGCCATATGGTGTTAAAAAACACCTTCCATTAGCTCAGCCTAGAAGATTCTTTGTCTCTCTTGTCTATTACAACTTTACATTAGAGAAATAAAAAGTCTTTGTGAAACTGTAGTTTTATTTCTTGTCTATTACAGTTACTTTAGAAAACACATAAGTCTATGGATTTAAATTTCACAGTTACTTTAAATTTCTATGGAAATAAATTTCCATCACTTGACTATTAAGTCATTAGAGAGAGCATATGTCCTCGAAAGTGCCTACTATGGCATTGGCTTCATGAAAACAAGCAGACTTTAAACTTGCAGGCCATGCGTAACCAGGGCTAGCATCGTAAATCTCCTCACAGACTCTCCTCACAACTTGTTTCGAATCTTCCGCTGACTTGTAAGCATTCAACAACTCTTCTTTTCTCTCTTGGCTTTCCTCATCTTCACCATTTTTTTCAAGACAGCTTCTAGCCATCGCCATATCCTGTACGAAAATTTAACTCGTTCGCATAAGAAGTACGTGATTAAAAGAAGCGAAAAAGAAATCTAAGGATATTCACCTCTTCTGCTGAGTTCAAATCAAGCAGCCATGTGCGTAACATATCCTCCTCGAATGATTTTCCCTTCATTGGTCCATACAAAAGAGATCTAAGATAGAATTTGAGTTCAGTAAATGAAGTCGAGTAGTAACTAGTCAGTGTCTTAGAGGCACTACAAGGCACAGGCCATTTTTCGACGAAAATACCGATGCTTTTTACATTAATTTTTTTTTTCACCGACGCAAATGTCGCTATAAGTGTCGCTAAAAGCGTCGGAAAAGGACCGTTGCTATAAATCGTCACTATATAGCGACACTGGCAAACATCGCTATATAGCGACACTATTAGTCGTCGCTATATAGCGACACTGGTAAACGTCGCTATATAGCGACGATTAACAGAAGTAAAAAAAAAGGGTTAGTGGGGCTAAACAGGGCTTCCTTTTGGCCCTATTTAGCCCCACTAATCCTTTTTTTTTTTTTGTAGTTACAAAAGAAAGTTTTTTATGACAAAATTTCCCTTGCTTGCAGGGTGATACAAAATTGTTCTTGTGAAATGATGAGTAACAAATGCATATACATGTCGGACATATACAACAGTGTTTGTAACAAAATTACCCTTTCGAAAGGGCGATACAAAATTGCTCAAACGAGTGGATATATAAGATGCTACTACCACTACTACTCATCCGAATCTGAATCCGAATCATCTTCGTCTTGTTGGCCTATTCCTTGGTCCTCGACACCTGCATCTTCTCCCTCGTTGTCGCCACCTTCATCTGATCCTTGGCCCTGTTGATCGCTCGCCTCCGATGATGGGACGCTTGAGCTTTGACCCTAAGAGTGAACCATATAAATCAAAAATTAGATTGGAACTTAAATTAAAAAGTGAGATTACAAGTAGGAGTAAACTTATACAGTGCGAGCAGCCACCTCAGCCCAATCGACCGTCGCTCCCATTGCCTCTTGCTCAATGAACCACGGCTTTGTTCCTATCCGAAATACGCGTCGCATCTCTGCATTTGTAGGAAGATGGCCCATCATAGCTTGCTATGGATCCAATTTACGAGAGTTAGAGTTAGCTAAAGTGCATGTAATATGTAAGTAAAACAAATAGAACAATACATTAAATGAGAAGAAGTAGACTTACCACGATTGCCTCGAACGCATACCGTCCGCCTGCACCAAAGTGCGAAGTACCTACGACATCCAGCCATCTCTTCGCAGCCCTCCTCTGACCCTCGAACATTTCGGGATGGTCCCTATGTTGCTTCTTGAAGTACTTCCAATTAGCTTTGTCTGCCCAGCTGGGTTTAGCCAACCCCTTTGTGATGGAAGTACGCAAGGACGATCTACGATGCTTCAGGACCAGACCCATGTGCTCTCGCATATAATTGTCATTAAACTCCACATTTGGTGGATTAGGGTATCTTTGTTTTAACTCATCGATCACCGCCTGCTTCTTTTGGCCATCTTGATACTGCCAATCGGTATTTATGCCGCTCTTGAAGTGATGACTCATCAACATCCTCATGGTGGCCATCACTTCTTTGCCCTTTTTATCTTCTATTATCTCTCTGGCAGATGTGATTTGATAGAAGAGATCCCCTGATGAGTAAGGGGGGACTGACGGTAGCAGAGTCTGAAGGAGTGGAACGTGCGCGAGCACTTCCGGAGTGAGGAGTAGTAGTGGGACTAGGAGAGGGAAAGGGACCTGACTGATACTGTGTCTCCGGACCAAGTGGAGACCTAAAGGAGTGTGAGTGTGCTGACTCGTCTACATCTCCCGAGTTAGCACAACATGAGCCACCCGTCCTACTCTTCCTTCCCTTGCAAGAGGCATGCACAGGTGATGATCTCGCGGTCGAAAAGGTGCGAGGGGATGGCTGGGCAGTACATCCACCCGTCGGTGTAGGGGAAGGTCCTCTGAGAGAGCAGAGAGAAGAATCTCGCTGCCTCCTCATCGCTCATCTGCGCTACAAACTCGTCGGGACTCCTGACAAAGCCATGTGTGGCTAGCAAAGGAGTTCCTCGAGGGGTAGTCACAGTGCTACGTGGAAGAGGAGTTGGACCAGGGGTAGTCGTAGTGCTAGGTTCGAGAGGAGTCGGACCAGGGGTAGTCCTCGAGGTAGTCGCATGAGAGGAATCAAAGTCCTCTAGAGCATATAGATCGTTAGCTCTCCTCCTGCGAGGCAGTCTATACTCGTCGAATGAGCGACGTGATCCCATGTCTAACATAGACACAAACACAAAAATAGAAAACAAAAAAACAAACATAAGCATAGGCATAGGCATAGGCATAGGCAAGAAGAAAGAAGAGAGAGAGGAAAGAAGAGGGAAAGGAAAGAGGGAAAGAAGATGGAAAGGAAAGAAGAGGGAAAGGAAAGAGAAGAGGAAGAAAAGGGAAATAGAGAATAAGAGTTAGAGAGAATAAGCTCATGCTTATGCTTATGCGGAAATAGAGAATGAGAGAAGGGGGAAATAGAGAAGGGGAAAGAGATGAGGGGGAATGAGAGAAGCATAAGCATAAGCTTATGCGGAAATAGAGAATGAGCTTATGCGGAAATAGAGAATGAGCTTATGCGGAAATAGAGAATGAGAGAAGCATAAGCTCATGCTTATGCTTCTCTCATTCTCTATTTCCACATAAGCTCATGCATAAGCATAAGCTTATGCGGAAATAGAGAATGAGCTTATGCAGAAATAGAGAATGAGAGAAGCTTCTCTCGTTCTCTATTTCCACATAAGCTCATGCATAAGAGAAAGCTTGTGCGGAAATAGAGAAATAAAGAAGGGGGAAAGCTTATGCGAATGAGAGAAGGGGGAAAGAGATGAGGGGGAATGATAAGGGGGAAAGGCTTATGCGGAAACTTAAGCATAAGCTCATGCATAAGAGAAAGCTTGTGCGGAAATAGAGAAATAAAGAAGGGGGAAAGCTTATGTGAATGAGAGAAGGGGGAAAGAGATGAGGGGGAATGATAAGGGGGAATGAGCTTATGCAGAAATAGAGAATGAGAGAAGCATAAGCTCATGCTTATGCTTCTCTCATTCTCTATTTCCGCATAAGCTCATGCATAAGCATAAGCTTATGCGGAAATAGAGAATGAGCTCATTCTCTATTTCCACATAAGCTTATGCTTATGCATGAGCTTATGCGGAAATAGAGAATGAGAGAAGCTTCTCTCGTTCTCTATTTCCGCATAAGCTCATGCATAAGAGAAAGCTTGTGTGGAAATAGAGAAATAAAGAAGGGGGAAAGCTTATGCGAATGAGAGAAGGGGGAAAGAGATGAGGGGGAATGAGAGAAGCATAAGCATAAGCTTATGCGGAACTAGAGAATGAGCTTATGCAAAAATAGAGAAGGAGAGAAGCATAAGCTTATGCTTATGCTTCTCTCATTCTCTATTATGCTTCTCTCCTTCTCTATTTCTGCATAAGCATAAGCATGAGCTTATGCAGAAATAGAGAAGGAGAGAAGGGGGAAATAGAGTGGAAAATAGAGAATGAGCTTATGCAGAAATAGAGAATGAGAGAAGCATAAGCTTCTCTCATTCTCTATTTCCACATAAGCTCATGCATAAGCATAAGCTTATGCGGAAACTTAAGCATAAGCTCATGCTCATGCATGAGCATAAGAGAAGGAGCTTATGCGGAAATAGAATGAGTTTCCGCATAAGCTTCTCTCATTCTCTGTTTCCGCATAAGCTCATGCATAAGCATGAGCTTATGCAGAAACTTAAGCATAAGCTCATGCTCATGCGGAAATAGAGAAGGAGCTTATGCGGAAATAGAGAATGAGTTTCTGCATAAGCTCATGCTTATGCTCATGCAGAAATAGAGAAGGAGCTTATGCAGAAATAGAATGAGTTTCCGCATAAGCTTCTCTCATTCTCTATTTCTGCATAAGCTCATGCATAAGCATGAGCTTATGAGGAAACTTAAGCATAAGCTCATGCTCATGCGGAAATAGAGAAGGAGCTTATGCGGAAATAGAGAATGAGTTTCCGCATAAGCTTCTCTCATTCTCTATTTCCACATAAGCTCATGCATAAGCATGAGCTCATGCTTATGCTTCTCTCATTCTCTATTTCTGCATAAGGTCATGCATAAGCATAAGCTTATGCAGAAATAGAGAATGAGCTTATGCGGAAATAGAGAATGAGCTTCTCTCATTCTCTATTTCCGCATAAGCTCATGCATAAGAGAAAGCTTGTGCGGAAATAGAGAAATAAAGAAGGGGGAAAGCTTATGCGAATGAGAGAAGGGGGAAAGAGATGAGGGGGAAATGAGAGAAGAGGGAAATAGAGTGGGAAATAGAGAAATAAAGAAGAGGGAAAGTTTATGCGAATGAGAGAAGGGGGAAAGAGATGAGGGGGAAATGAGAGAAGAGGGAAATAGAGAATGAGCTTATGTAGAAATAGAGAGTAAGATCCGCATAAGCTTCTCTCATTCTCTATTTCTGCATAAGCTCATGCATAAGCATAAGCCTATGTGGAAACTTAAGCATAAGCTCATGCTCATGCGGAAGTAGAGAAGGAGCTTATGCGGAAATAGAGAATGAGTTTCCGCATAAGCTTCTCTCATTCTCTATTTCCGCATAAGCTCATGCATAAGCATGAGCTTATGCGGAAACTTAAGCATAAGCTCATGCGCATGCATGAGCATAAGCTCATGCTTATGCTCATGCGGAAGTAGAGAAGGAGCTTATGCGGAAATAGAGAATGAGTTTCTGCGTAAGCTTCTCTCATTCTCTATTTCCGCATAAGCTCATGCATAAGCATGAGCTTATGCGGAAACTTAAGCATAAGTTCATGCTCATGTATGAGCATAAGCATGAGCTTATGCTCATGCGAAAATAGAGAAGGAGCTTATGCGGAAATAGAGAAGGAGCTTATGCTTCTCTAATTCTCTATTTCCGCATAAACTCATGCATAAATAAATAGAGAATGAGCTTATGCGGAAATAGAGAATGAGAGAAGCTTACGCATAAATAAGCTTCTCTCATTCTCTATTTCCGCATAAGCTCATTCTCTATTTATTTATGCATGAGCTTATGCGGAACTTCTCTCATTCTCTATTTCGGCATAAGCTCATGCTTATGCATAAGCTTATGTTGAAATAGAGAAATAAAGAAGGGGGAAACTTAAGCATAAGCTCATGCTCATGCATGAGCATAAGCATGAGCTTATGCTTATGCTTAAGCATTAGCATAAGCATAAGCTCATGCTTATGCTCATGCATGAGCATGAGCTTATGCGAATGAGAGAAGGGGGAAATAGAGAAGGGGGAAAGAGAGAAGGGGGAATGAGAGAAGCATAAGCATAAGAGAATATTATGCTTATGCTTATGCATTAGCATAAGCATAAGCATAAGCTCATGCTTATGCTCATGCATGAGCATGAGCTTATGCGAATGAGAGAAGGGGAAAATAGAGAAGGGGGAAAGAGAGAAGGGGGAAAGAGAGAAGCATAAGCATAAGAGAATAAGAGGGAAAGGAAATAGAGAATAAGAGGGAAAGGAAAGAGAGAAGGGAAAAGAGATGAGGGGGAAATAGAGAAGGGGGAAAGAGAGAATAAGAGAAGAGGGAAAAAAGAGAAGGGGGAAAAAAGAGAATAAGAGAAGGGGGAAGAAGGAAAGAGTGGGAGGGGAAGAGAGGGTTCCTACGCCCATCACTGCTTAAGGTGCTAGCTGCAGGCCAATGCAAATAACAAAAATAATAAATGAAAAAAAGAGGAAGCACTCACCTGAAATAGTATGTCCCGCTCGGTGTAGTGGACTGGCCCTACAAAAGAGAGAAAACAACCCATTTTTTCAAATAAGATGTTAGTGGAAGGAGGAGATTACAAAAGCAACTTCTTGAAGGGAGGAGATTGAGGAGACAAGGAAAGGAGGAGATTGAGGAGACAAGGAGAAAGAGAAGGAAGAGAAATACAGAAAAAAGAGGTGAGTTTTCTTTCTTTCTTGAAATCTCGGTTTTTGTTTCAATCCTTTCAAAACAAGCATGAAAACTAGTTTACAGGTTTAGCAATACAAGAAGAAACACTCACAAAACTAAAGCTAACAAACAAACAACCTACATTGTTGAAACAAACTCACCTCTTGAAGAACTTTCTTTCAAGAAACCAAAGAGGGAAAAGGATAGAGAGGGAGTACAAGAGGTAAGAGAAGGGTGAGGAGTGGAAAATAGAGTGGGAGGTTGCTTGGAATAGGTGGGAGGTCCTCAAAAATAGGTGGGAGGAGATTTTGGGTTGCTTACTTGAGAGATTAGGGAATGGTATGAGCAAAACGCCGCACGTTTCGGCGTTTCGGGTTTTAACCCACAGCGTCGCTATATAGCGAGACAGAACAGACGAAAGCGTCGCTATATAGCGACGCTTACTGTCATTTTTTTTATGTGGCATCAAGAGAGGCTCAAACATGCTTTTTTATAATTGTCAATATGTCCTCCTCATGCTTATGTTGTGATTTTATAAGTGTAGATGGAAGGGACGAGTGGACGTCGTTCGATGATGCGCCAATACCCGGGAGCACGAAGTGGCTTACGGAAAGGTTATACTGTCATTGCACTCATTGCAAGTGAGAAGTATGACATCAACGTCGTATTATCATGCACCACTCACGGATGTATGGGGAGGAACCGGAACCAGTACCCCCCGTTGGTGTTGCACATGTTGATGGCTCATCAGTAAGTCAAAGCTATTTAAGTTCGCAATCTTATTGTATACCAGGAAATAGAAGATCTTATATTTACACAAAATCTTAAAACAGGATGAGGAGGGTGACGAGGGTACACATATACCTTCTCACTTTCAGCAAGACTATAGTCTCTCGGATGATGACGAGGGTATGGTCGACATGATGGATTCCATTTTTAGGGGCACTACATCCCACGTACATGTGATGTCAGAGTCTGAGGTCAAAATGTGAGAGTTACAATCAACACAATTGTACGAGGGTGCTAGGATGTCTAAACTACGTGCTTGTCTCTCAATCTTGAATCTACAAGTACAGTATGGGTGGTCGGATACAAGTGTCTCGGCCTTAATGAGGTTAGCCCTTGCATTAATTTGACTCATTATTTGTATATTGTTTGTTTTGAGAATCATCATTTGGATACTGTCTTTGTCATAGGTTGCTCCAGAAGATGTTGCCTGCACCAAATACCATGCCCGCATCAAGAGATGAAGCGAAAAAGATGCTAACAATGGTGGGTATGGATTATGATACCATCCATGCTTGCCGTAATGATTGTATTCTCTTTCATCATGAGCATGGAGATTTGGCTAGTTGTCCAAAGTGTGGGGAACAATGATATAGAGATGACTTGCAGGGTGAGCGAATACCGATAAAGGTCTTGAGACACTTTCCCATCATTGCAAGAATACAACACATGTTTCGATGCAAATCCATAGCAGAGTTGATGACATGGCATGCATCTCATCGGTCCACTGATGACACATTGAGGATTCCCGCAAATTGTGTAGCTTGGAAGCACATAGATAATCAGTGGCTAGACTTTGCGAGGGAGCCACGCAACTTACATCTTGGGCTAGCCATGAACGGCGTGAATCCTTTCAGGTTATGCTCGACATCTTGGTCGACATGGCCCATAGTCGTGGTGAATTACAATATCCCACCATGGCTAACAATAAAAAAGGGACACCTCATGCTTGCACTACTTGTGCTAGGAAAGTACAAGGCAAAAAACATGGATGTGTACATGGCACCTTTGATAGAGGAGTTACAGATATTATGGAGAGGAGTGTAGGTCTTTGATATTTCCAGAGCTCCTAGACATACCAATGATATTTTGGTCAGGGGTATCTTGATGTGGACCATGCATGATTACCCAGGATATGGAGAGTGCGCAGGTACGTGGTTGTGTCTTTACATGTACAATGAGGGATTATGCTTTTTTTACTCTCTTTTGCACGCATGTCTTGTACAAACACATTCATGCACGCGTGCAGGACTTGTTACAAGTGGGTACCATGCTTGTCCTGTTTGTGGACCGGCTCTGAAATCGCTTGCACGCTACTCTAAACATATGAGGAAAAATGTTTATGAAGGTCATGCTCGATACCTTCCGCTCGACCATCTCGCACGTGGAGGTCAGCTTGATCCACCACCATCATATTTAAAGGCAAGTGATTAGATTCAAGCTTGGAGGGCGAATGGAGAGGAACCTCCTCCTGGTATGAAGAGGCTATCGATCTTTCACGAGCTTCCTTATTGGGGTCAGTTACAAATCAATCATCTCTTGGATCCCATGCATATCTTCAAGAATGTGGGGGCTACTATTTGGGCACACTTGGTTGGTTCCAAGGACTCGAGAGGAGTGCGAGAAGACTTGCATGCTATGAATAGGATGTCTCGTTTGTGGCCCCAACTGCATGCTTTGGGAAAAGTTGTCCTCCCGAAAGCAACATGGATCCTCTCTACGAGGGAGGAGGCAGCGGTCAAGGCAGACATTGCCTCTTCTCAAACACCAACAGGGTACATGCGTTGCTTGAAAGGAGCATTTTCAAAGGACAATAAGCTTAGTGGCCTCAAGTCCCATGATTGGCACAAGGTCTTACAGGTATTCTAAGTAGAATTAGTGTACCGATAATAGTGATGCGTTAGCATAATTATTATTATGTTATATTGTTGACATGACTTCATTGTTGCTTTGATAGTTCATCCTCCCAATTACAATAAAAGGGTGCTTACAAGAAGATGTTAGAAATTCTATATTCAAGATCTGTGGTATTGTGAAGTATGCTTACTATCAAATCGCATTATGTATTTTCTTCATGGACATGTGAAATAGGTGGATATCTCAAATATCTTACATAATATGCATGGACATGTGAAATAGGTGGATATCTCAAAAAGAGATCTCTATATCAAGCATCGAGAAGGCTAGGGTGGAATCCATCAAAGCCGTATGCTTGCTTGAGAAGCACTTTCCCTCAAGCATTATGACAACTCAAGTCCACTTGCTTGTGCACATAGTTGATGAGGTGGCTATAGCAGGTACCGTTCATAGTCGATGGATGTTTTTTCTCGAGCGGTTTATGAAAACTTTAAAGGGGTTTGTAATACAAAGAGCAAGACCGGAAGCAAGCATGGCAAAGGGATGGCTTGTGCAAGAGTCATTAGTATATATCACAGAGTTTCTTGCATCCACGGATCCTGATATGCTGCAAGCATGGCACAACAAGGATGATGATCGCATCGTTGGCGAGGTTCCCCAAGGAAAAGGGATTGAAAGAAAGATGAGCGAAGAGAAAATGGAGAAATTCAATAAGTTTTGTATCCTCAATAGCCCTGAGATGCAGAAGTGGATTGAGAGATATGAAGTGGCCAAAGCAGAAAGAATAAATGCAAGGACGAGATTCAGAGTAATGTATGGGGATCACAACCATATCCACAAGATCTGGCTCTTCTCCCTACTCACATGTCACTTGATTGACTACAACTGGCTCTACGTAAAGTCGAACATGATGGAGAGACAATAAGCGAGCGCGAGCGAGAGTTATCATCTGGATGTATGGTGCATGTAAGTTTCTTATCTCTTGACGTAATTAAGTAATTATTTGTGGCAATATATGCTACAAAATAGGTGCATCTTCATTGTTTTAATGATTCTCTTTTACAGTACAAAAAGTACAGTGCATTATGGTCATATGGACGACATTTTCGCGTGGAACGCATCGATTCAAAGAGAGTCACGTATGATTGTGGAGTCATGGCTAACTTCACACAAGATAGCCGAGCAAGTGCTTCGGATACCAATCTTCTCTCCTCACAGTTGGATTATTGTGGAACCATACGCGACATCTATGAAATTGATTTCAGACGATTTACTATTTTCATTCTTGATATAAAATGGTTTAGAACTACTTACAACAGTCCCCATGCAATAGTGAGAAAAGATAGTAGCGGTCTCTTTGCAATAGACTCCACCAAACATTGGACCAATGAAAGTGATACTTTTGTTCTTCCCGAGCACTATGAGCAGGTGCATACTAATGATTTAATTAGTCGGAAGCTTTCGTTTTTAAAGTCCATTGATATATATATAATTGATGACATTTGGCACCCATCTTCAATATAGGTGGTTTTTCGTTCTGATTCAAGATGGTGGTACGTGATCCAAGTTGCACCACGAAGTAAGCAAATTTTTGAAGATCGAGATGTGGATATGGAGATGCCACTACCAATGCCAGATCCAATTGATGAATCTAGCGAAGAAGATGTAGATCACCATATGAGCCAAGAGGAAGATGCGCATAATGACATCGCACAGGAGGAGGATGGAGATCACGATATTGACAAAGAAGACAACAATCATCAAGATCAATCACCACACTTAAGCTTTATTGAAGAAGATGATCAAATACCTTTAGGTGAACGTACGATGCTAGAGTACGATGATGATATAGGAGATCAACTCGGTATAGAGTTGGAGATAGACTTGCTTGGTGCCTTAGACTTGGCTGAAACAGTTGATGTAAATGCTCTTATTTGATTTTTCTCATCTCAAATTTGGACATGAATATATGAGCTATAAAAATTTAAAAATTTAAAAAAATTTGTCATTGGAAAAAACTAACTTTTAAGGCCTATAAAAAAAAAAAACCTCTCTGTAAAAACATCGCTATAGTATTTTGTCTCAGTGTCGCTATATAGTGACTTTTAAAAGTCGCTATATAGCGACTTTTTCTATAAAGTTCGCTATATAGCTCGGGGGGGTCACTATGTATAAACCCTCTATATCACATGCATTCAAGGCCTATATTTAAAATCCCTTATCTATAAAAAAATTCATTAATAAAATGTACCCCTTTTCTATACAAATCTGTAAATTTTTTCCAAAACTATTTTAAATAGTCCCTTATGTATATTTATTTCTGTAAATTTTAGAAATAAAAAAAATCCTTCTGTTGAACTCACGTGATAGGGTTACATATGATGAGTGACCCCCCCGAGCTATATAGCAACTTTTAGCAATAGTCGCTATATAGTGACGATTTTGGAAACCCGCTTTTTATACCGACGATTAGCGCTAAGCGGGCGCTAAATGTCAGTACATAAACATCACAATAGGATCCGTGTGTAGTAGTGAGGGAAAGTGGGAGAAGGAGAGTGAGGGAGCAATAGCGAGGGATGCACAGTGAGCTGCCCCTCCTTCAGGAGTGATAGAAAGTGAGGGAAGACGTAAAGTGAAAGATGAATACAAGTAAATCAGAAGGACTAGGATGTAAGAAATAAGAGAGTGTTTGTGGAAGGACTACGATGGAAGATTACAAGTGCACTAAGGCACGATGTGTTCGCTATGATAAGGATAAGGGTTGGAATAAAGTGAGAGAAGCATTGGAAATGCTCTACTTTAAGTGAGTGGAGACTGTCCAACTGAATAAAATTTTGTAGAGCATTGGGAATGCTGTACTTTAAGTGAGTGGAGCATTGGGAATTGATACTTTGCCATGAAATATATTACAAATATTACATCATCACATATTCATATCAAAATTCTCATCACAGAAGGTTATATTTCCTAATAATCACATCATCACACATTCATATCATAAAATTGTATGCATGAAATAAATATATAAATATCATCACTAAATGCCACTTAAGTAATAAGTCAGAAATTGGTGTATAATCAACAAAAACTATATCATGATTCATACATTGCAACAAATAAATGTCAACCATAATATTCATGGAGTAAACAACATCATGAGAATATGCTCCTCATGCATATATACAAACACAACATCATACATGCATCACAACTCTTCTGATGCTTCTAGTGGAGACTGTGGCAACTCTTTTGATGCTTCCAATGGAGGCTGTGGTGCTCTAGATGTATACTCAGTCTCTACTTCTTCTGTAGTATGTAGTGCTTTTGGAGTAGACTCAGTATCCTCTTCCTTAAATGCAAGTGGAGGCTGTGGCAACTCTTCTGATGCTTCCAATGGAGGCTGTGGTGCTGTAGGTGTACACTGAGTCTCTACTTCTTCTGTAGTGTGCAATGCTTTCATAGTAGACTCAGTCTCCTCTTCCTTAAATGCAAGCTCTGATATTGCTTCAGTTGCACGTTGTATTCTAATGGCAGCAATTAGGTCTCGAATGATTTCAGCCCTAAACAATTGTATATCCTCCTCTGAATATTTGAGCTCCAAAGAGTCTTCCAATGAGATGTGTGGCTTAAGTGAGAAAATTTCTTTGAAAATCAACATGCAGTTGTAGGCAACTCTCCACCCATAACTATGCCCATCTTCTTGCTCTACTACTAAATGCTTTTGGAAGTCTACCAAGTCTTTGAACTGTCCTATTTCTCTGATAGCAGATACCAACTTCTCAATCGACCTGCTCATCATGACATTAAAAAAACTTAGTGTGTCTATTACATAAGGTACATAATATAGAAGTAACAACAGATTAATAGAATACTTACGTTTGCACTGAGCCATGAAAGCCTGCAATCGAGTTAACAAACCAACAATAGTTGTCTTCAAGGTCCCAAACCACCAGACTCCAATGTTCCTACACGAATAATTAAGAACCATTATTATTTAACACAATGTTGCCAATATAAGATGAAAATAAAGGTTGCCATGATACATACATCTCGTGATATGCCATAAATAGGACTCCCACACCATGTAAATGTAAAGGCTATAACCATTTACAAACATCGGCTATTGTCTTTCTGCTATCGCTAAGTATAGGAGAAAGGAGGGAATCCAACATATACACATGGTTTTGTACGGCTCTACCAAATCGTGAGATAACTATACTGCACCAACAAATAAATGAATATTAGCTTATTAGATTTAATCAAAATATTAAATTATCAAGCAGAGAAAAAGTTTGTATCAAACCTAAGAATGGCCATCATAACGTTGTTATTGATCTCATTTGAAGCTCTAGAGAGGATTGAAATCTCCTCTCCCCCAAATTCAAGATGCTGAGGTCTATGTTGAATCATAACCCTAACATTAAAAGAGCTTCCCAATTCTTCCAATGAAGCCATGTTGTAGAGTTGAGGTCTTCTATCCCCTTTGACTCTTTGATGGCATTCATTTCGCACTCCTCTAAGCCATTATCTATTTGCCTTGTGGGAGGGTCCATAATGTCGCCCTTAATGATTGCTCGAATAGTACATGTTATAAATGCATAGAGATGCAAATCCGTATATGTTGACAGTGTGGTGTCATTTTGTATCTCAAAAATTTGACCAAGTACCAAAAAGCAATTGTAGCCCACCCTCCATCCAGAATTATAGATGTGGCTATTCTCATGATGTGATACCTAACATGTTATATACTCTATTTGTTGTGCCAAGTCACATTGCCGCATTACTGTGTCGATAGCACCTACTAACTTTCGGGCTGATCTGCACATCAAAACATATAATAACAGTGAATATGTGCATTGCATATCAATCTACATGTCAAGAAGTGACAATAAGTGTAGTCTATACTTACTCTAACACAGTGCCATGGACGGGATGTCATTGAGTTGGCAAAGAAGCACTTCTTCGCAAAGATGTCCACGACTACCAGACTCCAATATGAGCTGCATTATCAATAAAGAATAATTACTGTGTTTGAGACAATTCTACCAATGCAATAGAAAAAACAAGTAGGGTTTGATGCTTACTGAAGTCTCATAATATGTTGTAAAAATAACTCGTGCGTCATTCATAGGAATGTGCTACAATCACTTGCAAACATCCTCTATGGTTTCTTCTTTGTTGCTAAGCACTTCCGAAGTATGAGGATCGAGCATATATGAAATGCTTTGTATATTTTGCAAAAAATTTGCTATAACATTACTATATTTAAAAAAAAAGTATTAGCTTCTTGGGTTTAATCAAAATAAGCAAAGTATAAAGCCAAGGAAAAGCTGCATCAAACCTGAGGATGGTTGTAATGACTTTGACATTAACCTCTTTCTTAGGATTCAAGAGGATTGAAATCTCTTCTTCACCAAATTCAAAAAAATGAGGTTGTTGTCGAATTAACAACATAGCGGTGAATGAACTTCCAATCTGCTCCAATAGATTCATATTTTCATGACTCATCTTATTGAGAGTAGTCTACATCGTATTCTTCTTCACTTGCTATGTCTTCTACATCCTCCTTTTGCTATAAAAATATAAAAAAGTTATGCGATGTACACATCCCAAATAAAGGCTTAAACAAGCAGATAAGGTTTCATACATGCTTTCATTAGAGTGAGTCTCTCCTCTGCTTAGAGCAAAAATTTAAAAAGTAAGGTTTCATACATGCTTTCATTAGAGTGAGTCTCTCCTCCTCTTGGAGGAAAAATTTAAAAAGTTATGAGATTTACACATCCTAAATAAAAATATAGGTTTAAATAACCATAGAAGTATAAAGATAGCATGCTTTCATTAGACTCAATCTCTTCTCCTCTTGGAGGAAAATATAAAAAAGTTATGAGATTTACACATCCCAATTAAAGGCTTGAACAAGCATACAAGTATAAAGATAAGGTTTTATACATGCTGCAATGTAGTCATATTTTCAAGTTGTTTCCCAATGGTAGTAATTAGACGCTGAATACTCTCAGCCTGAAATGCTAGCAGATCGGCTTCTGTATATGATTCCATTTTGACTGGTAACTCCAAATCAAAAATCTCTCTAAGAAACAACATGCAGTTGTAGGCAACTCTCCACCCACAGTTGTGCCCATCTTTTTGCTCCACTGGTAGACGTCTTTTGAATTCTACTTGATCTTGTTGCTCTGTGGTTGTTCTGATAGCAGATACTAGCCGATATGCAGCACTATCCATCATGACATATTAAATATATTAAAATGTCATGATCATAAGATACAAAATAAGAAAGTATCAAAAATATTAAGAGAATAATTACCTTGGGGAGTTGGCATGATAGCCTTCCATTGAATTCACAAACCACAAACAGTTGAGTTCAAGGTCCCAAATGATCAGACTCCAATGTGAGCTACACGACCAGAATAAAAATGATTATTGTTTTACACAAACTTGCCAAAGAAATAGTAAAAATAAGGTTAGAGTTGATACTTACGCCTCATGATAAGGCATTAAGATGACTCGCACCCCATCTAAATTCAAAGGGCTTAACTAGGTACAAACATCTTCTATAGTCTTTTGAGGAGAGCTAAGAATAGAAGAAAGGAGAGCATCGAGCATGTAGACACAATGCTACACTGCACTAGGAAGCTGAGAAATAACTACACTGCACCAAGAAATAAACAAACATTAGCTCATAGAATTGATTTGCATTCTGCACTAGGAAACTGATGTATAACTACACTATGAATAAATAAACAAATGTTAGCTCATTGAAGTAGCAACAAATAAACAAACGTTACCTGAGAATGGCCAAGATAACATTGTCATTAACCTCTTTTAAAGGATTGGAGAGGATTGAAACCTTCTCTCTACCAAAGCTCAAATACTAAGGTTCTCATTTCAAAACAATCCTAACTTCAAATGAGCTCTCCATTTTATCCAATGCAGCTAAATTTGCAGAATGGGTCTCTGTCATAGCTTGTATTCTATGTTTGGGGTCATTCTGCTTTTCCATGGTTTCTTTAAAGCTCTTGTGCTCATGGGATTCTTCAATCAAATTTAGAGGTGGTTGCATTGTTGAAGTAGAAGGGAGTGCCTCCATATTGACTTCATCCGCTGCTTCTCCCTCTATTGCCTATAAACAAATATGAGATATAAGATTCATTATCTTTAAATTTAAATCTTATTTTAAAAATTATATTTAGTTGAGAAATAGAGAGTTCATACCGCTAAGTATTGTCGTAGTGGCCTTTTTTCATAACCTTGCGAGCCATAATTATCAAAGAAGGCATCATCATGTTTGTCTTCATCCACCAACCTCTCTCTGAATGGGTCATGTAAGTCCATCTTTTCATCATCATCAACTGGGACATTATGATCTTCAAGGTAATCATCCATGTCATCAATGTCCTTGTGGTCTATCTCTTTTTCATAGCCTGTGGTTAGATCTGCTTGAAGCTAAAAATAAGCCATGAAATGCTTATTTCCAATAATATTTGTGGAGTTGCCTTTTCTGAGGAGATCCTCAAATAAATATCCCATCCTACACAAGGTGACCTCCCAACCTGCTAGTAGCAAATTCTCCATCATGGTAAGCAAGAGACTCCCACTTTTTGCTGAACTTACATAGTTGTTTTTTTGATAATGTATGGACCTGGGAATATCTTGCTCTTCTAGCATCAATCTCAAATTATTTGAATTCCCTCTTATGTTATTTTGTAAGGAGTGATCAGGGTTGGGACTCCGCATACACAAAAAGAATGATTCAAGAGATTGAATCGCTATGCCACATTCTCTCTTGCCTCTCTTTGCTACATAAACACCACTATAGATCTTCAAATCTGATGAATATGCTCCCTCTAGAGTAACCTGCATGGCTTCTTTGTCTTTTTTATCTGTGGGATTTCTTTTCTCATATAAGAGGTTACTATTTTTGACCCATCTTCATCCTTTTTAATCCACCTGTTTGCCCATAGCTTTACCTTGGGTGTTGACAAAGAAGCTATATGCTTCACCACATTATAGTCAATGTTACAATGAGTAAGTGGAATTTGTTTCTTTGACAGCAAATACTTAATGGCACTATGCACTGCATCACGCCTCACCTGAACATTGATGCATTCTTCCATGCAATGGTCTTTGTCTTTTTTTCCAAAAAACCATTCTTTCTTTAAAATTTTTTGTGCTGCTATGGATGCATACTTGTCAGGTAAGTACTTTATAGGCCTCCACATCCTTGCCATCAACTCCTTCTTATCCATTACCTTTGACTTTCCTGAGATAAACAAAGGAGCTTCATAGGTCAACTGTCCACGCTCACAAGCAATGCACATTTCAAGCATCTCATTGAACACTTCAACAGGACAAAATATGATAGAAGTATAGTTGGCATATCTGTCCCTCACCACCTTGAGGCTTGTCATACTTTCTTCTCGCTCTTGAGTTCCCCTAGGCACAACTGCACTCAAAGAAGTATAGAAGTTCGTGAGTGTGTCGGCGTCTGCTTTTGTGACCTTTCGCTTCAAATCAGGATTTGGAGAACCAAATGTTGTCCATATAACCCTTGCCTTTTGTAAGACCTCTGATGTTGAGGATATCTTACGCTTTCCATGGACATAATGACTAAGTCTTTCGGACTCAATCAAATACTTGATCTCATGCTTGAATATACAGATTGTTGCAGGATAATAATGGAATGAACTTATCTTTGCAAATTGTTCTGGAGTGAGTCTTTTGACCTCCTTTGCTTCCTTTGCGATCTGATTACAAGCATAAGCCCAATGTTGACCATCAATGGGCTAGAATTTGCAATGAAGGAGGAATTCCTTCTTTGCTGCCTTTAGCATATTCTCACCTTGTGCCTCTTCGCCTTGTTCATGTGGAATATTTTTAAGAGTGTCTTTAAAGAATCGACTGAAGGTTTCCTCAAAATGTGTAGGCCCTATAAATGTTATTTGATCTAGAAAACTATTTTTGATTGGACAAAACATTATTGGGTGCAAGACCACATTGCTTGCCACAGGTTTCTTACCATCTCTCAAAGCCTCGTATATTTGCATTGCATAGGATATATCAAGGCTTCGGCTATTAGTAAAGAGAGCTACAGCTTCCACATCTTTGGCATTCACAAACCATGTCCTTTGACCCCAGATATATCCCACATCATCATTCGTAACTGCTTCATTAAGACAGATTAATATTTTTGATTGATGTGAGTTCATCTTGATCATCTTCAGCCTCGAGTTCTGAGTCTTCTTCATCTTTCTCTTCTTTTAACAGTTTTTCATCCACATTATCTCTCTCTACAGTGGGACGATGTCTTTTTTTACTGCTTGGAACCGTGGCTCTTACAGTACTAGCCTTTTGCATTTCATGTCGTGGTTTGCTATCAAGAGCTTCTAGCATAACTGCAGTGGATCGACCTTGATCTTCTTCAGTTTTTTTAAATTCTCGTGCACTCAAGGCTTGTGTTTCATCATCCTTAGTTACATCTACCATTTCTTGCTCTAGAAGTTTGCGCTCATGTTCTACACGTTTGTGACAATGTGCCTGTTCTTCTTGTCCCTGCATCGAAGTCTGAGCTTTTTGATCTCCTTCATGTGAAGATCCTTGAATATGAGGAGCATATTGTGCATCCTGAAAGTACTCAAACATTATCTTTGCATGCATCCTTTTTGCCACCACACTAGGAAATTGCTCCCAAGTATATGAAAGAGTCTCCAATGCACTTTGCAGCTCTAGAAACTTTGATGGTTGAGGAGGAGGCATCACAAAGGTCTTTGAGTCTCTCCTTGACACAACAATATGAAGATTGCCAACTTTAGGATCTGAACTCTTTGTAAAAATATCCACAAAGGTCTCTTTTGGCTCTATCATTATGCCTACCACAAGGCTTGAAGTCATATCTTTTTTGAAGAAAGTAGCATCCCATGGATCTTCAACACCATTGAACTCCCTTTTTGACATAAGTAGAAAGAGTCTCTTTTCCTTTTGATGAAGAAACCAAGCTCTTCTGCCCATGTGATATTGAGTCCACCTACCAAAGCCATTGGGGCTATATTCCTTTCCTTTGAAATTCAAAGTGACATCAGAAACCCATTCTCTAATCTCAGAGTCATTTAGGATAGCCACCACATTAGTTGATTGCTCCATAATCCTACAAGAAAAGATAATGAAGAATTTAGATACATACAAGTAAAGTACAATATACAACCCTTGATACAATAAACATGGAAAATAGCCCAAAAGGCTTTACAAGGCTTCATATGGTAATAAATGTGGGAAATAGCCTAGAATGCTTTACAAGGCTTAAATATTTGTACAAATGTAAAAAAATTAGCCAATAAAGCTTTACAGTAATATAAAATGTCATCTAGTGATAAAGCTTCAATCTTCGTGAAGACATGTAATCTGTCCATCCATTGATTTGCCCTCTAGTCATAAAGCTTCAATCTTCGTGATGACATGTAATCTGTCCATCCATTGATATCTGTACACTGATACCCAACTGATGCAATCTACCCCCTAAAAATTGTTCCATTGATATCCACTTATGCAGCCCACATGATATCCACTCATGCATCCCAC